>NC_043717.1:86636382-87003923 GCF_006229205.1 Suricata suricatta
TATACCGTAACCTGCTGTTATTCCCTGAAAGCTGATAGTGAAGCACATATTTTCTGTCTTTTGATACGCAGGGCTTGGAAATCCACACGTAACCGGGTGTTCTTCCTTCAACTGCCTTTCCCGTGGTTTTATAGCCGCATACCTCCAACTGTAATACCGCTCATTTACAGTAGCTGTAAAATAGCCATGTACTCCCAGAGATGGTTGTAACTGTTACAATTTATGTTACAATGATAGTTAAAGAGCCAAAGTAACAAGTGATTTCCAGTTCCACTAAATTTGTGGTTTTATTTGTCTGATAGATTAAGTTTACTACTCAAGAACACATTTCTTAATAAAGCCATTACCGTTACACAAGCGAGGATCACTGGTAAGTAGTACAAAGCAGAGGAAGATGGCCCAGTGTTTTTTCTCTGCCTGTCAATACGTCAGCCACCATGCTTCTCTTCTTTGGCTAATGTACTCTGATATTCGGATGCTGCCAGAAAACTAGTTTTAAAGGTTTGGCAGGTGTTATGCTGTGATTTGTAAGAAATATATACTTGGTCTTCCACCCAGTTCCTGGCACAACCTCCTAAAACCCTTGGAATTGCCTATGGTAAGAGTGAGAAAGCTGCAGTTTGTTTATCACTGAAGTGACTTTGGAAGGCCCTCTGGTAACCTAATAATGGGGACTGGTTGCCAGGGAAGCCAACCTTGTGATTAGAGGGTTGGTACTTTTACTTCCTCCCTCCAAACCTCTGGAGAAGGGGGTAGTGGTTGAGGGTTGAATCAATTGCCAATAGGCAAAGATTTAGTCGATCTTTCCTAAGTAATGAAGTCTCCATAAAAACTCAAAGGAGGGGCGCTTGGGTGGCTCAGTAGGTTGAGCATCTGACTCTTGATTTCAGTTCAGGTCATGATCCTAGAGTCATGGGATGAAGTCCCATGTCAGGCTCTGTGCTCAGTGTGGAGCCTGCTTAAGATTTGTCTCCCTCTGGCCCCCTCTCCTGCTCATGCTCACTCTCTCTCTAAAAACAAACAAACCCAAAGAATAGGTCGGCCAGCTTCTGGGCTGGTGAGCAAGTGGAGATGCTAGGGGAGAGTAGTGCATCTGGAGAGCATGGAAGCTCCACACCGCTTCCCCCTACCCTGCCCTCTGCATCTCTTCCATTCGGCTCTTCCTGAGTTCTGCCCTTTATAATAAACTGGTGATCTAGTAAGTCAAATGTTTCTAAGTTCCGTGAGCTGCTCTAGCAAATTAATTGAACCCAAGGAAAGGGTTGTGGGAACCTCTGGCTTATAGCCAATCCATCAGAAGCACTGGTAGCAACTTGGACTTGGTGACTGGCATCTAAGTAGTGGGCAGGGGGCAGTTTTGTCAGACTGAACCCTCAACCTGGGGAATCTGATGCTATCTCTTGGTAGATCGTGTCAGAATTAAATTGACTTGTAGGACAGCCAGCTGATGTCCCAAGAATTGCTTTTTAGTGTCAGTTGCCTCCACCTTCCACATTGGAATTGGGACCAGGAACCCAAAAGAGAAGGAAATGTAAAATTCAGCTAGAGATAAAAGGGAATGAAGGAATAGAAGGTGCCACAGAGTTATCCCGAGTCTCCTGTGGAAACTAAGTGTGACCTAGGGAGGCTGGGAAGGAGTATGCTTTTCTGGGTGGGCTCTCCCACTGTCATCGTGGAGAACTTATATCCTCTGGCCATTTTGGCAGGAATCCAAACTTAAGCTGATTGCCAATGACTACTAGGGTCATGAGCAAAGCTGGGAAAGCTCCACGTTCATACAAACACTAGTTTGCCTGAAAGACAATAATCACCTTTGACCTACGTGTGGACCATCAATCTTTATTTTCATGGGAAATAAATAATGAAATAAGAGATAATAAATAATACATAAAATACTAAATAATACAATACTAAATAATGAAATAAGAGATAATAAATAATACATAAAATACTAAATAATACAAAAAGTCTGCCTGGGAGCAGAATTTGCCACCACAAAATATGCCTCTTTGGCATAAGGATTATTTTAGGCTGATTATTTTTAAGAAGTGGACACAGAAGCTCTTAAAAAATTATGAAGTTGCCCATTTACATTTTTATGGGGAATTTCCATTTGTAAGGGTGTCTCCCTGTATCAGAATGTGGGGAATGACTAAATATATAGAAACTCTTAGCAATGGAGAAGGTGAGGATTTAAAACTACATTAAACTACATCTTTGTTTATTGTTGTTTTCCCGGTAACCTCCCATAACTGAGTCCTTACCTCCAACATCTTTTGTCTTTAGCTGGAGATGTTACTTAAGGTATTGGCTTCAGCTAACTGGGAATCTACTCAGTTTCCTTGTGTCTGTCATATACATAGAAGGTATACATGTCATTAAACTTAGGTCTGTTTCCCTCCTCTTCATCTGTTTTTATGACTGTTAAATTATTACACCAGTCAAAGAACTCAGAAGAGTGGAAGGAAATTGTTTTTCTCCCAAATTTACTCTTCCTCCAGTCTACACCAATTCTTGGGTTGGACAAGAGAGGGCAAAGAAAGGGTTGAAATTTGGTAATTGCCCCAAGTTCAAAGGAAGGTCTCTTTGGACAGGTTGTGCATTGAACGGGATCTCTGAGTTTGGCAACTGATGAGCTGTATGTTGGGGTAAGAAAGCTGGACTTGGTAAACATTTTCCATATGAGAAGAAGTATCTACACTTTTGTTCATCCTCTGGTTGCCCTTGCATTTCTTTCAGCTTCACTAAGCAGAAATAAGGAGAAGGGCTTACTTTTTGTTCCTACTTGGACCAGAAGGGAAAGAGGGAAGTAAGTGCCCCAGGGAGCCATGCATTGTGTTTCCAGCAGAGCTCAAAGTGCTTGAAAGAGGAGGTACAGGCAGAAGCTCCAAAGGAAAGTGTCCTTTGCCTCTACTCAGAGACTTTCTTTCTCCTTCCTAGGAATTTATGCTTTAATTGCTTCAGAGAAAGTCTTTTCAACCCTTCAGATTCAAGACTCATTCAATTAGCAGGATAAAGATATATGAAATTGATCTATAGGCAGCTTGTTGATATTTGACTATTTTTGGCCTACAAAAAGGGCAATTAGCTATGGTTCAACTGAATATACATATAAAACATACATATAAAACACACAGAATATGTTGAACTCTAAGTAAGCTATGATTATGGCAATTGATTTCCTTTCTTCTCCAGGGAAGAGAAGGCTGAATTTTCAAGGATGCCGTCTAGCATTTCAGCTCACAACGCAACTGAATTAACCTGTTAATCTTTGCTAAAATAGGTCAGAAGGTGAATAAGGGATGTGGGCCAAGTAATCACATCACAGTTTGGGAGACGCACTGCATTTAATTTCTATGAATTTATGAGAATGGATAGAAAAGTCACAGATTTTAACTTAGTACATGCTACACTGCACTCACTGGTTTGAGGTTAATCAGTACTTGATTTTTAGAAATCAATCAGGACAATGCTACAGATTTTATTTGTTATTGATCATTGCTAGGCTGACCATCAAAACTGTATGTAGGCTTGCTTTTATTTCAGATTTGCCTATAAACGAACAGGACTTGCATTTCGTGTTAGCATCAGCTGCTACTATTCCATCTGGAATTTCCTTTTATCTCTTTTCTTTTTTTTTTTTTTTTTACTCACAAGATACTCTTCTTACCTTGCCAGCCCCCAAAGTCTTAGTGCTAGTAGGGATCTTGGGGCATGCGCTATTGAGTTGACCCATCTGAGTTCAAATCCTGGTATCACCACTTACTATGTGTGACTTCTCTGTGCCTGTTTCTTAATCTGTAAAATGGGAATGATAATAATAGAACCCACCTGATAAAGTGTCATGAGTACTAACTGAGTTAATATATAGCAATACGTATAGTAAGACCTCAGTGACTGTTAGGTGCTGTAATTGTGATCAATTATGATAATGTCACTAATGATAGCGATTGCACAGCCCATAACCCTCATTTCATAGGTGGGGAAAAGTGTACAGTAGTATGGGCGTACCAGTTCTTCCTCAAAATCTTATTCATTCTGCTCAATGATATGGCTGACTTTTGCCATATCATTTAACTTAGATGCTTTTTGTATTATATTAATTTGCTGTCGTTTAAATGCTTTCCTGTTGGTGAAGTCATTTGTGTAAGCATACAACAGACAATGGCAATTTTTTATACCAAATCATTCATGCTTATATGCATGCTGAATAGTATGTGAAATGACACTTTCTTTCGAGTTCTCTTAGTGGAATTGACTCAACATCAATAAATATAGTAGCCTCTATGCTTGGAAATCCCCAAGAATCCCCTGGCCCCCCAAAACCCAACTCAGTCCAGCCACCTGGATGCCTGAATGCTCCTGTCTCCAGGTGACTCCTTAGGGGTAGACGCACTGTTACTGGGGACTGAGAACGACATATATTTTGAAAGTAGATTAACCTATCTGCAATCAGGTTTCTTATCTAAATTTTCACCAAGCGAATCCCTCCAGCAGAACTGGGGAGAAGGAAGTTAAAATAGCTTGAAGCAAACGTGAACTCCAACTCTGAGCAGCCTGTAGCGGAGTGCCCTGTCAGCAAAGGCATTTTCTGAGAAGGGAAGGAGATGCTGGAACCTCTTGGCTGCCTCCCCAATTCCCCCTCATCTGTCAGCCTGGGACCCTGTGTTGCATCTGACCTTGTTTCCCCCTTTAAGAGTTCAGATCACCTATGAACATTCACAGGTCGGTTTTAAAAGCCAATCTACCTGGTTCTCAGTTATCTTTGAGTAGAGAGGGGACAAAAATCAATTGTGAGGGTTTTAGATTAGTCTTTGCTTCGTTTTGCTTGTAAACACATAATCATCTTACTTGATTTTATGACTTTGGTTTGAAGTGCTAAGCTTCCTGGACTTTTCTTTTTTCTTTAAAGGAGGCTGTAGGGCTGGGGTTTTTCTGTAACCTCACATCTCAGCCTGCGAAATCTTGTGAGGTGCTCTGGGATCCAGTGCTGGGATACGTCTCCCATAATGGCATTGGTGTCCGTGCATGTGGCGAGGTGCAGTCTAGATGAGGTTCCCAGCCTGGTTTCCTGTGGGTGAATGTCCAATTCTTTTACAACCACTTCCATTGGTCTCTGTACTCTAACTTCTCCATTGTCCAGGGAAACGTGTTTGTGGGGACAGGCTGATGCAGCAGATAAGATACATGGACTGGATGTAAAAATACTTTGCAAGGAAGATGATTCAAACACAACTCAGGTTGTTGGGGTGGGGATGGATTTTTAAAATAAAGGAAATTTCAGGATGTTAATGTCATTTATTTCACTTAATGGCGTTGGTGCAGGACAGCCCAGAGGTAACAAATCCCTTGCTGGGCCAGGGTGAACAGGGTATCCCACATCCCGACAGTCTGTCTTGCTCACTTTGAGGGAGCCCTGACTTTGTATGAAAAAAAAATCCCACCAATCATTGGAGAAGAGCAACTCTTGTTGCGTTATCTCCAAAAGTCTATGCTTGTATGCCTTTTCTTTGAGCTACAAGGTCTAGGGTAGATGTAACAGATAGCTTTTTTGGAATGTCCATCATGTTACCAAATGGGCTTTTATTTATTTATTTTTTAATTTATTTTTAAAAATTTTTAAATTTATTTTTGAGAGACAGCAAGAGACAGCAGGAGCAGGGGGAGGTCAGAGAGAGAGGTACATACAGAATCGGAAGCAGGCTCCAGGCTCTGAAGTAGCTGTCAGCACAGAGCCCGACGCGGGGCTTGAACCCACGACCCGTGAGATCGTGACCTAAGCCGAAGCCGGAAGCCGGACGCTTAACCAACTGAGCCACCCAGGCGCCCCCCCAAATGGGCCTTTAAACGAACCTGTCATTTTGTGCCTGACCAAGTAGTGTTTTAGGACCTGATTCCCAAGCACATTTAAAGATTACATCCATACCTCTGTGTGGTTTTTCAAAGAGGAGTCCTATTTCCCACAGTGCAGCAGGAGTTTCTATGTTGTATGACTATCTGAACTTGGTATTCTGTCTCCAGAGCTCTGGTACCCCCACTTGCCCTCACTCTGGAATGGCTACTCCACCAGGAGAAATAAATGATTCGGGCTAGATGAATGGGTAAAGAAGATGAGGCATATTCATGCAATGGAATATTACTTGACAATCAAAAAGAATGAAAAGTTTGCCATTCACAACGGCATGGATGGAACCACAGCATGTGGTCAGAGAAAGACAGATATCATATGATTTCACTCATATGTGGAACTTGAGGAACACAACAGATGAACATAGGGGAAGGGAAGGAAAAATAAGATAAAAACAGAGAAGGAAGCAAACCATAAGAGACTCTAATGACAGACAACAAACTGAGGGTTGCTGGTTGCGGGGGGGATGTGGTGGGAAGGAGGGCACTTGTTGGGATGAGCAATGGGTGTCCTATGTAAGATGAGTCACTGGGTTCTACTCCTGAAACCAATACTACACTGTATGTTGATTCACTTGAATGTAAACACATAATTTTTTTTAAATGATTCAGTTTAAGGCCTTGAGGTCCTTGAGGGCATCGGAAAAGTTTGTTCTTTACATGTATGCCTACAAATGGGTCCCTGCATATCTGGCCTGGGAAGAGAAACCATTGCAGCCCGTGCCATCTTCTTGCCCCTTGAAAAGCTCCCAGAAGTGAAGGGGCACCGTCTCTGAAATAATACACTCAGCAGCGAAAGAGAATTTGTCTTGTCAAAATTGGATTCACACCTATGTTAAGGGAGCATATATGTCCTGTTAAATCAGACTTTCCTAAACTGGGGAAACTGACGCAGCAATATACAGAAAAATGCATAAGGATGGGGGGAAAAGATAAGAAGTAGCCAGTTGAACAGCTTCCCTTCCCTTGCCTCTTCCACACTTCCCCTGCCTGGAAGCCAGCCAGTTGTCCTGTACCACCCACACTTGCCAGTACATTAGAGTCGATTATTTGTCTCTTTTTGTCAGTATTGAAATGAGGAGTCAGGCCCTGCCAAGGTGGCTCCACTGAGTGGGGCAATGATTTATAGATTAATTATTTTAAAGAACAAGGCAGTACAGCATGATGAAGTGGAAAGAGTGCTGTGCTAGGCGAAGACCCGCATTTTAGTGCTGGCTCTGATCCTTAATAGCTGTTTGACTTTGGGCAAATCACTTAACCTCTCTGGGTCTTAGTCTCCTTATCTGTAAATTGGGAATAACAACAATTGA
This sequence comes from Suricata suricatta, assembly GCF_006229205.1. Classification (NCBI taxonomy): domain Eukaryota; kingdom Metazoa; phylum Chordata; class Mammalia; order Carnivora; family Herpestidae; genus Suricata; species Suricata suricatta. The sequence continues at coordinate 86,643,600 of NC_043717.1, forward strand.
TGACTGTGGTGATCAAATAAAATCCTGGTGATGAAAGAATTTTGTTAACTCCAGGGTATGAAACATATGTAAATGATTGCTGTTAGGTTTCTAGGAACATGCTTGGTGATACCACTCAGCTGCTAAGGGGCTCATCATGTCACAGGACCTCAGGAAGTACCCTAGAAGTCACATAGAGGAGAAGGTCCTGAGTTTTTTGCCCTTATAAGCAGTTCCACAAATCTGCTCAAATATACCCCAGGAAGGGAAATGGGTCAATTATAAATAGTGTTAACTAAATAAGACTTCACTCCTTAATACTAAAGAGCCCTCAGATGCCCCAAATGTTTTATGACTTTTCAACATTAAGAACAATTTGGGATATGAGACGTAAGTTACAGTTTATCATCTCTCCATTATCTGTGCCTATGGAGGGGAGAAAATGGTGGGTTATTTTAGAGAGGAAAACCCCAAAGTCACATAGAACATGATATGGTTCATAATGTTTTCTTGAGGCTATAAACCGGGGGAGGCACTAAATCATGTATGTGATCCAATTATTCTGTGGGGAGTCCATGAGATTTATAAGCCATATGTAGATAGTTTTTTCTCGAGTATATTTCCATTCTACAGGTGGATGATATTTTCATTCCACAGGTGAAGAAAATAAAGGCATTTCTTAAGCCAGGACATCTAACTTCCCCATCTATGGCACTACCCGGGAGATCTCATTTCTAGAATTCTGACCGAAAACCTCACTGCCTCACACATAGAGCAGTGTGACTCTTTGGACTGGTTTCACTTCTCCGTTCAGTGCCACAGCAGCAGTAAATGTTCTGTTGGGGATAGACTGGGGGTAGAATCAAAACATACAAATTGATATGTGCCATTACAAAACCATTGAAGTCTGTGCCTATATGTCACCAACAGAAGTGAGTAAAAAAGTGAGTGCTGTCATGGTCATGGATTATTTTGTTCATATCACACCCTTGGACTGGTTTGTCCGCTTCTTACTGGAATCGGGTGGTTGTTTGGCGTCGTATTTCCACAGCCTAAAGGTTACCACATTTTCACCAGGAGCAAACTTGTGCTGTGCGTGAAGAAAGGGCGAGCAGCCCAGGCAGCTAGGCGCTCAAAGCAGGCCTGGCCTCAGCCGTGACTGATTGTTTCCCTTGGGCTGGCAGTTGCTCTGGGGCTGATATTGAATGCTACTATGTTTGGAAAGTTGGTCACATCATCCTAACATTAAGAAGGAACAGGCAGACAGAGTGCTGTGGAGTTCGTAGGCTTTGCGTGCTGCAGAAAGGCAGGTTTGGCAGGGATCTCTGCTTAACTGCAGTGAACTGTGCCCGGTAAGGACATGAAAACCCCCAAACCTATAATGCCCCCCGGACAGCTCTCTCTGAGCACCACTAGACCCATCTGGGTGCTAGTGCTTCGCCGCTCTGGCCCTTAAGAGTGTCTTCACGGTGATGATATCACTCACCAATTCTTCCTTTGCACCTGCCTTTGTCCAGATGTTGCCTTATGTCTCATGTCCTGGTTTGGGTGCCTGCCGAGTCTTTCTGCATAAAGTATAAACTACCCTTGGAGCAGGGAGCTGGGTCGGTGTAGTGAGTCTGATAACCATCTGCCGGGCATGCTGGAAGGGATTCTGGAGGGCCTCCCGACTAAACACATTCCTCCCACCCAGACTTTGTTGGTGCCTGAAATTGCTACTATTAGAGCACTTTAGCTGGCTAATGACAAAGAATGCTCCTATTAGAATGTTCATTTAAGGATCCTGAACCATTATCAGCCGTTAGCACCCTGTCTCAAATTAGTGTATCATATAGGCTAGTCAGTCACCTAGAAAAGCTTTGTTGCAATGGGACTTCAGATCAGGGCGGCGCTGCAGTTTTGCCACATAAAACGCAAGTTGCGTAGCTTGCGTGGGGTCAAGCCTTACCCTCAGTCTCCTTTCGAACGCCGAAATGTTGCCCTTGTTTTGCTCCTTGCGCTGCCGCCACTCGATGAGGTTTGCATTGTGCTCTCCGGGCAGGGAGATGTTGCATTTGCCCAGGGTGGGGTTGACCGCCCCCGCCAAGATGTGGGGCTCAGAGCTGAGGCTAATCTCCATTCCGCTGGCGAAGGTGACACGTAGAGAGCCGTCTGGACTCACTCGATAGGTGCTCTGGGTATTTTCTGTAGACAGAGGAGCAAAGGAGGAAGAGGGTAAGAAAGGGAAGCACAGGAGGCAGAGAAGAGACAAGGGTAGCTTCAGGAGACAAGTCTGGGGAAGGATGAGCAGATGGGTCGCTGCCTTCCGGGCTCGGCAACCCCTCTGACAGGCAGATGCGCTCTCTGTCCATTTGGGTCTCGTTATTTTGATAGCTGGGGTATCTTGTTTCTTGGATAAAAGATTCCTGTCTAATACTGCAGGCTGTCTTTGGCCTTTTCTTTTTCAGTTTTAAAGAATTCCCTCACAAAATCCATCTCAGACTTGGTGGGGTGGCCTCCTCAGTTTGATATGCTGGGAGCTAGAAGGAGCAGACGAAGTTCAACTCTGCCTCCTTAGCGCCTGGGGACACCGACTGACCAGACAGGCTGCCTTACGCAGCAAGATGCTAACACTGACAAAGGTTACTACCGGTCCTTTCGGAGTGAACCTGAACTCTGAACACTTGTGCCTCTGGCCCCAAAGCCTGATAAGAGAATCAGTCCTTAATGACTGGGCAGAAAGAAAACAACGTCTCTGTCCATGTCCCTTTAGCTTCCAAGACATTCCCTCCAAATGCAACCCTCCTCCCCTCCCTTCCATCTTTCCTTTCCGTTTTCTTCTCTCCCTCTCTCTCCTCCCCCTTTCCTCCTCTTCTCCCCTCCCTCGCTCCAGGCCTCCTTTCCTTTTTGTCCAACTCTTACTTTTCTTTTCTCTCTGAATAGAATGAGATTTTAATTCTCTCGTTTCACTTATATTCTTGCTTGGTGTCTCTCCCAACCCATCCTTCTTTTCACCCGCATCAGCACTGATCTAGAATGCTAACCTCAGCTGGGGCGCAGACATCATTTCTTTAATACAACCCAATCAGAGCCTAAAAGAGCCTTACAAACAGCTGGGTGTTGGGAAATGACGAAAGAGGAGCGGATTTGGCAGGGATTTACCCTCACAGCCCCCACAGAGATGTGGCCCAATGTGACAATGTGAACTTTGTGAAAGGTGTGGTTTTGTTTGCGTTTCAGCCTCTGTAGCTGGAAAATAGGGAGAAGGAGCCATCTCCTCAGCCACAAGTGAATTCTATTTATTAATGGCATGCAGAGGGTTGATGGTAGAAGTGAAGATAGGCGAAGTGGGAACTATCCTTACCTTGTTTTAAAATATATATGGTACTAGTTGCTGTCAAGTTGGTGGACATGAGGACGTTTTCCCGGTTGGAAGTATCTAGTTCCACTTTTGTCAGCTTCTCCAGGTCGCTGTGGAAGCTGCTGACCTCTCCAGTGGGAAATGTTGCATTGGTCAGATGTCCCTCAGGGTCATACCTGAGGAATGTAACCAATCCCAACTTTGAAGCCTCTTGGCAGCAATAAAAGGCCTTTGCAAATAAAAATCACTTGGCAGCTAATACAGTTTAACTTTGAGTGATAACAAGTATTATTAACCTTGTTCAATAAGAAGAAAAAGGTCAGAGAGATGATTAATCAAACGAAGGTATTTCTTGCAGCTTCTGAATTCTTGATGACTTCCTTGAGCTGTGCTGTTTTACAGAAAAAATATATCTGGTAATGAATCACCAGGGTGGAAAACTGATTTATGAATCATGTCCTGCTGTGTGTAATGTTGCAGGGAGGCCTCCGTTTGCAATTTGGGTCGATCCCATTAGATGTGATGGATAACAGAAACCAGCAGAGGGTGCTGTTGGCAAAGAAAAAAAGGGCACAAACCGCCCTGATTGTCTGGAAGAGCAATAAACTGATTTTGCCTTGTGATAGGAAAATTATATTTGCTGCTGTTTAAGTTGCCAAATTTGAAATGAATGAATCATTCTTCCAACAAAATGAACAAGCGCGGAGGATAATGGATGCATGTTCATTAAAACATTCTGGAGACCCCTGATCTCAGTGTCACTTAATTTTTTTAAAAAATCTTTTTGGAGTATAGTGCATAATGCACTGTAATTTGCCTATATGAGTAAGAGACAAAAAAAATAATTACCTGGGATAATAGGCAATTACCTATGTCTGGAAATATAGTCTAGTGAGTTTACTTTTTTTAAAAAAAAAATCGGAATGATTGGCAATCTCACTGTCCTCCAAATGGAAACGGCTTCCCTGAAGGCTTGTGATGTGGAGCTGTTCTTTTATTGCCAATAGAACCATGAAAAATAAACACTTCATTAAAAGTAAAGACATGCACTTGGAAACCCATTACTGTTTTCTTTTCAAGTTGCAAATTACAAAATATTTAAGCACTTTTACTTGCTTTTAAAATGTTAAACAATTATATTCTTTTCACCCAAAGTGATCAGGATACAGCCTGGACACGATGGCGAAGGCTGGCTCCGCTGTTTCCTCCCCGACAATTATGCAAAATGGCATAGTGATTTCGTGTTAGTTCACTAGGTTTTAAAGAACTCAGCCTGGAGAGTTGTTCAAATTTTAAAACCTAGACCAGCCTTTGGTAGGCTTGGGAGAGGAGGCTGGACCTTATTTCATCAGACAGAACTGAACTTGGGCCTATACACAGTGCCACCTCAAGCTCAGTGCAATATGTATATGAGCACGTGCACACACACACACACACACACCCTAATGGCTTAAACAGTCATGTATGCGTATAAAACAATCAAATAGGTCATTTGACATCAAAGATAGGCCACGCCTAATTGTTTAACTGGATGCATCCTTTGTTGAAGTACATTTGAGTCAAAATGGTCGAGGGTGTGTTGCTACTATGCAGCTAAGGCCTCATTATCAAGGAAAGGCTGAAGGGTACTATTTGTGCCTGGGGTTAATGGCCGAATCCCGGCCCCTGCTCAGCCCATTTGCCCACGGCCTGCTCTGGGGCTCTGGGGCTGCAAATCTCAGGCCCCTGATGAGAAGAAGGCATGGAAGGGCTTGAGTGCCCAGCACAGTCTCAACCCTGTCTGCCTGGTCTTCCTTCGAGGATAGGAAAACAACGTCTACCTTTAAGTATCCCAAGGTACAAGCTGCTTTTCCCTGCAGGAACGTGTTTCCAGGAAGTGGACAGAAGGAAGCTGCCTTCCTCACAAAGGAGACTGGGGCCCACAGCCTGGATTAGACAGACCGTTCCTCTTTGTTTCCCATCCATCGACAGCAACTCTGCCTCATTGGATTCCCTTTCCTAGTTTCTAAGTGGTTTCCTCAAATCATGGCACGGTCCCTCATGGCCATTGTTCCAGCAAATCCAGCTTCAGACGCTATGCATGCAAGTTCCCAATGGGCTTTCCAGCTTGGGGCAGTTTTCCTTCTTTCTCAGTCACAGGGCCTCTTGTTTTAAAGCACCTCACTTACAGGTGAGGGCCGTGGAGGTGTCCACTCCTCAGGGCAAGATGACAGGATCAGACGCCTTCTGAGCCATCCGCGAGCAGAGGTACAAGGGCCAAAAATTCTAGTGACACTCAGCAGTGGCCAGTGGATAAATCTGGTTTCCTAAACCCCTCTCTCCTTCAGACACATTTTAAGCTCAGTCACTGATGCTTTTTGTCTGAGATTATACATCTAAAAGCTTATTCCCAAGAGCACAGCCATGCTCCTACATATTCTGCTCCCATCCCCACTTGCCAAATTGATAGGAGTACATTTGGAGAGGAAAGATAAACAGGGCTGGGGAAGGCTGTAATTACCCAGATAGATCTAGCTGGGAGGTGGCTGCCTGATCCTTTTCTGGGGAGAGAGGCAATGGTGTTGGGGATCAGGTCGAATTTTCCATAGTCCTTCCCAGTTGCTGGATAGTTTGAAAGTTATATTGCCTGATTTGCTTTCCATGGCTGGACATTCATCCTTCTTGAAAATGCATATTTGACTTTAAGTCTATCATAAACAAAGCACTCTACCTGGAGGGCGTAATGCTAAGTGAAATATGTCAGACAAATAGTGTATGATCTCACTTACATGTAGAATCCAAAACAAAAAAGAAACCACACATACCAAACTCAGAAAAGATCAGATTTGTGGTTATCAGAGGTGGGGTGGGTGGGGGAATCGAAGAAAGGTAGTCAAAAAGGCACAAACTGCCAGTTAGAAGGTAAACGAATACATTACAATGTACAGCATGATAACGACCGCTTCCACTGATGTATGATAGGTATTTGGGAACGTTGCTAAGAGGGCAGATCCTGAAAGTTCTCATGAGAAGGAAAAAAACCATCTTTCTTTCTCTTTGTTTTTGTATCTATGAGATGATGGATGTTAACTAAACTTGTTTTGGTAATCATTTCTCAATATTAGAAGTCAAGTAATTAGGCTGAACACCTTAAGTTTCTACAGTGCTGTGTGTCAGTTATATCTCAATAAGAATAAAGGAAAGAACCCCCCACAAAATAGCCCTGAAACACTTTACCGAACTCACTCACATACCCTCAGTTCTGCCAGGCAGTTATATATAGCAGTCACATTGGGTGGTATCTTCCATGTGGTGTCTCTATCATTTGTACGGCCCTAGGTCTAAACATATGGCCCACCTCTCTTTTGTGGGGTCACTTTCCAAGGAAGAGTGACAGGCAGAAGTACTCATCAGTGTATAATACCCACAACTTTGGAAAGATTGCTCAAAAGTAGATAAGAAATAAAGGGAGGCTTTGATTTCCTATGGCTTACTTGAGTATTTTCTCTCCATCACAGGGGAATGCATGTTTCCAGACTCAATGTCAAAGACACAAGTTTAATCAAAACCTCTTCTGGTGTGTGTTTCCCTTCGGTGCCTGCATCTTTTGGTGCAGAGTACAAGCCAATATGCTGCAACCCAACCCTTCAGGCCACAACATGGTAGCAAGCCCCGCCTTCTCCGGGCTCCGAGTAGCACTCGCTTAACGAGGCCTGCAAATGCTGACTGCTGAAGTGCATTTAGTAAGAAGAGATTTGTCATCGAATTGTCCTTTCCTGTCCCAATTTTACAGAATTCCACTGGGAGGGTTTCACAGGACACCAATCAGTGAAGTATTGAGTATAACTCCTGCTCAGCACCTTGATAGCCAATGTACACTTGTGTGTGTGTGTGTGTGTGCGTGCGCGTGTGTGTGCGTGCCCCCATTGGAGCAAAGAAAACATTTGTAGAGGAAATTCAGAATTCATTCTTGTCCTGGAGGTGCATATAGTTTAGATGGGGTAGGGTGATATTTACACATTATTAAAAATATATTTGGTCTGATATTTTCTCATAAGGGAGAGCCTGCCCTTTTCCCTTGAGGACAATTTAAGCCTGAGCTAAACCATGCAGAGTAAAAACCAGAAGTTCCTCCACCCTGGCTTTTAAGAAAATATTAAAGATTATAGAAGGAAATTCATTACTTATTTTTTTAAAGGAAAACAGACCCTTTTCACCTTCTCATGCCAGGAACCTGACCAACCTAATCTAAGCATTCTGTGGAAAATACTGGATTCCCCTTCCTCAGCAATAACTTCATTTGGCTTCCTCTGATTCGGCTCCAAGTCCAAAAGGCCATTCTATCTCCACCTGTCCTTTATTCAATAAGTATCAGTCTTGTGCAAGGTACCAGAGGTACAATGTTGAATGAAATTCAAAGTCTAGGGGGGCAGATAAGACATTCACACGAATCACTCTAATGCCAGAATGTTGCCAGGTACTTCTGTAAACAAGCTGTAGAAGCTCAGAGGAGGTAGAAGTCTTTCCAACTGGGCTGAACAGAAAAGGACTAGAAGGAGATAGCATTTGAATTCTAGAAGTTAGGTAAAGCTCAACCCTTGGTATGTAGAGATGGGGGTGGAGAGGAAGGCATTCCAAAGAGAGGTGATGATATGAAGAAAAGCATGCGGGTGGATGGGATGTCCTTTAAAAGAACTGGGTTGGGGTGTCTGGGTGGTTTAGTCTGTTAAGCATCTGCCCAGCTCAGGTCATGATCTCGTGGTTCGTGGGTTTGAGCCCCACATTGGCTCTATGCTGACAGGGTGAAGCCTGCTTGGGGTTCTCTCTCCCTCTCTCTCTGTCCCTCTCCTGCTCTCTCTCTTTCTCTTAAAATAAATAAACTTTAAAAAAAGGACTGGCTTGTTGGGGCATAAGGTTGTTCTAAGAGGGCAGTGGGAGAGAAGGTTGAGAGGCATGTTGGAACCAGAGCATAGGGGAACTGGAGCTTCAGGCTCTGTAGGAAAGCAGGCAGTCCGTAGAGAATGAGGAGGCACAGAAGAGTTTTCAGGGAGACCAGAGTGTGATGAAAGCAACACTTTGGTGGCAGCAGATCTTAGAAGGGGATATGTGTAGCAGGAAGGCATGGTGGAAGCCTGCAGCCTTCATTTGTGTAAGAAGATGATGGCTTCTTGCCTTTATTCAATGTATTGTGATTGCCTATCATTGGGATTTTTCTCCCTTACTAGTTTGTAAGCTCTTATCCATAGAGGGAGGGCGCCCATGTCTCATTCAGACCTGTATTCTCCGTGTCTGGCACAGAGTAGATTCTCACTACATCTACTTGTTGAGTGAGTGAAATAAAATGCTACCAGCGGAAATGGAAGGGATGGGTGGATATGAGAGCCCATGTGCTTACGGAAGAGACAGAGCCAGCGATGGCGGTATTGGGAGGCTGGGCTCCGCCCCTGTAGATGTCCCGTAAGCAGCAGCTAATCTTTCCTCCCAGCCTCGGGACGGTTTTTCGGCCAGGAGCCTCTCTTTCTTCTGCTCACTCCCTCTCGCTATTGCAGTCCTCCCCAGCATGACCCACGACAGTTCTGTCTGCTCATTCTTGATCCTTATCGAGGGCACAAAGCACATACATGGAGAGGTGACTGAGCAAAGGTGTGGAGAGTCTCTGTCTCTGGAGACCTGAAGGAACAGTTGACAATTCTCTGTTCTTACTTAACTGAAATCCTTTGCCTGCCTGGAGACACGGGGCTGGACCTCGTGGTGCCTTAGTTCTCTTTCTACTCTGAGATTCTAGAAAACACTGGAAACAGATGTGTTTGGACTAATTACTCCTTCACACAACGAGTTCTATATGGGAACCTGGCAGATATCTCACCCAGAGACATGGCTTGTTTTCCTTGCCCCTCCCCCTACTTCTAATCCTGCCTGGGAGGGGGGAGAATCCCTCATTAGCCATCTTCCATAAAATTGAGCATTTATAAAATAGCCTAGAAGGCACTCAGAGCTATTATGAGGGCTTTCCAATTTTTCAGTGGATGGCTTTTTTGGTGGGGGTGGTGGTGCTAACAAGGTCTGGAAAGAGAGAGAATACAGTAGACCAGGGATCAAGAAATCATGTAAATTCACAGTCTCCGAGTGGACGGCTCTCACATGGGCAAGGGCCTGGACCAGCAGCAGTGACACACTGAAGCTTTGGCCTCAGTCTGGGACCTTCCCAGTTCAGTGTAGTAGAAGCCTTTGCCAGGGAAATGCTTGGGAAGCAAGCAAGGGCATCCTGGCTACTCTTGCAGCCTCTGGGGCTGGCCCTCTGTGTGTTTGCTGGGACCCTCCCGTGGGCCCCTGGTGTGGCAGGGTCATTGCAATTAGGAGCCCGCCGGCCCCTTCAGGCCAGAACCTTTGCCTCCTTTGGTTGGTATTCCTGCTTTGACAGTCACCTCTTTGTGAGCCGTTTGTCTGTGGTCAGCTTTCCCCGTGACATTCAGGACGCTTAGGGGCAGTCAAGCATCAAGTACTAATACTTGGGGTGTGCAATTCTGAGCCTGGTCCAAGTCAAACGGAATTATGGAAATCAATGAACTATTTAAACAACATCACATTACCTAATACAAGCCCACATGCTACCACTGCACAAGATGCATTTTAAAATCCCCTTTGGATGACCCACCTTTCAGGGCCATCCGTGTCATTTCTTCTCTCCATTGCCACACATAATCAAAAGCTGGGTGGATTGCTGGCTTAGCTACCTGGACGCGGCAGTCCTCTGTCCTGCCAACTTTTGCGTCTGTTTCTGTTTCTCTGTCTCGCCTCTCAGAGCAGAATTTCTCTTTCCACCTTGGCAAACAGCCTGTCGCCTCTGGCCGCAGAAGGCAGCCTCGTCACCCCAGAGAAATGCTCGAGCTCTCTCAGGAGGCCACCCACACTCTGCCGACCTCGGCAGGGCTCTGACCCTGACTCGAACAGCGGGTTCCACTCTGGGTTCCCTCAGCTTCAGAAGGACAGAGGAAAAACTTGAAGGAGTGTTCAGAACTGGCTTGACACATTGGAGGACAAAAGTGAAAGAAGTCAGATTTTGTACAGAGAAGACTGTAAGAAGAATTAGTTACATTATGCAGGTTGGGAAATTTGCTCATGCTTTTCTGTGCAGGTAAGAAGGGACAGGGACAGTGTCTCACTGGGCACCGCTGTTCAGCACCAGGATGGCCTGCTTGAGGAGGAAGACGGGCCTTCTCTCCACAGATGCTTTTCGGTCAGGAGGGTTTCAGCATGATCTTGGCTGGAGTTAAGGGGGGAGGAGGAAGAAAGGGCTATGCAGCCTCCCTGTCTATCTCATGGTGCCATCACCCCCCTCATTCCCTGCTACTGGAGGGAAGGTCTAGCTCCCCAGACTTCGCATGGTCACTCTTACAATCCCAGACCCTCCTCTTTTTTCTGGAAGGCAGTGGGGGCAGTAGTGGAAAGAACACTGAACCGAATGCTGAAAGACCTGACTCGAGGCTCAGCCAGCAAGCAATTGTGAACAGGCGAGTTATATCTCTATCTGGGCCTCAGTTTCTTCATTTGTACAATGAAGAGAGAGAGAGAGAGAGAGAGAGAGAGAGAGAGAGAGAGGGAGAGCAAGCATGAGCAAGGGAGGGGCAGAGAGGGAGGGAGAGAGAATGTGAAGCAGGCTCCGTTCTGTCAGCACAGAGCCCAATGTGGGGCTTGAACACACCAACTGTGAGATCCACCAACTGTGAGATCGTGATCTGAGCCAAAATCAAGAGCCAGACGCTTAATTGACTAAGCCACGCAGGCGCCCCTAAAATAACTTCTCATGTCTCTTTGTTGCTGTAAAACTCCATAATTACCCCCATAGGAATGCCTGCATTTTTCATCTCTTAGAGGCTCAACATTGATTATTTGGCAACAGTGATGTTAATACCTTTCACTGACTGCCTTCAAGTCCTGGTAACAAGCCTGCGGTCCATGCACCATATCTTGCTTGCCATGTAGTGCCTGCATCAAGGTGAGGCCAATGGAAACCAGGCACACGACTTGATCTGACTACAATATTCTATTCGCTATCTGGCATCATCAATTTCCCCCCTCTCTATTGGATCATTTTCATCGGTATACAAAATATACTGTTATATTGCTCATTAAAGAAAAAAAAACTCCTTCAGTCTACCCCATTCTCCCTACCCCAGCTCCAATTTCTCTCCACCTCTTTACAGCAAAGCTTCTCAGAAGAGTTCTTGTCTTTTTACATTCATCACATAATTTATTACAACCATATCAATGTAATTCTTTACCCTTGAAATCAAATCCAAAAACAAGTTACCACAGATGCATAAATGATGCCAATGGCTTTGATCCAAAGTCTGGTTCAATAACCTGGTATTCCCTTTGAAGCATCCCCCTCAACACAGTTTGAAGAATGTATATTTTTTAGTTTTTAATAATTTTATGTTTTTCCATCACGATAGGTGTCATCTTTAATCCCATCCCTTGTCCTCCCTCCTCCCTGGTAACTACCAACTTGTTCTCCAGAGTTAAGGATCTGTTTCTTGATTTGTCTCTCTTTCTCTCTCTCTCTTTTTTCCTTTGCTTTCTCTTGTTTCTTAAATTCCACCTATGAATGAGATCATATGGTAGCTGTACCCTTCCCTGACCAGCTGATTTTGCTTACAGTACACTCCCTAGCTCCACTCATGTTGTTGTAAATGCAAGATTTCATTCTTTTTTATGGCTGCGTAATATTCCATTGTATACACATACCACATCTTCTTTATCCATTAATCCATTGATATCCACTTGGGCTGTTTCCACATCATGAATATTGTAAACAATGCTTCTATGAACATAAGGATGCATATATCCTTTTGATTAGTGTTTTTGTATTCTTTGGGTAAACATTCAGGAGTGTGATTCCTGGACCATAGGGTAGTTTTATTTTTAATTTTTTCAGGATCTCCATACTGTTTTCTACAATGGCTGCACGCCTAAATATTCTTTACTGTCTCCAATCTCTTTCCTGTCAGTCACTCTCATTATTATTATTATTATTATTATTATTATTATTATTGAGATATAAATCACATACTATAGAAGCCACCATTTTAAAGTTATACAATTCATGGGTGCCTGGCTGGCTCTGTTGATTAAGCATTCGACTTTTGATTTCAGCTCAGGTCATGATCTCACAGTTGGTGAGATCGAATCCTGTGTCAGTCTCTTTACTGACAGCAAGGAGCCTGCTTGGGATTCTTTCTCTCCCTCTCTCTCTGCCCCTTCCTGTTTGCATGCTCACTCTCTCTCTTTCTCAAAAAATAAACTTTAAAGTATACATATATACAATGGAATACTACATGGCAACGAGAAAGAAGGAAATCTGGCCATTTGTAGCAAAGTGGATGGACCTCGAGGGTGTCATGCTAAGCGAAGTAAGTCAGGTGGAGAAGGACAGATACCATATGTTTGCACTCGTAGGTTTAACAGGAGAGACCTGGCAGGGGACCATAGGGAGGGGCAGTGGGAAAGAGAGTTGGGGAGAGCGAGGGACACAAATATGAGAGACTACTGAATACTGAAAATGAACTGAGGGCTGAGAGGGGAAGGGGGTGATGCTCATGGAGGGGGGCACTTATGGGGAGAAGCACTGGGTGTTATATGGAAACCAATTTGACAATAAACTATTATAAAAAGAAAAGTATCCATCTCAGTGACTTCCAGTGCATTCACAATGGGTGTAATCATCGCTACCACTTCTAGAACATTCCATCACCCTCAAGATGAACCCCATCTTCTTTATCAGCCAATCCCCATTCTGTCTCTCAGCCCCACGCAACCACCAATCACTTTCTGCCTTTATGAATTGGCCATTTGTGGACATTTCATACAATATTTGTCCTTTGTGACTGGCTTTTTTCAGTTAGCATAATGTATTTGAGGTTCATCCATGTTGTAACATATATCAGGACTTCATTCCTTTTTATGGATGAATAACATTCTATAATATGGATATATCCTATTTTGTTTGGGTATTCGTGTCCTGATGGACAATGGTTCTTCACACTTCATGGCTATTATGAGTAACACAGCTATGAACATGTGTATATCCATTCTCTCTGGAACCAGCTCTGTTCAGGTTTTGTCTCCCATGGTGCCACATCACCTGCCCTTCTCAAGGTGAACAATGACCTCCACAGTGCAAGACTGAATGGTCAATTCTCAGCCCTTATCTTACTTGACTTACCCAGAGTGTCTGACACAAGTGATCACTCCTTCCTGTTTTACTTGGCTCCCAGGACATCCTACACTCCTGCTTTTCCTCCTACTTCACTGGACTGTCCTTCTTGGTCACTTGCTGGTTTCTTTTCATATCCTCTGCTCTAAACGTTGGCATGCTCCAGGTCCAGTCATCATCTTTTCTTCTTATCCCATCTCACAGCTTGAATACAATCTAACCACTGGTGGGTGACAAGTGTGGATCTCCAAATTTCAAATCTCCAGCCTCTTCTCCCAATTCTAGATGCATATAGCCAATTGCCTACTTGATATTTTCACTTGGATGTCTAAGGAAACTGATTATATCCAAAACTGAACTCCCAATCTCCTGCCCAGTATAATGTATTCCTTGCACACTCTTCCTCATGTTGATAAATAGAAAGTCCAACATCCAGTTGCTCAGGCCAAAACCTTTGGAGTTATCTCTAACCCTCTTTCTCTTCACTCCACATCCAATCTCTCAGTAAGTCCTGCTAGATCTACTGTTATGACATGCTTATATTTTAGCACTTATTAATGCCTTCAGTCCCTGGTCTAATTTATCATCTTTTGCCTGGAGTATTGTAGACCCCTCCCTTCTCCACCACTGGGTTCCCCCGCTTCCACCAGACAGTCTGCTGTCTTCAGTACAGACTGATTCTTTACAAATTAAGTCAGATTGCATCATTCCTTTACCTAAACCTCTCCAGTGGTTCTACATCTCACTTCCGAATAAAAGTCAAAGACTTTACAGAGGACTACATGAAGTAGCCCTGGCCACTTCATTGGTTTTATCTCCCCACTTTTCTTACTCCATTCCAGTCATATTTGTTGCCTTAGTATTCCTTGAACACATCTGGTTGGCTCCTGCTGCAGGGCCTTTGCACTTGCTGTTTACTCTGCCTGGAATGTTCTCCCTCTTCCCTCCCCTTAGATATCTATCTGGCTCACACCCTCAACTCCTACAGGGATTTACTGAAATGTCACCTTCCCAGTGAGACCTTCTCTGACCACACAACCCAAAATAAAAACCCTTTCTGTCCCACTCTCTTGATCTCCCTTACCCTGCTTTATTTTTCCATAGGATTTTATCCCCATCTGAACTTCTGTACATTTTACTTGTCTCGCTCCAGTATAATATAAGCTCTACAAAGGTAGAGATTTTTAAAAAAGTTTTAAGTAGGCTCCATGCCCATGCCCAACATGGGGCTCAAACTCACAATCCTGAGATCAAGTGCTGCATGCTCTATCTGTCGACTATGCCAGCCAGGTGTCCTGAAGGTAGGAATTTTTATTTGTTTTGTTCACAGCTGTATCCCCAGCCCCAGGGGGATAAAGTACTCGGTACTGCTTGGCACTGATTAGGTACTCGGTAATATTTGTTGAATAAATAAATGAACTGGTTAGTTTTGTTCCCCCCCTCAGCTTTATTGAGATATAATTGATAAAGAAATTGTATATATGTAACGTGTACAGTGTGATGAATTGATGACTCAGCGAATGAATGGTTGAACTGGTTGTTTTGATAACTAGTTAGTACTTCAGCCATTTTTTGTTGCTTGACTGAAGTCAACCATTAGCTTTCAAAACCGTTGTTTAATTTCAGCTTTGGTGGGATGTTGCATGAACTTTTGAAAAAGCCATTCCCATTAGAAACTTTATCTTTCTTCAGGGTACTTTATTTACAGATTTGGGCTCTTGAGTCAGAATCCTGGACATCTGTGTGAACCAGGACAAGTTAACCATTCGGGGAGTCAGTTTCTTCATCCATAAAATAGGCTTTCCAGGAGCACCTATCCCCATATTCTGAGGATCAAATAAAATGACGTATGGAAATCACCTAGCCTACTACTTGGCACATAGTAAAGTTTCAGTGAACAGTGGCTTTTATGACTCTTATTAAGATGTAAGAGAAATTTTTCAAAAAATAGAGTAAGACTTGCAACAGAAACAACTGAATACGTGTTTCTAGTGAAACTAAAGTAGCTGTCCCGATTTTTTGTAGAAGTGGCATTTCTTTGGGAAACGATCCAAAATGTGAAGGCCAATTGTTTTGTCCCATTCCTCAGGAGGCTTGCATGAGGTTGGACAAAGCCTCTTCACATTCTTTGCCTCCTCACAGAATAGTCACACTGGGAACCTCTCATACTTAACATTTCCACTTGTCACGCTTTTCAACTTTAATGCCATTGCAGACTCTGGGTTCAGATTCCATAGCTTATCTTCACTCAGTGCACTGGTTAAAAATTCAGCAATTTCCTTTTGTGGAAAAGACACTTGCCAAGGGCTGGCAGACTAGCTTTCTAAATGAGTTGACCTGCAAACAAGGTTGTCCGCGCTTGAAAAGGCAAGGACAATGGTCTCTTTCCGAGTCGTGACACCTCCTAGTAGCTTGCTGTCAGACACACCCTGTGCTAATTCCCAGTTAAACAAAGCCATCACAGGTTCAGTCTGTGAAAGCCGCAAGTGCCAGATTCTTTGACTCGTGCAGGGAAGCCAAAGAAGCCCAAAACTGTACGGGGGTGTTGGGCTCTACATTTCACAGAAGCAGCCATTGGAGTGCAGCCCCTCTTGTTCAGCGTTTGCCCTACGTGTTTCACACTTGCTTTCTGGGGTCCGCTTCTTATATTCTGACTTCTATTACCTCCCACAGGAACTTCTACTGACTTGGGCTGGGCTGGGCTGAGCACACGTTCATTTATTCATTCACTAAACCCCACAGGGATCAACAAACACTAGTTAAACCACACTGCTTCTTTGTTGCTTTTGAACTATTTTCTTAGTTTTGTTATTTAAATAAAATTCTACCTTGTTTTCCCAGCTAAGCTGTAAATTCCTTACATGGACTTCTATCTCAGTCCTGTCTCCTGCCAGGCCACACCTGCTTCTTCATTCAATCTATGTTTTTACTATTATGCTCTTCAAAACTGCTCTGGATAAATGGGTTTGAACCCTAGGAGTTAGGTAAAATTCTCTCTGTGACTTTTGATTTTTTTTATTGTGGTTCTGTTTTTTTAAATTTTTCAAATGTTTTATTTATTTTTGATACAGAGAGAGACAGAGCATGAGAGGGGGAGGGGCAGAGAGAGAAGGAGACACAGAACCAGAAGCAGGCTCCAGGCTCTGAGCTAGCTGTCAGCACAGAGCCTGACACGGGGCTCGAACCCACAAACGTGAGATCTGACCTGAGCCGAAGTCGGAGGCTTAACTGACTGAGCCACCCAGGCGCCCCTTATTGTGGTTCTTATGAGAAAATAGCATGCAACACCCAGCACTTACTAAGCATCTTCCCACTATAATACTACTTCAAATAAAAGCTTAACAAAGCCTACTTTGAGAATGAGAAACTTACTCGTAAACGGTTGTCCATCCATTTTCGTTACTTTTGGTGGCTAGAAGCCCCGTGTTTCCGGGATAGGTCATCACGGCTAGATTATAGCCTTGTGCTGACACTCTTTTCAGGACTCCATTGCTGCTTATGGTCAGCCAGTACACCTGCCCGCCGGGCACCACAAGCCAAAGGGGGATCCCGCCTGCATCACGGCGGATGTGTACAGAATTGCCGTTGCTGCTGGTAACTGCACCTAAGTCACCTTCCGCATTGTAGGTGAAATTATAAACATAGTCCCTTGTTATCAAGTTCAAGGTATGCAGGTGGGTTCCATTGACAGTGAACTGGTAGAGCTCCTGATCAGCAGGCGAAGCAATCTCATAAAGGTTCACGTCATTCAGATGGGCCTGGTTCCTGCTAATGGTACGAATGCGAACATTCCCAAGGTCTGCGACATAAAGGGTACCGTCGGGTGACACTGCTAAGGAGGAAGGGGCTTTCATCTTTGCATCTTTGGCATAGCCGCCATCACCTGTGAGGGAGAGATCATGATTTTAATTGTCATCACAAGCATTTCTAAGAACACAACCATAAAGAGAAATCTCTGTGCATCAGGAATCATTTTAAAGGGAACAACCAGTGAACCAACATTCTCTGCATGCCCCTCCCTTGACAAATCTGAAACTTCCTCAGAATTCTTGAGTCAATACCAGTGCAGACGAACAGTAAGATGTGATTATCTCAGTTAACACCAGTTTTGTGAAATCTTCCATCCTGCCGTTCAGTTCGTATTGCAAGATACAAAAACAGCAGATAATGGAAGCCACACGAAATTTGGCCAGAAGTCCATCCATGAGATTCATGCCCGTCAGTGCTTGTGGACCCACCTTGGGACCTTCCAATCCTACTGTGCCTATAGGACCCTTCTTTGGGTCATGCCCATGGTCACATTGTCAAAATACACTAAGTCTGTAAGTGCAACAATGATTCAGAACATCAAATTTGATAACTGGGTAAACATAGATTTGCCCTGAGTGAAAGATATAAATTAGCAAAATAACTATAAAACTAATTGTCCAGGAAAACACTGGAAATATTGATCCAAAGTCGTTATGGACCAAGTTGCTCACTCTTGATTCCTCTGGCCCAAGGAAAGGCAAAGGTTAAGAGAATCACTCAGGCCCGGATGTGCAGTTTAATAAGACTGCAGGTAGCATGGAGGGGTCTCCGCATCCCAGCAATAAATGTATCTATTGACATTTAGAGGACTGTTTGCTGTCTGGAATATCTACTCTATGTTTTGGGGGAAAGGCTCTTTTTTAATATATTTCAGTTGCAAGTAAAGGGCACTACGGGTTAGGGAGAAAGGTTTGTGTGTGTGTGTGTTTTTTTTAAACAATCGAAGTAGCAGAGTAATGTCCTGAGAAATATCCACTGTGGGGTTTTATTTTGCCCGTGTATCCTCCAAACAGCTTGTTCTGGTCTCTCTGGGTTTCAAATAGCAAACACTGTTAATTTGGAAAGCAGTCACTTAGGGGAAGTAATTTTTTCCTTGGGTAAATCAGTAAATGCAGGTTTTACCTAGTTTCCTTTTCTCCGAAGTAGAAACGGTATTATGATCTTACATTCATATAGTCATCTTAACTTAAGAGTATGGAGATTTTGTTACACTAGCTTATCCTCAAGTCGGCAAGGTGATAAAACTGAGACAAGTGCCCAGCATCACTCAGTCGGCTGGATGCAGAGCAACGCCCAGATGCTAGGCTTCGTGATCCCAACCCATCGCTTTCTGCACGCGCTCCTCCCAGTGTTCACAAATAACACTTTAGGGTTTCCTTTTGACTCTTCTAATGCGCGTTTTTCTTTTGGAGACAGAGAGGGAACTGGTGAATTGCTAAAAAGGTCATACCTGAAAAACAGTCACAGTTGGGATCAATTTTGCAGTCACAGTCAGTGGGGGCACCAGCTATGATGGAGATCTCTCCGTTGGTGGTGACTTGCTGAATGCGGTTTACTTTCCTCTCGTCTGTTTCTGCTATGAAGAGCAGCCCGCTGTGGGAGACGCTGATGGCCCTAGCCGACTCCAGAGTGGAGTGAATTGCCACCTTGCTGACCAAGAAATGATCGATGCCTGGCACCTGGCAGTGAATGGGGCGCCCTGCAATGATCCGCACTCGCCTGTTCTCAGAGATTTGCAGCACAATGTTGTTATCCAAGACATACAATGAATTGTCCATGGGATTGACTGCAAGGTCTGTTGGCCACTCTAATCGCACCTGCGAAAAGAGCAGAACACACACCATTAGGTTACAATATCTTTCCAGGGGCAGTTTTACCCTGAAAGAAAAATTGGCTCATCGGTTCCCCGTCTCATGAATTTCAGCAACATGGGTGTTGTCCGGCAAAGTTGGGGGAGGATGGTTGATCGTGTTTTCTGGGGAAACATATTTATCATTTATATCATTTCCAGCATAATGTAAATTCATTTTCAATAATTCCAGAGGGATTCTCTAGAGTAGTGTTTTTCAGAATGTGGTCTGGACCAGCAGCAACAGCATCACGTGGGAACTTGTTAGAAATGCCAACTCTCAGGCCCCAACCTAGACCTATTGAATGAGAAACTCTGGGGGTGAGAGCCCAGTCATCTGTGTTTTAGTAAGTCTTCCAGCGTATTCTCAAGTTTGAGGGCACAAACGCTAGGGCTTCTGTGTCACTATGATACACAGTTCTCTCTCACTATCCTATAGATACATGGAAGAACAAAGTCATAGAGGCTTCTGGAAAACACAGTACTGGAGAAACTAGATTTTACTCTAATAGCAACCTTTTGGGACAGGACCTTATGTTAGCACAGACTTCGCACCCATCTTGTAGAACACTCAGGAACAATCTGTCAGCTGGTGATATGGGATCCTAAGTTGTAATACACTGCCATCTACCTTGACCTGGTTCACTCCATCTTTCCCTTTTCTTGCTAACAGGTTGATCTGTTCTTCCACTGAGTATTTGCTGAGTACCTTCTTTGGGCTAAGTCTTGTGGTAGGCTTTGGGGATTCAAGAGAATACTATGACACCTCCTCTGCCCTCAAATGACTCATGGTCTAGCAGAGCCCTTGGAAGGGCCATTAGGTATTTACTTTCCATGTTATGAGAAGGCAGTAGCAGAGAGGTTGTGAGAGCACTTCACCCAGATTAGGAATCTGGAGGTGGGGTATTCCCAAAGAACATACTACTTGAAATGACCAGTAGGAGAGAAATGGGATAAAAATGGTGGGGAGTGGGGTGGGGGCAGTGTTGAAAGCCATCCCTGTAGAGGGAACAGCATGGATAAATGTCCAGAGTTTATAGACATGTGGCTTATCCAGGTTACCACAAACAATTCGGTAAGGCTAACATATGCTGAGTGTGTGGGAGTAGTGAGCAATGAGAATCAGGAGGTAGACAGTGGCTAGGTATTATGGATTGAATTGTGTCCCCCTTAATTCATGTAACTTCTACTGTGACTGTATTTGGCAACAGGGCCTTTAAAGAGGTAATTAGAGTTAAATGAGATCATAAGGGTGGGGCTCTAATATGGCAGGACTGGCATCCCTGCAAGAAGAGGAAGAGACACCAGGAGTGTGTATGCATAGAGAAAATGCCCATGTGAGGACACTGTAAAAGGATGATCATCTGCAAGCCAAGGAAAGAAGCCTTGGAAGAAACCAAAGCTGTTAACAACACCTTGATCTTGAACTTGTAGCCTCCAGAACTGTGAGAAAATAATTTTCTCTTGTTAAAGCCATATCCAGTGTGTGGTATTTTGTTATGGAAGCCCTAGCAGACTAATATACCAGGTAACAGAGGTATGTCCCACTTTATTCTTATGGCTGTGAGAAATCACTAAAAGGCTTTAGGCAGGAGTGTGACATAGCTGGGTTCTAGAGGAATCACACTGGCTGCTTTTGAGATCATATTGGAAGAGCAGGCAAGAGAAGAGGTAGGCCCGTAATTAGGAGGTTCCTGCAGTGGTCTGGGTGGGGGATTATAGTACCTGAAATAGAATGGTAACAGTGGGGATGGAGAGACATAGATGGATTTAAGACCTGTTAAGAGCAATTAAGAGCAAAAGGACTGGTGTGTGTGTGTGTGTGTGTGTGTGTGTGTGTGTGTGTCTGTGTTATGTGCCGTGCTAGGCACTGGGACACATAGGCCAACCAAACGTGGCTTCACTCTAGTTCCTTCCTGGATACAGCAGTCACCCCAATACTTGCCTTGACATCTCCTCGATAGCTCTTTATCACTGGGCACTTCTCAGCGCACCGCCCCACCACTCACTTACTCTATACTGTCTGGCTCTTCTCTTGGGTTGGACAAATCTGGCCCATTCCTGGCTAAAACAGGAAAAGGAATGTGGCTACTCTCTTTGCCTTGAGTGAAAGCCCAAGGAAGCTTTTGTTTTTCATTGAATCTGAAGGTCTGAAAACAAGACATGGACTTCCACTGCACTGGGAGGCCCACTCTCTCCTGGGCCAGAAGAGGCCTAACATTCAGTCAGTAATGAAGTGGACAAAGGTCAGTGTGAGATAAGACCCTACCTTCTAACCTTGCCTCTTAATGTAGGGCAACTGGTGGTTTTATAAAAAAGGTCTTTGGCCTTCCCTCCTATATCAGTTGGAGCTCTTTGTTCCTATTTCTGAGTGTCTCTCCCAGACAGACACCCAGCAACCTCATTCTGCCCCTATGTCTCTGTGTGCCCTCAACCTCCACATAGACTGGCCTTCCCTGGTCAGTACCATGTGCCTCTGGGCAGCTAGGAATTTGAATGCTAATGGAGTATAAAGCTGAGTTGTGTTATGCATGTTCTGCAGAGCTTTTCAGACTGAGGCCATTGGATAAGCATTAAACTCCAGCTTTAACAGCTCCCAGAGCAGTTTGCTGTGATGTGCTCCTCAGCACGTCTGTCTGAGGCCCGAGCCTGTCACTGCCCTGCCACTGACAGGGAGAGTGAGGGCTTGCTGCTATGGAGGGCGCTCGCTCCTCCACCATGTGCCCCCTCTTTGGACCTCCATAAACACGATTGCTCTTGTACAGCGCGTCCTATGGAGCACGGTCCCCCAGGAAATAAGCTGGGGCTGGCTGAGGAAGAGGAAATGAATTTATTTCAGTATAGCACTCCTATTTTGATCAAGTCGGAAGTCAGTGACCCAGAAAAAAACAAAGCTGGCAGAAATGACGTTCTAATTATCTCCACTCTGAGAGTTGAGGCCAGGGCAGAGGCTGGGGACAGCACACACCTGGCAGGAGTCAGAGAAGGACACGTTTTGGAATCTGTTCTCTGCGGTCAAGGCTGCCTCTCAGATAAAGGCTGGGAGTTAGAAGATAAGCCGTTAACTTCTCCAACTTGCCCAACCCAATTTGAGTCAATGCTACTGGCGGCATGTTTATCAGATTGAATATTGCCTCAAAAATACACCAGCCATTGTGTCTGTTTGTTTTCTTTTTTGTCAAATAAGTCACCCTCGGGCAGTTTCCTGTGACTAAAGTGGCCTTTGTGCTTCTGAAACACTTTCTGTACTAGCTACACAGAATCCCTTTAATTCCCATTTGATTTGGCTGGGCAGCTTGTCTATGAAATCTGCTCAAATGAAAGATGTGTGGCTACTTAGTAGTCCAAGGTCTGCCTTTTCAGAAACTGGACCTTTTCACCTCTCTTACGTTGTCAGTTTCTTTTATATCCTTCTCATGTTAAATACTCCCATTTCCAGGTAATTTTTCAAGGAACTGGTGCTTTATACCCACCCAATAGAAACCCTATGTTTACGACCACAGCATTTCCATAGCACACAACATATGGAATGGAGTCCTTGAACGAATTCTCACAGTCAGAATGAACATATTTTAGTTGCAGAGAGACCCTGGAATTATATGTTACCAAGGTAGGGCTAAGGTTAATCCCTGAGGGTTGCTGACATTTGTCCAAGTAGTTTCTGGGGAAAAAAAAATATTTCCTTATGGGGGGGTGGGAGCAGAAAGGGATGTATGAGCAGCACAGAAACTCTGGAATCTCTGCCTAGTGACCTGCCCTACAGGCAAACCAGTTGGCCTAATTTGTGGTGGTTGCCCCACCTTGTAAAAATATATTAATTTGTTTGAAATGTCAAAATATATTTATGCTAAACTAGCATTAAAGGTCGTTGGTGTAGCCGCCAGCTGGTGCAATGTGCCTGTCTCCCAACAACATTCCTTGAGAAATAACCCTGAGCAGAACGGAGCTCTTGGTCTGGATGTCAAGCCTTGACAGCACTATGTCTTCCTCTGCTAATTGAAAATTTGCCTTGAAGGGACTTGACTTACAGGTCAGCCAGTCCCATGTTTGGTTTAAAGATCCATCTAATTTTGAACCAAGTAACAGTATATAAAGCAGCAGAGTCCTATAGGGGAAAAAATCCATGCTTAAAACCATTATTGATTTTTAAAGTTTATTTTGGGAGGGGCAGAGAGAGAGAGACAGAGAGAGAGAGAGAGAGAGAGAGAGAGAGAATCCCAACAGGCTCTGGGCTCTATCCCATGAACAACGAGAACATGACCTGAGTTGAAATCAAGAGTCAGATGTTTAACTGACTGAGCCACCCAGGCACCCCTGTAAAAGCAATATTTAAATATGAGCCCTCAGTTAGACCAAAATAGAAAATTCCTCAATTATAAGCTTAATCCAACTCTGTTAGCCACAGATCATAATTTGTTTTTTTTTTAAATAGTTTATTACCAAGCTGGTTTCCATATAACACCCAGTGCTCTTCCCCACAAGTGCCCCTCTCCATGACCCAGACCATAATTTGTATACTTGGGCTCTCTGTAATAGTTTGAAGGCCAGCTCACTTCGTGTACTGTGTGTAGTCCTAGGCAAATGAGGTTTCCTCTGGTTTTGTCATCTGTGACAAGGAAAAGAAGCTAATGACAGCTTCTCTGTTACAGTCACTGCATGCATTAAATGATGTAGTGAGGTGCTCAGTGCAGTGCCTGGATACAGTAAGGGATGGTAAGTGGATTAACATTAATACTAGTTTCAAAGTCATAGACCTTTAAAGCTACAAGGAATCTAGTTCACACACCATTCAATGAAATTCCCTTTCAGTTCTGTTTACCAGACTTCAGTTGCCCACATAACATCTTTATGAATTTTGCCTCAGCCATCCACCACTTGCACTATTATTGATTTAATATCTTTATTCCCCCCCCCCCCAAGCTTATTTATTTTGAGAGACACAGGGACAGCATGAGTGGGGGAGGGGGAAACAGAGAGAGTGGGAGATAGAAAATTCCAAGCGGGCTCTGTGCTGGCGGTGTGGGGCTCTAACCCATGAAACTGCGAGATCATGACCTGAGCCAAAACCAAAAGTCTTAATTGATGAGCCACCCAGGCACCCCAACTTTTTCTTTATTTTGACTTTTTTAAAAGTATAGATTGGTGCTTTATATTTTTCTTTAAATTGACTTATTTTTTAAGTATAAATAGGTGCTGCCCCTTCCTTTGAACTGATCCTAATCAATAGCATCTATAAAATTACAGGCCCACTCATCTGAGCCTTTAATAAAAGTAACTACTGTTTATTGAGTGCTTCCCATATGTCAGGCTCTTTGTCCAGATTATTACTTTATATGCTGAGAGCAATCACTTGAGAAAGAAACTCTTGCCATCCCCATTTTAAGATATGTGTTCTTAGTCCCTTTGCCATCTGATTCTTTATCTAGAAGAGCAGACACACTTCTTCATGTTCTCCTCACCAATTCTGGTTTCCCCTTTACTTCATTTGAATCAATCTATGAGTTGTTCTCTTTGGCTGAGAAGGTCAAAACTTATTAGAGGTTGAGTGATTTGTCTTTGTCTCTGTCATTTGTCATCTTTCGGTCCAGTGCTTTGTGGGTGCTTACTCTGTGCCAGGTGCTATCATAAAGGGAAAGAAAATAGGTCCCTGCCCCTCATTAGCTCACAGTTAAGTGGGGGAAGGCAGATCCAGAACCAGCTCATCTCAATATAATGTGGTGAAGTGCCAGGATAGACGTATGCCGAGAGTGACATGGGAACACAGAGAAGGGAGTTTGGGGCAATGGCTCCTAGAAGAGACCAGTAAGCTTCATCTAAGATACTGAGATGAAGCAAAGTGGGAGGAGTGATTTCACTGGAGGGAAAAGAGTGAACAAAAACAGGAGCATGGAACCATACGGGAGTGGGAAAAATAACACAGGTCTGGGCTGCTAGAACACAAAGTAGAAGTAGGGTTTATAGTGGTGGTAACGAAGTTTAAATGTTTGCCAGGGACTAGGTTTAAGTTTCTCCACTGAGGTACAATTGCCATTTGGAGCCAGATCATTCTTTGTGGGGAGGAAGGCAGGCGGTTCTGTGTATCGTGAGTATCTGGTCTTTATTCACTAGATGTCAGTAGCACCTCCCATTGAACTGCGGCAACCAAAAATGTCTCCAGAATTAGGCAAACATGCCCTGAGGGACAAAACTGTCCATTGTTGGGAGTCACTGGACTAAGTCATGAAGGGCTTTGTATGCTGAGGACTGAAGACTTACACTCTGTTTGATGAATCTCTGAAGGTCCTGAAAGTTGGGGAGTTGATACAGTGATATTAGTACAGAAGAAAGATCACTTAGGCTGCAGTTTGGAAGGCAGGTTGGAGGGAGACCAGACTGATGCAGGAGAGCCAATGTGGAGGCCAGCTAATCAATGTAATCAATTACATTCATGCGTTAATATAGCCATCCATCTAACCACCTGACAAACATCTGAGTGCTAATCTAGACAAGCTAGTCCCTGCCTCCATGGTGCTTAGATTATGGAACACTGCTTCAATTATTTTTTTAATTTGTAAAACCCTTTGAGAATCTGATGAAAGCTATGTAGTCTCTTTGTAGGAAAAGGTTCAGATGTAGGAGAAGGAAGTGTTTAAGGAGCTCAGGTTCTGGAGTTCAGTCTTCCTGGGTTAAAATTCTGTCTGTTATTTGCTAGCTCTGGAATGTTGGAGCAAATCAGTTAACCTGCCTGAGCCTCAGTTTCCTCATCTGGAAATTGGGTACAGTAATCATATCTTCTAAAAAACATTTATTATAGGCATTGAAAAACATCTACATAGAGCACTTACTTAGCATAGTGCCTGGTACACAGAAAGCTCTGTGAAGTCTAGCTATTTTTTTTTATGGAACATGCCTGTATTTCTTCTGGTCCCTAAGTATTGCAGTGTTCTTTCCTGGTTATCTCATGAACTTTTGAGAGCAATCATATAGTAGTCATGGTGTTTCAAAGTTCCCCTGCTTCTATGTCACCAGCCATTTCCCCCCTGTTCATTTATTCCATTTCTTAAGAATCCTTCTAAGCTATGTGTCCTCCAAGAAATTTGGCTTATATTGGGGTATATTATTTCACATACATTTGTCAGCCAATTTCACAGCTAATATTTTAGCTTATTAGTTGGATTCCCCACTATTACTTGTAAAAACATTCCTGGTACAATTCCAAGTGCAGAACATGCTACTTTAATTAGTTTCCTCTCTTCTGCCAATAAATACCTATTTATCCCATTTTAGGCACTATGCTAGGCACTAGGAGCCGGTCTAAGCAAGACAGACTGGATCCTGCCCTCATGGAGTTTGTTGGCATACAGTAAAAGACCATTTCTGTTTCATCCCATCCACTTCAGGAAATTAACTCTCATGAAGAGCCTCAAAAACATATATCATGACTCTTACTCTACTTTACAATTGCCACCGAGTGTTAATAACTTCTTTTTCCATAGTTTGCCTGCGCTGCAGAAACCAGTTGTTTCCCAAAAGGCCTGTTTCCCCATCCCACACAGGACACCTGTAATCTCCGTCCTTTACATTTTCAGCCTTATGACTCATTTGAAAAACGACTCTGTTTGATTTTGATCTCTTAGGCCTCTTCAGTAGGAATTTCCAGGAAACGTATGATTATCTCTTCTGTAGTACGCCAGCCCTGGGGAAGACACAGTGATGGGAGTGAGCGCTCTCTGCCAGGTGCTGCCAACTCCACGGTAGATTTCCCCATGCTTCTGAAAACTGACAACTCCAGATTGTTAGATCACTTTTTGTCAGTTTTCAAATGGCCTTCTCGTTTCTTGACACTGATACTGTCTGAGCTTCTTCAAATTTATAAAAGAAGGAAAGAGCCGT
Organism: Suricata suricatta; assembly: GCF_006229205.1. Lineage (NCBI taxonomy): Eukaryota > Metazoa > Chordata > Mammalia > Carnivora > Herpestidae > Suricata > Suricata suricatta. The sequence continues at coordinate 86,670,645 of NC_043717.1, forward strand.
CTGGACAAAGTTTGGTTTTCTGCAGTTGGAAAGCATGATGACACCTTTAAGAGTGACAACTCTTATTGATCTGGCTTTTAAAAAGTGGAAATTATTAGAAGATGAAATACACCAGGATTACACAGACTTGTCAACCGGCAAATGATTTCCCATTTTCTCAGATCCACGCTCTTGTGTTTCTTTGAATACTAGCTGGGGAGTTTGAGGAACCTCTCAACCTTTGGTCAAATGCATCAGCATGGTTTGTCTTCATGGCTGCAGATGAATACTCAGACTCCATCTAATCAAGAGTTATGATTGGACTGCTCCTGAGAATCATTCTGTTGCAGATCCTATAGATTAAATTACATTTACTCCAATGTTCTTAAAATATTTTGGTAGTGGAGGAACAAAGCAAGGAAAAGCAAACAACAAAGAGCTTCCAAGTAGCCCTGGTGTATTTCATCTGCTAATAATTTCTACTTTTAAAAAAGAAGATCAATAGGAGCCATCATTCTGAAAGGCATCATCTTGCTTTCCAAGTCCAGAAAACCAAACTTTCTCTAGATGGCTCTAACAAATCTGAAGAAGTTTGGGAAGTGTCAGGGTCAAAACGAAATGTTAAATTTATGGTTACCAAGATGACTTTGGCAGAGACTACTGGTTCTAGACCTACCCTATCACCCATTTACTCTTTCCTACTTAGTAGTACATTCCCAATTTTTAAATATCTGGGCACTCTGCTGTGTACAATAGAAGATGTTCTGGCCTCATTTGCAATTCTCTGTAGCCCTGTGACAAAATTCAAGGCAACAAGATGTAAGAGGAAGTGTGGCGGTATCCCCACTTTTAAATCGATGCTTTCAAAGGCTACTTAAGGAGAGCTGACCTGGTTGGAAGGAAGCTCTTTTTTGCCCTTCCTTCCATTCTGCAAGATGAATATACTGGTTGAGAATTTTAGCAGATGTCTTAAACCATGGGGTGGCCATGAAAATGGAAGCTATGTGCTAGGATGGCAAGACAGAAATAGAGGAGCCCAGATCCCAGATGACTCATGGAGTAGCCATCCTAGTCAGGCACCAGACATCTAGTTTGGCTGCTGTCTTGCTCAGGTCAGAGTTATGCTGCGGGAGTTTTCTGTTATCCTCAGCTTAATCTAATCACAATGAAGAAAATGTTGTATTTGGTTTTGTTCTTGACTGGTGTTACTGACTGTACCATTATGGTCAAACTGCTCTGACAAATTTCGAGTTCTATGTCTCTGGATAGATCACCGGTGTTTGCAAAATTAAATTAAATTGAAATTAATTAAAGTCTGAAAGTGACTGACACATATGGCTAAGTCCACTAGGGCAGCCCTTTGTTGAGAGGATGACTAATTGCTTAAACTTAGTGATTAACCTGAAGCATTCTTGAATACCCAGTGCTCCATCTTTGGGTACTACAAGCTGCTTCCAGCTTCATGACTCATTCAGAGCCAAAGCTTCTTTAGTATACCATAAATACACGTTTGTCTTCCTATGTCCCATACTAGGTGAGACCTTAAGGGCAGGGGTGAGACCTTAAGGGCAGGGATGAGGTCTCGTTCATTTGTGTATTCCCAGTATCTGGAATTACAGTTGCCAAATGTTTGTTAAATGTTAGTGCCTCATTGACTGTACCATTTTCAGTCCATGAAAGCATTTAAAAAATTATGAAGGCCATCTGGGTGGCTCAGTCGGTTAAGTGTCTGACTTTGGCTTGGGTCATGATTTCACTGTTTGTGAGTTCAAGTCCCGTGTCAGGCTCTATGCTGACAGCTCAGAGCCTGGGGCCTGCTTCAGATTCTGTGTCACTCTCTCTCTCTGCCCCTACCCCACTTGCACTCTGTCTCTATCCCACTCTCTCTCTCAAAAATAAATAAACATGGGGCGCTTGGGTGGCTCAGTCGGCTAAGCCTCCGACTCCGGCTCAGGTCAGATCTCACGTTTGTGGGTTCGAGCCCTGCATCAGGCTCTGTGCTGACAGCTAGCTCAGAGCCTGGAGCCTGCTTCCGGTTCTGTGTCTCCTTCTCTCTCTGCCCCTCCCCCTCTCATGCTCTGTTGCTTTCTGTATCAAAAATAAATTTAAAAAATTAAAAAAAATAAAAAATAAATAAACATAAAAAAATGAATATGGGAAGAGCACTGGGTGTTATATGGAAACCAACTTGGTAATATACTATATAAATAAAAAACCAGAAAAAAATAAATAAAAAATAAAAAATTATAAAATGCAATTAGGTTGTAAGAAAAACTATTTTTCATTAACATGTTTGAGTCAGTAACTCTGGGTTTCAAGAGACCCACTGAGGTTAGTGGGAATTGCCGTATTTCCTCAATCTTAAGAAGTGCATTTCCTACTTCCTCCATATTTTAACTTTTCTGAAATGAGAATGCATCTTATTAATGATGAATACATTTAATGGAGCATTTCTCCCCTACCACCCAAACTTTTCAAATTGATGCTATCTCTTAAAATCCATGGTGTCTTAGAATTGAGGACATGTGGTATTCCCACATTGGTCTGTGCACTTCGGGGATCTTCAGGGTTCTTTCAAGGAGGTCTGTGGGGTCAAACTATTTTTTTAATAATATTATTTGCCTTTTATACGTTCTCATGAGTGTGCAGCGGAGTTTTGCAGAGGCTACCCGTGGCTAGCATATCTTCGTATATAAAAAAATTCAGAGTTTCAATTTTTTTTTTTAAAGATTTAAGTGATCTCTACACCCAGCGTGCAGCTTGAACTCAGAACTTAGAGATCAAGGGTCATGCGCTCCACAGACTGAGCCAGCCAGGTGCCTCCACAGTTTTAATTTCTGTCACCACAGAGCCTGATGTGGGGCTCAAACCCACAAACTGCGAGATTATGACCTCAGCTAAAGTCAGAAGCTTAACTGACTGAGTCACCCAGGTGCCCCCACAGTTTTAATTTCTAATAAGGCAAATATTAATAGATAAAACCCACATACAGAAAAGTTCTCTGAGGTCCCCACCAATTTTTAGGAGTGCAAAGGGGTCCTGACACCAACAGTCTTGAGAGTGGTTATCCTACAGGAAAAGAAACAGCGAATGAAGCCATTCTGTTATATAAGAGTTTCATTTGAGCTCATTAAGAAAACAAGCATGTATCTTTTCCAAGATGGTTCCTGGGGCCATGAGCTCTGTCCAAAAGCACACTGACAGAGAGGCTAAAAATCTGTACTTCCTCTAGAGACCCAAGGCCTGATGGGTGCTATAAAAGTTTGTTCTCACAGGCTCCCTCAGAGCAATCAGCACGTACACACTCTCTCTGAGTCTGCTGTGTAATTGCCACTACCTCATCTTAATAACAGGCATAATTGCTCTGAGTTTCCGTCGACCCTTTCTTGCATCTCCTCTCCGAAGCCTCAATTTTGGAAATGGCACTTGTGAATACACAGAATGTTTAACCACTTCCAGTTTTCAATTTATAGTCAAAGTCATCTATCAGCAGGAGATGAAGGCCCAGTGTGAAAACTACAGAATGTCCTTCAGACTCCACAGCTAATTTGTTTGTAAATTTGATTGTTATTGTAAGAAGAACATATTGTACATGATGCTACTTGCCAATTTACTATTCGTATCTCTCTGTATCTTGGGTTTTATCATTAAAGTCAAAGAACTTAACCCTTTTGACACTTCTGTGGGAAGGGGAGGAACATGAAAGCTTTACAGTTTTTTCCTTTTGAGTCTTTCTTTTGTTTTAATTGTACATGTATTTATGAAATACCTACTATATATTCAGTACTGTGGGAGATGTGCACACAGAAGGCAAGACAACCAGAGAACAATCCAAGGTATCATGAAATAAAATGTGGGGGCAGATGAGGAGACCTTAAATTCTGAGTGAATTCAGTCAGGAGAGGATCAGTGTGGGTCTTCACGCTGTTAGAAGTGGGGTTCTTGTTCTCCTGAGAGCCAAGGCTTTACCTGCAAAGGAGCCAAGGACTTAGAAGCTCCTGGAATAATTCTGCTGTTTCTTCCTGCTGAGAAGTTGCAGAAACTTGTCTGTTGCAGGTTGTTAATATCAGTATTGGCTCGACAGAATAGACCAAGCTTCCAATTCCCTTTGGCATCTAAAGCAATTTACAGGCCAGAAGTATGACTGCACAGCTTTTATGAAATGGTCTGATTTCATTGATCAGCCACTCCAAGATTATGTTTTCATTTCTGTAGCTATGCCTAACCCTTCTTTCTGGTATAATATTCAGGAAGGAACTATTAAAAAATGTCACCATGGAGATGTTAAGATATAAGTGGGCTGGGTTCTGAAGGGGAAGAGAAATATCACAACTCATGATGGCTCTACTCAAAAGTTCATTGCAAGTTAGACCAGAATTCCACAGATTGTCTCTCTTATCTTAACTCTGTAATGTTTCCAAATGATAAGGATACTAATAAGAGCAGATGGCCTAATGAACATTTAGAGGAAAGATTTAACTGGTCCTATTTTCATTAGGCCTCCAGTGTGCTTCTGGGTTTTGCCCACCACTTCCCTGTGTGCAATACAAAACAGCACGCGCTCAACAGATGGCCCAGCTCAGGCTTCATGCTTCCAGAGCTCTGGAGACTGGCCACCTGACCACTTACCATGTGTACAGAATCATTTAAGGAAGCAGTAAGGCTACTGACTTGAGCCCGAACAAAAGCAAAAAAATGGTGATGAATATCGAGTACCCGAGCTTCAACAAGAGGGGAGTCAGAATCACTCTCGCACACACGTCGAGCAGCTCTGATTGAGGTTTTCTGATAGCACCTCCTTATGGATTCAAGAGTGATGAAATCCTCTGTGGCACCCAGTCCACTCCAATGAATGTTTCATCCAAACTGTAAGCACATCTTAGTGACTTTGGCAACAACAATGACCTGGAAGCCTAACACCTCATTGCACAGTGTGTTAGTTATTAAGCTACTGTCTCACAGCTCCAAACTCCCCCCATTGGAAGTTGCTTTGTGATGTTCGGGTTGGGACTTTGCTAACTACATTTCTCTTTGGCCAGCTCAATTTCTGATAGGTCCTGACAATATGGGAAATAGAGCAATTCTGGAAAGCTACAGGAGAGAGAAGGGACTTGCTCCTTCTTGCTTGCTTTCTGTTCCAGTCAGCATGGCTGCAACAGTAGCTCTTCTTCTTGGCAGCAGGAACCAACTGCACTTTCCAGTTTCTATCTATACTCTGAGAATCAGTCTCCTCATGTCACCTCAGTGGCACCAGAAGCTGCTGGCTGGTATCCGCTTCTCAGAGGAGTAGGTCCCACCTTGAGAGGGCAAATCTTCCATCCTTCCATCCTTGACAGCTCCAACTGCTTTCCTTTGTTTCCCCAGCCCTACGGGTGGTGGCTGATTCCTGCAGATATTATCTCAACCTTTTTTTTTAAAACCTGTGCAGCTCATTTCCTATATTAAATTCTCTCTGTTAAAATAACTAATGTGACTTGGTTTTCTTTTTTCTTTGAGAGAAAGGGATAGAGGGAGAGAGAGAGCGCGCGCAAGGGAGAGGGGCAGAGGGGTAGAGTGAGAATCCCCAGCAGGCTCTAAGCTTAGCATGGAGCCCAACACAGGGCTTGATCCCATGACCCTGGGATCATAACCTGAGCTGAAATCAAGAGTCAGATGCTCAACTGACTGAGTTACCCAGTCGTCCCTGATTTCTGTTTTTCTGACTGGATTTTGACTGATATTCACAGCATGAAGCCACTTACAAGGCTAGAGGAAGAACAGTACCCATTCTAAGCCAGTAGTTAGTAGAAAGCTAGTAAAGGTGAACAAGAACTGGCAAAGAATCAGAGAGGTTAATTAGTCACTAGCATCCTCTGCCTTATCTACTGGCCTGTGAAGCTGCCATGTCCAGAAAATATGCATATAAGATAAATCCACCATGCTTGGACACTAGGGAGTTGGTTGTGATTGGTTTCAACCAGGGCTTCTCTGACTCTCTGGAACTGCCATATTGATGTCCTTATTCTCTAGAAACCTTTCACTCTTGTGAGTTTTGAGGAAGATTTCATGATGGATGATGCCACTCTCCCACATGCTTCTTTGGAGACAGAATTCTGTACTAAATGGTTTTGAAGGTTGGCCCATGACAACGTTTCCTATGTGCTGAGAATTTACTTATAAATATTGATATTTACTTATAAGTAAAAATACATGTACTACTAAATATCTTTTACATCCCTTCTTGCTAGTTTCCTTGTTAAACACTGGGATTGCTCCTTCAGAATCCTCTTCTTGATTTGGAGTTGGAAGTGTATTCTGAGGTGGGCCAGATGAGTATCTCCATTTCTTATGTATCTCAAGATAAACACCTCTCAACGGATGTGGCCTCTTGGTAAATGTTTTATATATCTCTGTGTTTTGTATTCTGAATATACTTACTTTTGCATGGAAAGAGGACACTCCAGCTGACAGCCAACAGAACTTTCTCTGAATTGTGTTTCTATTTAATAAAGATGGGTTGGCACTGATTCATGTACTTTCCCTTCTTGTAGTTAATAGACACTAGGACTCTGTTTAAAGGTATAGTTTGAAATATAGTCAGGCCAACTGGCTTACATGAAGACTTAGCCCAGGATGTTGGCCAAATAAGCCCTGTTAACCACTGAATTTACCAACCAGATATTTCTGTATCTTAGAGAGTTTCAGGTTTATTTCAGGTCATGGTGCCTGCCGAGCAAAACGTGTGGAAGACTGAGTGGTTCAGAAGTGGTTTGCAAGCTTTGCATCTTGTGACTCTCCCTGAACTTTGAAGATGATTTTCCTCTGGTGCTTAATAGTTTTAATAAGAGCTAACATGCCATTGTCCTTTGTGTGGAAAGAGGACACTGCTGAGGGAGTTTTATTTATGTGATAAATTATGTTTTCGATATAGCATTGAGCACGGTACTTGACTTTTATTTTAAGGCCCCTGACAACTCTGGCTATTTGCTTGTGTGCAGACATTTCAGCAGAATTTGGATATGCTGGAGTTGAAGATGTTGGCCTGATGTTCTCTACTTCTTACATAAACTACCCAAACTGTCACTTTGGAGGGAGCAAATATCTCTGTTAATAGTTATTATTCCTTGATTGTGATTTTTCCTTAGAGGTGCAGGCCTGAAAAATGCAGTTAAGAAAAGAGTTTAAATGAATTTGGAGAAGGGAAATGATAGTTAAAGGAACTCTGTGGATCATCTTAGTGCAATCCTTTTTCCCAGTTTATTGTTTTGTTAAATTCAGGCTTTTATATATCTGAATTTTTAAAACCTGATTGACATGCTTAGAACCTGAATATCTTAATAAAACAGAGGGTCACTGGATACAGAAAGCCACTCATACATTAAACTTGCTTCAAAAATCCTAGGATGCTTTCTTCTTATGAAGAATACGTCAGCCTCATAACTTCTTTCTTTTTGATTTCCCACCTAGCTGGATGCCTTTCGTTTTGTCTTGGTAGAGTCATAGTCTCCACATTGACCTACATAAACTGTCTTCTTACTTATCTACTCTCATATTTATTATTATGTTTTTTATGAAATTGACCTACCTAAGATGGCTGCAGGCCACCTACAGAATGAGCTATATTTTTACGTTTTGATTTCAAAGAGATGGAAGATGATCTAAAATCTACACATATCAAAATCATAGATGTATGAAACTGACACGACATTCCAGCCTTAGCTCCATAGTCAGCATGACACTTCTTGAAAGTAGAAAGAAAATGAAGGATTTGGGGCACCATTCAAGTGACTATTATGAACATCCTGTAAGTGGTCTAGCTAGAGTTTCACATCAGCATTAGGCAGATGAAACACTCTGTGAAGGTTACAGCAGGCTGAGACAAGTCTCTGGAGCACATGCTTGGTTATAGCCCATCAAACTCATCTGTAGGTATAAGCATCCCTCTTTTGCAAAAGATACACCCATGAACAGAGGACAGAAGGGAAGATCACACAATTTCTATAGCAGTCCCAAACTTCTTCTTGGTCCTTTTTATCTGGTTTTGTAAACAATCAGTTCAATTTTCTGTTCTGTGGATGGAAGGTCAAATACTACGGCTACTTAACTACTACTCGCTTATGGAGCACTTATGAGCCAGGCACTTTAGTAAGTGATTTATACCTATCATCTTACTTAATCCTCACACTTCCCCATAGTGGAACATGATGTCATCATCCTCATTTACAGATAAAGAATGTTTTTCCAGGGGCACACAGCTAACAAGTAGTGGGTCTGGGATTCAAACCTAGATAGTCTGTGTTCCCAACGACTATGCTTTACTAAATTTTTATATTGGAATAACTATGAAGGAGAGTCTACCCTAGAGGGCTGATTTTGTCTCTTGCACTCTCTGTTAAAGGATTAGAGAAAAGTCTGGCTCTCCTTTGCAATTCCAGAAAGTGTTCTGCACTTGACAGAGCGAAAAGAGAAGGTTTGTACGGAATGAACAATAAAAAGCATTATCCAGGAATGCATTTAAATTAGAGACTGACAACCACAGATATTACAAAATCAGAATCAGAATAACCACCTTGTTTTGTTCTTGTGTCCTCCCATTTGAGCAAGTGCATGATGAATCAACCGAAAATATTTCTTGAAGATGCCAATTAACATCTTACATCATCCCTTATATTTGTAAAGTGGCTCATACTTTCCAAGTGCTTTCACATTAAAAAAAAGCGAGGACACTTGATCAACAATTGGGTCATTTATTGAATTAGCCTTCATAAGGAGGAATAATTAACCAGCTCTAAAATTCCAGTGTTTGTTTTTCAAGTGTCATGCTGAATCTGAAATTATAGAGAAATCTCTTTCGGGTCAACAAGTAGACAAAAATGATTTATTTTTTCTATAGTGCTATATTTCAGAGGAGGACAGAATAAATGATTCAAAAATAGGTGCTCTTTTTCTACAATATAGAAATGGCAACAAAAGTAGTGTTTATTTAGCATTATTATGTAATTTCAGGCATAAATGCTTAACAGATCACTCATTCACAGGTGAATAATGTGGAGAGTCACTGGGGACTCTTAAAGAAAACTTTTCTAAATGATTCTTGGTGCTGCTATCAAATCAGAGTCTGAACAACCTTAACTGCCATCTTATGCTTTGTGACAGCATAATTTGATTGCTACTTATATCGACATTTATGCCACCTTCTTTCCATATACTACCCACCTAACTGGTGTGGCAGATGAACACATAAAAGCCAAGGTTATGTGTAATGCCATAGGACCTCTCTCTTCAGTTCTGATCAACACTAACAATGTACAGCTGCAAGTGCTTTTCAAAAACCAAAGTTCTTTCATATGTGTTTTCTTGTTTAGCTATCACAACAGCCTCAGGAGGCAATATGTGTTTTTAGCCCACTTTATAGTGTTGAGGAAGCTCAAACACAGAGACCTTAAGTTGCCAGAGGTCACACTGCCAATAAATGGCAGAATCTGGCCTCACACTCAGGATTCTCTTATGTTCTTTTTACTTGACTTGCTATGTTGGTCAGAGGGAAATAGGCGATTAGGCCATTGGCCAGGGAACTTCAGTAAAATACATCCCAGTCATCCTGAAGAAAAGAAAATGTTCCAAGCTTATAAACACGTCTGGTAGGAAGTTTGTTCATTTTTAGTAGCCATCACTTTCTATTTTAAATACTTTCACATTTAATATTACTGATAGATTGAGTTCTTTGAGAAGACTGTGGCTACATTAGCAGTGCCTTCCTGCCATGGCTGATGTAGACTGAGCTCCCTCTTTGCCTTGTAGAGACTAGCACCTGCCCCCACTCTCATTTCTGCATTTATAGGATGAGGCTTTGGATCAGCAGGAGGGACTGGCTGTGACTGATGGAGATTCACTGAGTGCATGTGGCTCAAATGAATAGAGCAGAACATTGCTGATTTAGGATGCTTACATTGGGACTGCTGCAGCAACCAATTGCTGAATACGTAGACTGCTACACAGTTGGTGTTGTCCAGGCATGAGAACAGTGAAAGGAAATGGGAAAATCCATTGGAGGTTTGGTTTGTATGATTTTTTTTATTGTTACTTTGTGAAAAAAAGTAAGATTACATTTATCATCTTAACCACTTTGCAGTGCACAGTTCACTAGTGTTACGTGCCCTCCTATTGTCTGTAGCAGATCTTTACAACTTTCATCTCATGACACCAAAACTCTACTCATGAAATGCGAATTCCTTCTTTCCCCCACCTTTTGGTAATCACCTTTCTACTTCCCGTTTCTATGATTTTGACTACTTTAGACCCTTCATATCAGTGGAATCATGCAGTGATTCTCTTTTTGTGGCTCATTTCACTTCGCATAGTGTCCTCGAGGTTCATGTCTTGTAGTGTGTGACTACATTTCCTTGTTTGAGGCCATGTAATATTCCGTTGTATGTTTACACCAGATTTTGTCTATCCTGGTACAAGTTTTAATGCCACCTGGCCCATTAGTCAGTGGCCACCATAGATAGAAGTGGGTGCTTCAGTTGGTTAAACTAACCATGACCAAATAGGATAAAGTAAATGGTTGGCACAAGGCCTACCACATAACTTTTTGGTTTCATTTTCCTACTCCTTGGCCTCGTGAGGCTGTTTGAGTCATTCTGCACTTCTAATCTTTTATCTCTCTTGTCACCTTTCTTTTACTCCCACCTAGCTGCATCCAGGGGTATTGCTGGCCCCTGACAGAGGTGTTCCCAGATATCTCCGATCAGTTGCTTTCACCTTTTCTGTCTTGCTGTTAACCAGCAACTCCCTCCTTCCTTCACTCCTTCCCTCTACCACATATCCCCTTCTCTGGACTATCTGGAGTGTGGTCACAGACTTTGTCTTCGCTTTGACAGTGAGACAGGTTCCGTAGTCACTGAAGCATTGGGAGGGTGTGGTGGGGGTGGAGGTGGGGAGATTTTCATCTCTGGTGGCAAGAACTTTAAAAATAAACTTTTTTTCCCCTGGGTGATCCCTTTATTCAAGCAAACTTATTATAATTCAGATTTCTTGATTCCCTACAGAGCTTCACAAAATTTAGAAGTCTGTCCCTGCAGGGAATTTTACTTATAATGGCCTTCATTTGAAAGATCTAATTCTGTTCTCTTTCAGTGTGCACATGGGAGAGTGATGGAAGTGCACAAAGAAAGGCAGGTAACCCTTGAAGAACTTGAGTTTCAGTATCATCTGCATCACTCGGGGTGATGGGCGGACATTCTGTAGACATGAAAAGGTTGGCAAGGAAGACAGGAAGAGACAATGAGAAACATTAGGCAAGAGTTTAAGAAGGGAAAAGAAGGTGCCTTTTCTGTTCTACAACTACCATGTTTGGTTTATTTTCTTTTTTCTCCCTCGATTGCTATAACTTTTCATGCTTTGATGTTATTATATATATATATTTCTCAAAACAACAGAAAATGCTAAATCCACTTGTATCAAGTTGAATTGACATGTAGATTTTGAAAAGGGGGCTTTGTATTTCTCCTTCTATTCAGTTGTGTTTTGTTTTATCTGAAGCTTGCAAAAAATTCTAAGGACACAAGAAAATAGCTTTTTCAGTTAAGTGGAAAGAGGAAGACAAGCAAGCAAGGCAGAGGTCTGTTGTTGGGGCAGGTGGTGTAATGCTGCTGATGAATGAGAGAAAGGAAAATTTGATTTTCCCTGTTAAGGAGAATGACTAGAAAGAACACTGATTCAAAGTTACTAGAGTCCAGGATGAGTGAAGGGACTGTAACATAGCACCTAACTTCTTCAAACTGAGTTCAAGTCTCCTGGCCAGGAAGACTGACCTCTTAGATAGAGCTTGCAAATAGGTTTTTAGATTGTGATTGTTGACAATGTGTAGTAGAGGATGAGCTGGAATATGAGGTATATAAACATAGTTCTGACTTCAAGAAGAATCAGAAGATGTGCCTCACAGATTTCATGGTGGAAACCTGATATCAATTTGGAAAAGATCCTCAAATGTATTATTAAACCATTTTTTTCTTAGTTCTTAGATGAGGAAATGGTGTTTATGGATACTATGACTGGAAACAGTTATGCTGAGGAATTCTTATTCCTTAAAAAATTTTTTTAATATTTATTTTTGAGAGAGACAGAGTGTGAGCAGGGGAGGGGAAGAGAGAGAGAGAGAGAGAGAGAGAGAGAGAGAGAGAGAGAGACAGAATCCAAAGCAGGTTCTAGGCTCTGAGCTATCAGCACAGAGCCTGATGCGGGGCTTGAATCCATGAGCTGTGAGATTATGGCCTGAGCCGAAGTTGGATGCTTAACCAACTGAGCCACCCAGGCACTCCTCTTATTCTCTTTTAAACAGCATTACCAGCCTGAGAAGGGTTCTTTGTGGATAAGTTGAAGAAAATATAGGTGAAACTAGTGGCTTTCAAACTTGTTTTGATTGTGATTCTCAGTAAGAACTATACTTTATACCATTATCTGAGCTATAGAATTGACATAAAAGTTTCATGAAACAATACTTACTCATCCTTACTATACATGACACATTCTAAAGTTTTGTGTTCTATTTCTTTTTTTCTTAAAGCTGGTCATAGGCCAACACATTGGTTTCCTGGTCCACTACAAATCACAGCCCATAGGTGATAGTTCAAACAGATGGGTTCACGGTCTAACAGATAGCTACTCTAGTTAGTAGTTCCACAACTTCATCTTGGCCTATCTATCCATCAATGTTATCACGGATGAGGACATGGAAGGCATTCATCAAATCCATAGGTGACACAAGGCTGGGAAGGACAGTAATGATATTGGATAATGGAAGAAGAATTCCAAGATATTGAAGGAATCTGATGAGACGGAATCAAATACAGACTAATGTAAGATCCTGCACTATGATGCAACCAACTGTTCAACTACAAGATGAGGAGATGGGGATGAGAGACACGCGAATTTTTAGCCCCCTGCAATCGCATCATACATCAAAAAAGTCCAGGAATCCAATTTAATTTTAGCTGTGGTTTCTTAATCTGTGCTTTTTACTTCCTTAGCATTTTGCCAAAAAGGTGTTGGGGTCACTGTGTAAACTACCATTGGGTGGCACTGAGCCTGAACAGGGAGGGTTCTGGTATATCACTTCTTGTTTGGATCTGCTATTTGCATCGGGTTTATAAATGGGGACTTATTTTATTTGAAGTAAATGTTCTTTGGCAAAAATCCTTTTGACGACCACCAGGCAAAAGGAACCAAAACAGAGAATATAGAAAGAGGGTTGTGATAGTCCCCATTCTACCTGTGAGTTAGAACATATGTGGATTATTTCATTCACTTCTGGAAACCTCACTTTCAAAGAGATATTAGATAAATGGGAACATGCTCACAGAAGAGTGAGGAGAATGGCAAAGGAACTCAAGACCATCGCAAGTGTGGGGCAGTTCAGTGGTTCAGGGATGGGACTTTGGAGGTCCGAGAGACTTGCTCACATATATTGAGAAGGCTGTCATGTGGAGGAGGCAGTTAGATATAGCAGTTTGGTGAAAAGAATGTAGACTCTGGTATCAGGTCGACCAGGTTCAAATTTCAACCCTGTCACCTATTGGTTATGTGACCTTGACCAAGTTACTTAAGTTCTCTGAATCTTGATTTTCACTTTTATTAAAAACAGGAAAACATAATATACTGTACCTACCTTGAAGGGCCGGCATGAGGATAAATAAGATGACATAGAGAAAGTACCCAATATAGTCCTTGGTTCACTAATACAATTATTTCATAGAAAACAGATTAAATTAATAACACAGGGCTTCAAGAGTTGCAGTAAGACTAGATGGTGAAAGTTAAAAGAATATTAAAAAGTTGAAGTTAAAGGTGTCCCAGAAGAGCTTTCTGTCAGGCAGAGACATTCAAAGATGGAATGAGCTGCCTGAAGGAGGTAGTGAAGTTTCTGACATAAGAGGCATTTGAAGAGAGGCTGGTTACTATATGGTGAGAATATTATGGAGCAAAGTCCAGCATCAAATGATTGGGAGGAGGACTGGGATTCCTAGTAGACTAGATGAGCAGATTAAATGGGGCCATAGTTTGCTCCTCCAAAGAACCAGTTATGGCCTTCCTTCATAACCACAGATGAAACCTCCCTCCACCTGTTAGATCCATTTGATAAATGGGTGCTTTTGGGAACTACTGGGAGGTATACAGATGATCCAATGGGCATTTATAAAAGACTGGTTATAGATCAGATGCTCTAGACAAACACCTCAAAGTGTGTGTCTTATGGACAATGGGTCAACTGCATTGTCTATACACACAAAAGGTCCATGTTTATTGTGTATCTGCTATCAGGTTGACTTGGGGAGAGCATTAGGCTGGCTCCAAGGAGTAAGTCAGCTCTCAAATTTGCTATCACACCAAGAGACTTGGACTAACTCCTAGTTCCATTCTAGTCAGGCACGAGATATAAGTGAGGTACCAGAGCAGGATGATTCAAAAGCAGCAAGAGAAATAAAGAACCCACTCTCTTCATAATCAACTCATCTCCTGAAGTGAAGGGCCTGGTTGTTTATAGCAGTGCTACAAAGGGCAGTTATACTTCAGAGTTTATACCGAGAATTCATTTCACAATTCAGTAAATCAAAAAAAGATATTGATTTTGAACAAATGGCTGATTTTATTGTCAAAGCAAATTTCATTTCTTGAGGTGATTAGGTTTTATTAAACTATTTCCTAAGTGCCACTAAACACACATTCTGTGAATAAACAGCATATTCTTCTACCAAATGGCATTCGTCATCCACTTAACTACGATATCTGGTCATCTCCAATTGTCATTGAAAATGTAGAAGTTGGAAAAATGCACACTGGGGGTCAGAAAGCTTGTGCTTGAATATTGGCTGTATTACTTAATAACTCCATAGTCACAGCACAATACATAATCCTTCTGACTACCAGTTTTCTACACTGTAGCTGGAGATAATTATATCGACCTCTCAAGGGTGGTTGGGTTGTGGAGATAAAACAGAACAGTGTGAATAAGACATTTAGCATAGTTTTGTACATATAGTAAGCTCTCAATAAATGGTAGGGGTTATTATTAGAATTACTATAGGGAGGATATCAAGATCTACTGAATATTAAGGCAGTCTATCAAGAACAAATTCCTCCCAGGGTTCAGGTTTGCCTTAGAAAAGTGCAGAATTTGGAAGGAAAGAAGAGAAAGAAGAATGTTCTGCACATCACTTCTCAGCTTCCAAAGGTACTATGCCACCATAGATGGACCTTCCCTTGTTGGGGACATTTTGGTTTTGAAATGCAGGGAAAGTAACAAGGAACTTTAGGAATTGGGTTGTATTTCTGTAAAGAAACCTTCAGAGTTGGAATAAACCCTGAGAAAACAGTTGGTTCATCTTCCTGAGTCCAGAGAGGCTTGCATTTCAGGCATTCATAGATTATTGCTATCCAACATTGGCTTTAACAGTTTCAAAAAGTGGGGACTCTGAAAGTCTTTTGATACTGTATTATGCTGCCACACAGTCTTAAAATCAGTAAGCTCTTCATTGGTCTGACTCAAATCTTCATGCCACGCAGGCCTCTATTTTCTCTTCTGTCATTTCTGTCAGCAGACTCTATGTGCTCTCATTTAGACATGTTGTCTCCACCTTCATCCATCAATATATTTTGATTTACTGAAATATGAAACTGAGCACTGTGTAAGCCCAGCTGGGTCATTGTAAGTACTACTCTAAACACCTGGGGCTTTGCTCTTGGGAGGTGTTATGATGCTCCCTACTCAGCATTCTTCCTTCCAGCTGAAGACTGCCCATGTTCTCAAGTACAGTCATGGAAAACACAGGTCCTCCATCTCCCACAGTTGTCTAAACAAACGGAGGGAGTTCTGGCCCTAGAGGCAGCGCATCTGGGCAGCTGTGCCACACACTGGCTTCGTCCTGGGAGACACTCTATCCTGTCACCCAGCTGATTTCAGTCAGTGTTCCCCACCTGTCATGCACCTGTGCCCTACCTGGGTGTTGATTTGTACACACCTGGGAGCTGATATGCTTTCATGCCAAAGCCTCCCCTTCCCAGCCAGGCATTTCAAAAAAGTGATCTATTTTCACTTTCTCCATTTCTTCACCTCCCACTCTACCACTGTAATCCTACTCCAATTAATTAGCACTCCACCAAAGGCATTCCTATCAGAGTCACGAATACTGTCACACCAAATGGCTTCTTTAAAAAAAAAAAACAGCTTATTTTATGTGACCTCTAAAGCAGCATTTGACATTAACCATTCCCTTCCTTTTGAAAAGCTTGTTCCCTTGGCTTTTTCACAGCACACATTTTCCTCTTACTTGTCAGGTCTTTTCCTCTCAGTCTCCTTTTTGGCCTCCTATTCATTCCTCAGCCTTCTCTTGAGTATTAATATCCTTGGAGTTTGGTCTTAAGCCTTTCTTCTTTTGAGGCTATGTACCCCCATGGAAGATCTCATCCATTGTCCCATTTGCTGTTCCCATGTGTAGCCTGATAATCCCAAATCTAACCTCCTTCTCAGGCCTTGAGCTTTAAACTTATTTCCAATTGCCTGCAAGATATAATTACCTGCATTGGCACCTCAAAGTCAACATGTCCTGAACTGAGCCCATCATTCCACCCTCAACCCCAACCCTGCTTCTCTTTTTCCTGTATTCTTTATCTCAGAGAATGGTACCATCATACCTGTACTTCCTTAATTCTACAATTAAGTCCAGTCAACAAGTTTTTTGATTTTTCGCACCAATA
The DNA here is from genome assembly GCF_006229205.1 of Suricata suricatta. Lineage (NCBI taxonomy): Eukaryota > Metazoa > Chordata > Mammalia > Carnivora > Herpestidae > Suricata > Suricata suricatta. The sequence goes on from NC_043717.1 coordinate 86,687,358, forward strand.
TTTCACTAACCTCTCTAAGTTCTTAACCCATATTGCTGATCCTTTGGGCTTGGCCATCATCATTGCTTGCCTGTGTAATCTGCATAAAGTGAGCATCTTCATGTTCAGTGTCATCAGAGTTGTAACCCAAAGAAACATCATGTACGCATCCAAAAAACATTGGAAAACTATTTAATTTGTACAGAAGTCTTTTGACAAGGTGCTAGTCATTTATATATACCTTTTGTCCCCATCACACCTGTATTACTTCAACGGCCTCTTAAGTGGTCTCCTTGCCTATAACACTATTTCCCTCCACTCACTTCGCTATACAATAGCTAGGGTGATCTTTAAAATTTTTTCATGTTTATTTTTAAGAGAGAGAGAGAGCACGAATGGCAAAGGGGCAGAGAGAGAGGGAGACGTAGAATCTGAAGCAGGCTTCAGGCTCCAAGTTGTCAGCACAGAGCTCAACACGGGGCTTAAACTCATGAACTGTGAGATCATGACCTGAGCCAAAATTGGACACTTAACTGACTGGGCCACCCAGGTGCCCCAATCTTTTTAAAAAGCACTTCCCTGCTTAATATTATTCTTGATTTCCCATTGTCTACTGGATAACATTTCACCCTCTCATCCCCACTTACTTCCAGCTTCATTTTTCACTACTTTTCCATACTCTTTCCACCATATTTTGCACAATAACATGTACTGGTATACATGTTAACTGTGTCTCCTGTGCACTTACTATGCGCATCTAAAGAACATACCATGTACCGTGGTAGACTAGTTGGATACAGTTTGTCAAGAGAACAGATCACTTATTTTTTTAAACTTTTATTTGGGAGAGAGAGAGTGAGAGCGAGCACTCATGTGTGTGAAGCAGGGCAGAAGCACAGGGAGAGAAAATGAATGTCAAGAAGGCTGTACTCTCAGCATGGATCCCAATGCAAGGCTCAATCCCAAAACCTTGGGATCACAACCTGATCTGAAATGGAGTCGGATGCTCAACTGACTGAGCCATCCAGGCACCCTGGGAACAGATTACATATTAAGTGTAAACTCATTAAATGTAGTGATACTAAATTTTTGTTAGAGGATGAAACAACAGTGAGGATTATAACCATTAGGGAAGTGTTCCCTGGAGGAGGTGAGGTGTGAGGAGGGTGGGGAATGTTACTCGGAGCAGCAGAGATAATTCCAGACTAAGAGACTGGGATCATGAGAAGCAGGTGCCTAGTAATGATGGAGGGTCATAATCTGGACACTGAGGTAGTTGTTTGTTATGCACAGAACAGAAAATAATGGATAGCAACAATGAAAGCTGCCAAATAATTTGGACACAAAGCCTGCTTTCTCTCCCAGTAAGACTTGCTAATTTCTACATTTTTTTAAATGTTTTATTTTTATTTTTGAGAGAGAGAGAGAGAGAGAGAGAGAAGTGGAGGGGCAGAAAGAGGGAGACACAGAATCTGAATCAGGCTCCAGGCTCTGAGCTGTCAGCACAGAGCCTGATGTAGGGCTCGAACCCATGAACTATGAGATCATGACCTGAGCCCAAGTCAGACATTTAACCAACTGAGCCACCCAGGTACCCTGCAGCCTTGCTAATTTCTAATACCCGCCTCCCACCCCACCCCACTTGACTCCCCATCTACACCCCGAAACATCTGTTTTTCTAAAGCTGAAGCTGTATAAAGAAAAAGGAAGGGAAGACATGAAGGAAACTGAGGCTTGGAATGAAATATCATAGGGGAAATGTGATTCTGCATCCTGGTTACCAGGGCTCCTCTTCACTGGGCTGTGCTCTACATCCCAACCTGAAAGGGATAAGATAGCTTCTACTGTGGCAGTTCTGGCTAGAAAATGCCACGTGGAAAAGAACCCTTCTCATGGTGATGAGAAGCATATGTTTGCTCTATTTAGACAAAGAATTCTCTTTTGAGCATAACTTTTCCACACAGAAACAGATAAGTTGTTTAGACTTGACTGATTGCAATACTAAGTGTCCTATTTTACGTTAAAAATATCCCACAAGTGAATCATATACATGCATCTTCTCCCTTTCGTCCCCCTCCTCCAAAGAAACACAACCACACCCTTCCTTCCTGCCATAAATAATGCTCCTTTTCCTTGCCTTCCACAGGGTTTTGCATCATGGAAAGTTATGTTGCTCTACAAGTTGATAGCCTGATCCACTCAAATCTGTCTTAAGAATGGTTCATTCATGGGGTCAGTTTTCCAGGCCTTTCTAGGGCCTTCCTAGGCCCATTTTATTTTTGTAGTTGACTATATCTGATTACTTTCTGCATTTCTGAGGTGAGGGAGGGGCACATAGAGAAGAAAAATATCCCCCCAAATAGGCACATTCCTAGTGTTTTATAGGGATGTATATGTTTGGAGGATGGAGATGAGAAGGGATAACAGAGCTAATGAGTAAAGCAAGGTTTCCAGATGATGTGTTTGCTTTACTTGCCTTGTGATCCTAGGTTCCAGGTGGCACAAAGAATAAGCAACAAGGATGCCCTAACCATGGAGGGTATTGCTGGTTGCCTACCCAGCAGTGATCCTTCATTACTTGCCAATAGAAGCCTGATTTTCATTTAAGAATTAGGTGCCAGTTTCCCCTTTGCCAGTGACTGGTGGCAGCAAGGGCATATGATTCAATTCTTGCCAGTGTGACTCAGGAAGGAAATCTACTGGCATCTTTCTTACCTCTGGTCATCTCACTAGGTGAGCTCATGTCATGAGACCTTATAGTTTAAACTATTATCTTTTTAGATTTTTAAAAAATGTTTATTTTATTTTTGTTTTTGAGAGAGAACAAGAGAATGAGTGGGGGAGGGGCAGAGTGAGAGGGGGACAGAGGATTCGAAGTGGGTTGCATGCTCACAGCAGAGAGCCTGTCCCGGGGCTCCAACTCATGAACTGTGAGATCATGACCTGATCTGAAGTTGGACACTCAATTGATTGAGCCACCCAACGACCCCAAACTACTTTTGTTTTTAAAGTTTATTTTTATTTTTTAAGTTTATTTATCTTTGAGAGACAGAGAGAGAGAGAGAGAGAGAGAGAGAGAGAGAGAGAGAATGAGAATAGCATGCATATATACAGGGGGGAGGGGCAGAGAGAGAGGGAGAGAGAGAATCCTAAGCAGACTGCACACTATTAGGATGGAGCCCAATGTGGGGCTCGAACCCACAAACTGTGAGATCATGGCCTGAAGCAAGATCAAGAGTGGGACACTTAACTGACAGCCACCCAGGCACCCCTAAACTATTTTTAGATACGTTTCATTATTTGCAGTCAAAATCACTCTGATACACTCACCAATCCTAAAATGCTCAACTTCTACTCTAATTCATTTGGAAAGATTAATAATCTACTTCATCAGAGTCACAGGTTCATGGACTGTTAGAGCTCAAAAGTCCCTTTGAGAACACTGTGTCGTCTATTTCTCTCACATCACAGGCTGAGGAGGACACCCAGAGGATGCCAGAACTGTGCTGTACGGTCTATAATCTCTCTACATGTCCAGTCTTGATTTTCTGCAACTGTGGTAAAAGCAGAATTTGTGACTCAGATGAAAGGTACACTGACTTTTCCCTTTTGTTCTGACAAAAAGCTTTCCGAAATCAATGTAAAATAGATTTCAGAGGGAACTTTTGCCTCTACTTATAACTTTCAAATGCCCTAAGTACAGGTGTTTACATATGCATGAATAACAAGTCATGCACATATATGCATTACAAAAAGTTAAAAAAAATTTTTTTAATGGATTTATTTTTGAAAGAGTAAGACAGCATGAGCAGGGGAAGGGCAGAGAGAGAGAAAGACACAGAATCTGAAGCAGGCTCTAGACTCTGAGCTGTCAGTACAGAGCCTGATGCGGGGCTCGAACCCACGAACTGTGAGATCATGACCTGAGCTGGAAGTCAGATGCTCAACCCACTGAGCCATCAAGGTGCCCCACATTACAAAAGATTTCTACAGACCTCAATAGTTAGTGCTTTTCCAAGTGTGAGTTACTGGATTATTTAAAAATAATAAAATTACATAACTTGGAAAATATTCAATAAAAGACTGATCCTTACCCTTCAACTGATTCAAATTTTAGAGGCTTTATTCTTATTCTTATGCCAACATGTTACTCAGTAGTACTCCCAAGTGAGTTTTTCTGAGGAGGAAAAAAGTAACTTGCAGAAAGAGAAACTTCTGCTACTTGATGTTATAACAGATACACCAGGCTTCCTTTCTACCTAATTTCTGTATGAGAAAATTATTATCCATTTCTAAGATGCCAAATGGCGATAGCGCTTGGAAACCAGCGGTGCCTACCTGAGTGATGTCCATTCCCGAGTCACAGCTCAGCGGCTGTGTGGAAGTCAGACCGTTTGAGCCGATTACAGTTGTGACCACAGCATTGTCATCAATTCTCCGAATCATGGTCCCATCCACGAAGTAAATGAATCCATTCCTATCAACTGTGATGCCTGGTGGGAAAGAGCAAATGAGCATTAGTAGTCTAGCGGGCCACATTTGCACCAAGATCAGTATTTTGAAAGAAGCCAGAGAAAGGGAAAAGCATTTTAAAGACATATGGATTCAATTTTGCTCAGCAGAGACTGGACAGTAATGGGAGCGGTTTGTTCGGACACACATTCACTTCTTTGTGTATTGAGAAGAAATGATAAAACGTAACGGGGAAGTAAAGCCAAGTCTAATCATTTTGTGTTGTGTAGTTTTACATTTCCACCCCCCAATACTTGGTTGCTCCCACAAACAGAAAAAAAAAATCCCACTTAAGATAAATCGGAAGACACCCGGGAGACAGCATATGTTACATTTCTTTTCAGGTGCAGATGCCTAGGCCGCTGCTTCTTTTCATGGTTGCATTAGAAATAAGTGACTTGGAAGGTATTACAGTTATTTTCATCAATTCACACTCAGCTCACAGAGAGTTTGCAATAATTCTGATAGACTGGACTGCTTCTTTCCTCTGTATTATCTATTAAGAGGAGTTTGGAGAGCGAAATTATGGTGTCACAAAGGGAATGGTCAACCTTCTAGAGAAAATAAAAGCCAATAAAATTCTCACAGTAGTTTTTACACACTGTGTTAATTACAGCCTGGTGTTTTGGAAAATATATAATAGCAGGTAGGAGGCTTGGGCTCTAATACTGAGTTAATCACTTCCAACTCCTATGTGACTTTGGTTGTCATTCGTCTCTCCAAATTTTAGTCTCCTCTTTGGTAAAATATGGAAAAGATAACCTGTTTGTGATATTGTGATTTATAATAGGAAATATATATTTGGCTTTCATCCCTGTTTTTAACACAGAGCTGCTAAAACTGTATATTTCCAAAGTGGTGAGAAAGACAAAGGTGTCTTTTATTATGCTAACGAGGGGACTCTTGGAAGGCTTTCAACTGCTTCCAAGCTGTGTTGGTAGCCTGGAGAACCATCCATGAATAGAGGATTGGGACTTTGAGTCCCACCCCCAGCCTCTGGGGAGGGAGATGGGCTGAGGATTGAGGTCAATCCCCAATGGCCAATGATTTAATCAACCACACCTATGTAATAAAGCCTCTATTAAAACCCTAAAGGACAGGCTTTGAAGAGTTTCTAGGTTGGTGAACACATGGAGATTTGGGGAGAGAGGTGTGCCTGGAGAGGGCATGGAGGCTCTACACCCTTTCTCACACACGTTGCCCTATGTGTCTCTTCCATCTTGGTCGTTCCTGAGTTATATCCCTTTATAAGAAACTGGTGATCCTGTACGTAAAACGTTTCTCTGAGTTCTGTGAGCCCCTCTAGCTCATTAATTGAACCCAAGGAGGGGGGTCATTGGAACCTCCAGTCTATAGCTGGGGACAAAGCAGACTTTTGATTGGCATCTGAAGAGGGTATATATGTTGTGGGGGCAGTTTTGTGGGCCTCTCACCTGTGGGAATGGACTTTTTCTGGGTAGATAGTGTCAGAATTGAGTGAAACTATAGGACTACTCAGCTCATATCTGAGAACGGCTTTGCTGGTGGTGTGGGGGACTCCCCTCCCAGTGCTGGAAATTGGTCTCAGAGCATTGATTACTGCCTTACGTAAGCAAAGGTGACCAACTGTCTTAGTTTGGGATTGAAGCAGGGTTCGGTTTTAAAACTGGGACAGCCCTGGCCGAACTGGGATGAGTTGGTTACTCTTCGCCTAGGTTGTTATAAATATCATATGAAATAATACATTTAAAAAGTGTCAGACATATATAAAGAACATATGGTGTTCCTGCTTCCTTGGTGCTTTTGACAGTGCTCTTGAAAATAACCACACGGCATTACTTTAACACTAGTCTACAATTTAGTCTTTTCTGATCTCTCCTTTATACAGGCCTTGTGAAACAGAATGCATATTAAAGTTGGGAACATCTGCGATAACAAGCATGTCCTTTTAGTGTGTGTTCATGTGAACACACATATTCACACACCCAATCATTTTCTGGACCAAGAGTGAACTTACCTAAAGACAGTTTATAAACCCAACTTAATAAACTGCTTTTAGATGAACTAATTTGTTGGCAGGAGGTTAATGTTAGACTTGGCTTCATGGTGTACTTTGATTAATCCCAATGCTTCTCATGAAGTATTAATCCTTAACATCTATAAAAGTTACAGATTCATTTCCACTTTCTCCGAATACCTCTAAAATCATCTATAGTTTTGGAGAGTTCTTCAAGGAAACCAGTATGTCCAAACAAGGGGAATTTCATGTCAGTCCCTTTTTCAATTTTAGATGCATGAGGACCTTTAAGGGGTCTTAAAAAGAGACTTTTATCATTGAGCAGGTCAAAGGATGATGGCACATCAACAGTTCTTTCATCTCCAGAACTTGTGGACTGAGGATGAACCAAGGGGTACCTCTGCTTTTTATTTTTTTATTTGGCAAACTCAATGTTTTGAATGCTTAGTGTTTGGTCTGCCTTGTGGTGGGCAGGCCTATGATCACCTTCTAGGACCTCTGTACTAAATTATCAGTGAGTGTGAAATTTTAAATTTGGTTGTCATAGGAGGATGGGCTGAAAGATCACAACTCAGGTCTGGAGAGAGAAAGGCTGAGAGCAGTTCAGCCTGAAGTGTCTGAAATCATGAATTATTTACCAAATACATACTGAATGTCACTCTGCGAAGTTCTGTGAAAGCCAAAGGACAAAGAATCCAGGTGCACAGAAACTAAGAGGAATACCGTGGAAGTGTTGTTCTAATGAGGGGGCAGTAAATTTAGAGATTCTAATCGCTTGAAAGTTGGAACAGATTCACAAAAGGTATAGAGAAAGAAATGTATTCCTACAGGAACTAGTATGTTTGGGGAGGTCCTTACATCTTGATGTGGACACCAGAGAGGACAATTCTGTTCCTGTGAGCACTACATTCCTCATCCTCATCAGAGGGTGAAGTTTGTGCTGATCCAGGGAGGATAATCCTGGACTTTACATGGTTTTCCACTTTTAATTTTTGTTAACTTGTAAACACTGGGAACCACTCTCTCTGTGTTCATGTCAGCTGGATTCCACAGATGAGGCTTATTAAATACTCACTAGTGGTTTTAGGGGTGTGTTTGGCTGACAGTTTGTAGGATTTTTTTTTCATATATTTATTTGTGTAGCAATTTCTTTTATGGTGGTCCACATTTCAAAAGACTCTGTTGTTGTGGAGAGTCTTTAATTAAATTTGATTGGGTTATATTTATGTTTGGAATTGAAAAAGAAATAGTAGGAAGGTCTATGACGGGCAGTGTGATAGATGCTTTACTTGTGCATCGAGGTGTATTTTGTATGTACATATTTTCATTTCTTCTCATTTTCCTTCTCCAACACACACACACACACACACACACACACACACACACTCCCCAAACAAAGTTTTACAAACTCTTCACTGGTGATGTTGAAGGGGTATTAAATTTTCACTGAGGTTAAAAACCAAATTGGAAATCTCTGGCAGGAAAAAATTATTTTTGCCATTACTTGGAAGGGGGTGGTCTCCCCTCCAATAATGAGCATTGTTATAGCCCTGGGATGTCGATGATGCAGTCAGCATGATCTATTACCGTTTGTCAGGCTGAGTGGGAGAAAGTGGCACATGCCCAGTATATTTTAAGCTTTATTTTTCAGGGATGGAAATGTGAATGATTTCGGAGCACATAAAGCCATCTGGGGCTAGCAAGATCTGCAGATTCAATTGACTTTCATATTTTGATATTGTTGTACCCAGATTTCCAAAATGTGGTACCTAATATTGTGGGCATAATTTGTTCCAATGGCCATATCCATCGATGTGCTTACTGACAGCATTTTCCTTACCACTTAAACCACAATGGAAGGCACAGTCTTTGGATAAGAAAGGAATTAAATTGCATTGAGAGAACCACTTCCAGGGTTTAAAATTTTAACCACTATTCGTTTCTACAGCAAGCAAAAGTATATAGATCTCGGAGATTACCACAAGGTGAGGCAGTGGGTGGGGTAGGAGGTGGGAAGACTACCACAGAGAGCTTGAGTTCCCCCTCCACCCCACCTCCAGCAAGGAAAACATCGGGCTCAGACACCCAGACAGCGTGTTTAGCTTGGAGCACATTTTTACATTTGTGAGAAAATAAATAAATCCTTGTAAATTAGTGCATATAATGAAAGCACTAACAGATCATAACCTGGAAGTGTGAATGGTGCTGTCTCCATTCATCAGCATTAAGCTCTAACAAGCTCTTTCTATGGAGGGACCTGCTCATAAATAAAGTGCATCTTGTAAAAAAAATTATTCACAATGTCTTATGCAAAGTAGGGGACATTATATAATATCTGAACTGCAGGCTCCTTTCTCTGTGAAGCATAGCTCCGTATGAAAACGCTGCAAATTACAGGCGAAATTATTTGACTTCTTCCCTTGTCTTATTATCCTCCAATGAATAAATGCTATAATTCTTAAGAAGACAATTGCCTAAAGCTGGGGCAGCCTGGATAGTTACTAATAAATGTATCACCTGTTGGGGAAGAGAACGCTGCTGATCAATACTGAAGCAGCAGGGATTTCCTGATGTGAGGTCACTGGGAGCCCAGATGTGGAGGTTAATAGCCTGGAAATAGCAGCTAAAATCCCAAATTAGGTAAGAGCAAAGATCAGAGTATTTGGCTGTGCAGAATGCCAATTTCGAATGTTGGTAGGAGGCATCTTTGTATTTAATTTATAAAAATTACAGCTGTTGAGGCCACCTACATTTTTATTATTTCTATATTAAACATGAACCTTCTTTCAGAATATAAGCTATGGAATGTAGTCATAAAATTGTCTCCATCTAGAGCCCTAGCAACCAGAAAACAGAAATACTAGATTTCCTCCCCCCCGACACAATGTGCTGTTTAATTTTATGATACAGAGATAAATGGTTAAAATAAACTTTGAGGAAGTGTCCTAAAATAATTTGGTGTCAGCTCAATCTCCAATACTGAGAGCGCTGAACTGTCTAACTGACACTAGCTGTTGATCATAAAGTGCCCTTTAAATTAAAGAGAGATTAAACTGTTTTGCTTTGTTTATGTCTAAGTCAATTCTCTGAAAATTGGTATCATATATTGGTATATATGAAAATTCTCCACTAGGCAGAAAAGTCCATTCTCCAACTGATCTGTCTACTGGCCACTTAATTACCCGCTAGAATCAGAAAGGGTCAAGTTGCCTCTGCACAGTAAACCTGTTAAGTTCTCTTGCTAAGAGGCCCCGAAATGAAGGTTCTAGAACTTGAAGCCATTACAAATATCTGTGTGTCACTAGGGTTGGAAGGGGGCTGAGTTAATGACCAGCTGAGATGATTTCACTGTGTGCTTAACAATGAGAATAGAATTTCTTCAGTAAGAGAGTCTAATAAACCCACTGTAATATTCCATGACTAGTGAATGGTGTGACTTATTCAATCTGATATTGTTTAATAAAAAAAGTTACAGTATATTCTATACAGTAAAGGTCAATTTCCAAAGAATTTAAGTACAAATTAAAAATGATAAGCATTCAAATGAATATTCTACTGACTGGAATGTCCTTTCTTTCATGACTCAGAAGGTACTTTAAAGGGCTTCAGAGATAGCATAAAAAACAATAGATGTTTAGGCTACTTAACCAAGAATGCCTACTGAAAGAAAGGCCACTTTTTAGCATATGTCTTCTCTTCGGCTCCTTCTGATTCTCTCAGAGCTTTGACTTTCAGGGCAAGGCTGAGTGAATGAAGAGCTCTCCTACCTCCACCAGCCAGTATTTTTCTAAAAGTTTACTAGGGAAGCTCTTTCTCCTGATTTAGTAACTGATTAGATTTATTTTGTATCTATTATAATGTCATGTACAGGGCTAGGCACTAGGAATGCAGTAGAGTAGTATAAAACAGAGCTCAGAAGCTGGCGGCCAAGATGAGCAAATAACCAGGCAATTACAACGCCTTGAGAAAAGCATTAGTTTAGAGCATGTGCAGGATGCCATGGGAGCAACTCTGGGGAATGGGCTGGTGAAGTGAAGGTCACAAGTAGTCTCTGAGGGTGACAGATAAGCCAAACCTGAATGACAATGTTGAGTTCCTGATGAACCCAGTGTGAAATCCAGGCAAGCATCACTGAAACCCATGAAGGCTGACTAATATCACTAACTACAATAGCCATTTTCATTTGCTGGGACAACGAGGCTATTTCAGGCATGGAGCTGGATTCTCTATAGACATTTTCTCATTTAGTCCTCATAGCAGCTTTGTGGAGTAGGTATTACTGTCATTTTTCAGGTGAGGAAATAGAGGTTCAGAGGTTGAATGACTAATTCCAGGTTACCTACCTAGAAAACGCTAGACTTAGTTCATCTGGGTTCAGTGTCCACTCTCTCCCTTTTTAATGTTTATTTTTGAGAGAGAGAGAGAGTGAGAGAGAGAGAGAGTGAGTGGGAGGAGGGGCAGAGAGAGGGAGACACAGAATCCAAAGCAGGCTCCAGACTCTGAGCTGTCAGTACAGAGCCCAACATGGGGCTTGAACCCCAGAACTGTGAGATCCTGACCTGAGCCAAAGTCAGACAGTTAACCAACTGAGCCACCATTGAGCATCCCTCAATGTCCAGTCTCTTAATCCCCATCTCATGTAGCCTAAATGGGGCTATCAATCACTTTACCACAGGAGTGGTATACAAACTGGTTTCAGAAATTTCAGGAAATAATCTGCAAAGTGTTTTGTCTATGGGGAAATTTTATCATGGGAAGATGGTCCATTGCCTTAGTAAATTGTCAAAGTGACTAATAAGCCCTCTCAAAAGATTGTTAAGAATTTTTATATTCCTGTAGATCTCTTGGACTTCTTCAGGATTATCCTTCAAAGATATTCTGTGGCGTCATCCCCACAAAGTTGGTGAGTTTTGAGAAAGTACTCAGTTTCCATGTGATGGGGATTTTGGTAACTTGATGATTGCCCTATGACCTACCACATAGAAAGGAGGTCCTGGGATGCCTGGGTGGCTCAGTCGGTTAGGCGTCTATCTTTGGCTCAGGTCATGATCTTGCTGTCCCTGAGTTTGAGCCCTGTGTCAGAGGGTCTGTGCTGACAGCTCAGAGCCTGGAGCCTGCCTTGGATTCTGTGTCTCCCTCTCTCTCTGCCCCTCCTCCCTCTCAAAAATAAACAAATTTTTTTTAAAAGGAAGACCTAGAAACAAGGGTCACAAACTCCTATGGTGTCAAGGGTTGGGCAGGTAACACCAATTTGTAAGTTAGTGCCAGGGGAGGTTTTAGGGAAAGCTGAGGTTAATAAGAGAGAGCATGTGCCACCTAAATGAATTAAATCTTTTTTTTCTTAAATAAATTGAGTGTGGGGCAAATGAATTATATTTTTGAACTGGATCATCCTCAAGTTGGCAATTTATGATGCTTGCTACAGTAGAATCAGGAGGAATATATTGTCAGTGAAGAGGCTGCTGTGAGCAGAGAAGATCCATGAACTTGGAATAAATCTAATAACCAGTGTAGTACTGCTGTTTAAAGTTATGTCTTGCTACAGGGATTTCCCATAGATCCCCTGTCCCCAGAGAAGCACAGCCTCCTCCACTATCAACATCCCCTACCAGAGTGGTACATTTGTTACAACTGATGAACCTATACTGACACGTCATTCGCACCCAAAGCCCACAGTTTACAGTGGACCTCACTCTTGGTGTTGGACACTGTATGGGTCTGAACAAATGTATATGGACATTGATCTACCATTAGAGTAATGCACAGGGCAGTTGCAATATATGAAGATTCTGCTCAATTTTCCTGTGAACCTAAAACTGCTCAAAAAATAAATTCTATTAAAAATTATGCCTTGAAGAAGCACTGTAAACCCAAAGATAATCAAATGTAATTGTGATTCTCATCACTGGAAATGAAATAAACTGGATGGCTCATGATACAATGCTCACTAGGAATGCAGCCTCTTTTGTTCCCACCAAGATCAAAGCTCAAAATTTGTGACAAATCTACTTCATTCCAGACTCTGTTTTCATCAAATTTAGTCAAATCAAATCAGAAAAGTAGGTGCCCAAGCTGAACTCAACTTTGCTTTTGCTCTGCCACCAGTTCCCTTCCTCATCCTTCTTTCAGAGAGCCCTCCCCCTTTAGTATGGCAGAGACAATGCTATGATGAATCTATGTTTATTTCTGACAATAGCAGGTTCCATTTCCCAACTTCCTCTGCACTTAGGTGTGGGCAGAAGTGATGTATGCTACTTCTAGGGTTGGCCCCTAACCAAACCTCTGTTGGATCACCCTCATCCCCTGTAGGCTACTCAGATACAGAGGCATTGAGTAGTTACTAGATAGAAGCCTGGTTCTCTGAGTCACCATTTGAAGCAGAGATTTTTCCCACCTCCCTCGGGGGACGCATTTGGACTCTATGTGAGCAAGAAAAAACTACTATTTTGTTGAGAGAGAGAGAGAGAAAGAGAGAGAGAGAGTTCTCATATATTTGTTAGCTTGGCCTATTATATTTTCCAACTCAAATCCTATTCACGTTTCCAGGCTTCTGACAAGATGTTTCTCTTCCAGAAAGTCTTCCTTTCAAACTCTAGTTCATTTTAGTCTCTCTGTTTTCTAATCTACAGAAGCTTATTTTTGATTTTTATTTTATTCTTTTTTATTTTAGAGGAGAGTGTGAGCAGGACAAAGGGACAGAGGGGGCAGGGAGAGAGGGACAGACGGGGGAGAGAGAGAGAGAGAGAGAGAGAGAGAGAGAGAGAGAGAGAGAGAGAGAGAGAGAATCTTTAACAGGCTGCACACTCAGATAGTGCCCAACCTGGGCTTGATCCCACCACCCTGGGATCATGACCTGAGCCAAAATCAAGAGTTGGATGTTCAACCAACTGAGCCACTCAGGTGCCCCTGTTATTTTTTAAAAATGTGAATTCTCTAATCATGCTCTGACCAGGCAATAACTCCTTGAGGGAAAAACTGGATTTTATTATGGTTTACTTTTATATCTTGACAATCTGGTAGACCTGGGCATAGATGTTCAATAAAACTTGCTGAATTATAGACTTAATTGTCACACATTTACAGATTTTTCTCAACTTATGATGGGTTATGTCCTGATATACTCATTGTAAGTTGAAAATATCGTTAGGTCTAAATCATTTAATACACCTTACCTACTGAACATCATAGCTTAACCTAGAGCCTATCTTAAATGTGCTCAGGATACTTATGTAAGCCTAGAGTTGGGCAAAATCATCCAAAACAAAGCCTATTTTATCATGAAGTGTTGAATATCTCCTATAATTTATCAAATACTGTATGGAAAGAGAAAACTAGAGTGGGTGTGTTTTGCTCAGGATCATGGGGCTGGGAGGTGCGGCTTGCTGCCGCCGCCCAGTATCATGAGAGTATTGTACTGCATATTGATAGCCTAGAAATATATCAAAATTCAAAATTCAAAGTCTGGTTTCTACTGAATGCATATTGCTTCTGTGCCATTGTGAAGTCAAAAAAAATCATAACTTGGGAACCAACTGTACATTGAAATGCAAATAAAATCAAAGCATGCTATGAGGTTAAGAGCTGCACATGAATTTCTCTAACAGTGAATTTAGAAATGAGGTAATGATAATTTTTCTCTCTAAAGACCTTTAAAGGGAGTACAGTCCCTTATCAATTAGTGATGATTAGAATACAGGGGGGTAAAGTGGGTTACCAACTAAGAACAAATAGAATAAGAACCATGGATCAAGTGGATCAAATTAACTGCACATAAATTTGATCCATGTAGCTAGATACAATGAATAGCTCAGACTCCCACAAAATCCACTTTGCTCGGTCAACAGCTTTGCATTATGATCTTGTGATGTCTTCCAATCGTACCATCTCAGGAGTACAAAAGAAACAGAAATACCTCAAGATTTGGCCTTCACTGTGGACCACACAAGGAAAGGCAGAGAGAACAGTGGCTCCAGGGACACATCAGGGGATCTGGGTTTCAGGTTCATCTCTGTTACAGTTTAGCTATAGGACGTTGAGTAAAGCCTGTGACTGCAGTGTCTTGCTGGAGTAACCCATATCCTACCTACCATACACGGTAAAATGGCATGAAGCTCACAGGAGCCAATGAAATGAAAGCACTTTGAAAAGGATGAAGGGGTGCTAAATGGTGCCCCAATTGCTCAATCATTGCTATAATTCTTTCTGAAAGTGACTTTTTCTAAGCCTAGAATCATGGACAGACATTTCCACATTGGCCCTGCTTTAACACTTTAGGCTTTTCCATGTTGGACCAACTCAATAGAAGAATTAAGTCCATAAAGCATTATGTTGCCCTTGTCAGTAGCTGAGCTATCCTGTGTTAGATTCACCACAGACAAGGCAGTGGTTGAAAACAATTTCGTGAGCTTCGGGGAAATGCTGCACTATTGAACTACTGGTAGGAAAACCTTTGAGCTTTTAGAAGATGGCTAAATTTTTCATGCAGAGAATTAAATAAATGAAGCTCCACGCTATGCAACTGGCTCAGGGAGATCCTGGATTAGGGATGGTGGTGGTTTCTCAATATTTAACAGTAATATCAAGCACTAATAATGGTATGAATTCTTTTTCCTTCTTTTCAACAGGTGTGTGTGTGTGTGAGAGTGTGTGTGTGTTTAAGAGAGATTGGGGTAAATAGATGGTCGTAGTTGGTGTTGAAATGCACATGTCCTATTTTATTTTTGGGCTGGGGTAAATAGATGGTCGTAGTTGGTGTTGAAATGCACATGTCCTATTTTATTTTTGGGCTGGGGTAAATAGATGGTCGTAGTTGGTGTTGAAATGCACATGTCCTATTTTATTTTTGGGCTAGAGTTCTTGTGTAAAAGATGCCTGCAGGCTGAGATTTGAGAAGCCTCAGTACATACGGGCTAAGATAAATGAGATTTACCACGTGCAAGCTGAATATTTTATATTCCCTTCCCCCACCCCTTGAAAAATCCTCCAAACATCAAGCAACTATATCTGGGACACTACTCAGATACATTGTGAAGAGATGTGTCTGTCATCCTAAGGCCACAAACCGCCTCACAAGAGCATGATGTGAACAATTAGCCTGAGGAGGGGAAGTTCACTTATTGCCCACGGACCAGCAAAAACCTAATTGTAGTTGTTACACTCTAGGGAAAATGAGTCTCTCTCAAGGTATGTGAACGACCACGAGATTCTAATAAAAAAGCCAACTAGGGAGAATACCTTGGCCTGAATACTCAACACAAGTGGGATATGAGGAATTAAGCCTGACAGTGCTTACTATTCACAAAAGTGGGCTAACTCAAGGAGAATTAAATTTTCTGTAGGATAATTATTTGCATGTGGTACCCATTCAAAAACAACAAGAAAGGCCCGTTTAAAATTCCTCCAACATCTGTACATCTTGACTAATGAAGCGAACACTAGAGAAGAAGTTCACAAAGTCAGAAGCGGTAGACAGTCATTTGCAGGAGGTAAGGCAGGGTAACAAATGCTGCATGAATATCATTGTTAAACCCCTTATATGGACGTTTAAGAGACATTTAGGGAACCGACTTGGGCTCAATCAATATATGATTATACACACATGCACACACACACCACCTGAGTAAAAGAAAAAAATTAGTCAAAGTAGTTGCCTGATGAGACAAACAACTCTTAATTTTTTTCTTTCACATTCTCACACACAAGTTTGACAATCTGTAGGTGCCAGGTTTTGTTGAAGGGCATTGAAAAAACTGGGGTGACTTGTTCAAAGGGGGCTGGTGACTTCTGTTGACTTGAGATCCGGGTTTCCACAGCCATCCCTACATTATTTTCCTCTAAATTCAATCACCCAGACATCATCATGGGAGGTATAGGAGGAGGAGTAAGAGTCTGGGGGTGGGGTGGGGTAGAGGCTGGACCATCTGATTGAGACGGACTAACTTTCAAGATTTCCCCTAATCTTGCTCAGGTGCTCAGGGTTTTCCCTTGTCTACAGGTGAGAGTAAAAGCTGAGCTGCCCATGTCAGTGGATTGTGGTAAAGATCAAATAAAGTAACATCTATTCTGTCTGGGAAATCTTTCTGAAAGGTTAACGCAAGTGATGCTCATATTCACATTTTTGATTAGCTGTTAGCTTTCCAGCACCATGCTGGGGTTTATCTGCTCCATGATTACCTGCTTCAGCATGGCTTGACTTAGAGGTCAGGAGCCTGATGTGTAATTCTGGCAGCATCTCTGGCACGCTGATGCTGATGATCAGTCTGTACGGGGTCCTGCGTTACTTCTTTGGCCCAACTGGTCTATGCACTGGGCTCTGAAATATACCTTTTCTTTTGCCATCAAGACTGTTTTGCCTGCACTAGGTTCCCTGGGCTTAGAGGGCCCTTTCTTTCTCATAGTAATCCAATACTGCTCATCTTTCAAGATACGGTGCAAGTCTAGCCTCAATAATTACAATACACCAACAATATCTGAATACCAACCATCAGGAATATCTTGATGGAGGGATTTCCTTGTCAGTTAAATCAAACAACCTCATTGTTCTGAGCCTATTAGAAGACACTTATTTTACCAATTCATGTGGGTAGGAATGAGGATCACAACACATACAGTGCTGTTAGGTTGCAAATCTAACCTCTGGTCTATAACCAAAAGCACATGGTGTTTTGACTGGACTCCAGAATGCACTTTAGATATCAGTTCAGACCATTTTTAACAAATCCATTTCAGGACCATCCTATCCTTCGTAGAATGGGTTGAGTTATTAATTTCCCATTTAGCGTTGCCTTTCTGTTCTCCACTGCCCTACTTTCTCTTCTTTGCCTTATTCTTTGATCTTATTCTTTTTTGAGTTCACTTAACCTTACCTATCAGGAATAGAGGTCGGAATCTAGTTTCCAGTTTTTCTTTCCCCACGTGTCTGGCTCTTTTTTAGATTCCTCCACATCTTTTCCCTCGTGCTCATTTTTCTCTCCTTCTTCCTCCAAATGTCATTCAGCTCTCCCCTCCCTTGGAGTGCCTGCAGTTTATATCACACAACCTGATACCAGCTCACAGTCTTCTCTCAGGATTCCACCCTTTTCTCCTCAGCCAGATCACATTCCTCTCATGGGCAGGGACTATATATCTTTTTAGTCCACTTATAATTTCTAAATTTTCCAATGCAGACCAGATTATTTGCTGGTTGTAAAGCTTAGCAAAATGGTGGAGCTCAGTGAACGTGGTTCTTTTTCTAATGAGGTCTACTGGGAGTGCGGTGCGGGTCTGACAGAGTGGCTAAAATCAGTGGGAGTCCTAGAAGTAGTATAGTGGGTCACTGACACGAATGTCTTACTGACACCAGTTAAATATATTGAAGTATTACTTAAGATGATGGCATTTCTGGATGCCTGTTTAATAACCAGGAGGTCTTTGTTGTCACAAGAGATCACTGCAGTGTTTGGTGACAACATTTAAGCTGTGTGCTCCTGCTACACAGGAGTGCTTTATATGTTCATAGAATAAATGACTAAGATCTAAAGTAGAAAGAGAACAATTTGAGCAACTAGAAAAACAAACAAATTAGTAACAGCCAGTGAGTCTAAGAAAGGAGGTAAAACACAAGGAAATGGAGGCATTTAAAAATATAGCCAGGGGCGCCTGGGTGGCTCGGCTCCCTAAGTGTCTGACTCTTGATCTCGGCTCAGGTCACCATCTCACAGTTTGTGAGATGGAACCCTATGTTGGGCTTTGTGTTGACAGCATGGAGCCTGCTTGGGGTCCTCCCTTTTTTCTCTGCCCCTCCTCCACTCATGCCCGTATGTGTGCACACTCTCTTTCTCTCTTTTTTAAAATAAATAAACTGAAAAAAATACACACATGCACACATACATATAACGAGATACAATTTTTGCAACATTGCAATGGTTCTTTAATTCAAAAACCTCAAGCATTTCCAGGAATTAGGAAGATATCAATTTAGGGCCAATTCAGAAAGCAGTGGTTTTGTTTTTTGATAATTGACAATATTTTTTTAAAGTTCAAGTAGATAATTTAGTAAATTCATGCTGTTAAAATTAGACCAGCTATACTTGGAAAATTAAACAGGGCCCAGCATTAGTTAAAACAAACAAACTAACAGAATAAAACAAAACAACACAACAAAGACTTTGAGGTGCTAAGTGTTGATTTATGATTTCTCAAAAATTTTAAACCTGATAGGTTAAAATCAGGAGACTTAAAAGTAGCCCTTCTTCAGGCCACTCTCCCCAGAAATGGCCCCAAGCTTACTACTCTGGGAAAGGTGGGAAGGTGCCTTTTGAGAGACAAGTCCTAGAGAAGGGTTAGGGTAGCAGCAGTCTGCCAACAGTTCTGATTTTACTTTCTTCAAGAGAATACAGAGAAAAGATTATAGAAACCAAAGTAGGTAGTCTTGGCAGAGGCCATTCTGTGATGGGTTTTGGCTTGGGGAGGGGCAAAGTGGACCTGTCAATCTCTTACTATGGCTTCAATTTCCTTGGGTTAGAGATGCCTTCTAAAATGAGTAATGATTCCTGAGCTCTAAGGGAAACTACCGCTGTAATCAGCTTTCTTTCCTGAGTAAATACTGGTAAAATCCGGCACCTACCCACCTTCCTTTTCCCAAAAACCTATTACACAGTCTAACAAGCTTTTTGAAAAACCAAATGGAATAGCTAGTAAATGAAACTGGAAGAAAAATAGAGCAATAACATTGGGGCTTCCTGGCCAGGCTTTGATATTTGGGGCTTGAAGATAACCTTACATTTGAGTTATTAAGCCTTTGATTCTTCAGGGAGAAACTTTAAATGGGCCAGGACTCACTCCCAAGGAAACAGTGACTTTCTTTGGGCAACAATAAAGCTGACTCATTCTACTGAGGCTCTGTAATATTGAGGACGTTCACTGTCAGCTAAAGGGAACTCCATATATGGACCCACACTAGAGGTTATTTGTAAGGCCCTCGAATCCAATCAGAACAGGAAATAATGGCTGAAAGCTGGCCGCAGTAGGACGAGGCCTTAAAGATTCTACTCCAGGGCCAAAGCTGCTGTGTGTGGTGATACATGGGTACTTGGGCATCGCAGATTGTTAAATATTTTGAAAATCACCTCTGTATGAGTGAAAGCCTTATTTAAAATGAATACATCACTTTTCAAACTAGAATTGTCAGGTATAAATTTGCAAGTTGCTTTCTAAACCCTACTTCTGACTTAGAATTTTTTAAATTATGAATTATTTCAAATGGTAGACAGCTCAGAAAATAATATTACATGCCGCCTTGCATCGACCACCCAAATTTCACAGATGTTGACATTTGCTTCACAGATCTCTTTAAAGAAAAAAAGAAGGAAATGTTATGGCTACAGCCAAAATCCCATGTCCTTATCCCTATCCCCTTTCCCCTTCTCTCCCTAGAGGTAACCACTACCCTGCAGTTAGTGTGTATCATTCCCATCCATGTTTTCACACTTTCCATACACGTATGTGTCTACAAATACTACAGTGTTGTTTCTGTGCTTCAAACATTTCTGTAGGAGATGGAGTGTGGTGATGGCTGCGCCACCTTGTGAATATACTTAATGCTTCAGAATTGTTCACTCAAAATGGCTAAAATCATAAAATTTATGTCCTATATATTTTACCACTATAATATGCTCATGATATCACACCTTGTATTTCTTTGGTAACTTTCTCTTTTACTTATGAAAACTTATGCTTTGTGGCCATTAATGTTTTACATATAGATCCAGTTAATTTATTTTTGCTGTTATGCAATATTCTATCATGTTACTAAGCCTCTATTGATGGATTGTTTCCATTTTTGTTTTTTACTGTAACGGTATCCTAGCACGTGTCTCCATAGGCACGTGTGCCCCTTTCCTTCCATCAAGCTTCCACCAGTACCTCTCTCCAGGTATTTAACTAAATGATTACAAGTTTTTCCCCGTTAGCTGGACAATGTATCTTGCAAGCAAACACAATTAAATTAAGGCTGTGAATATTCAATCAATGTAGTTTGACGGAAAAGAATTTGAATATAGTCAAACAATTTTGAAAGCAAAATGATTATTACTAGCCTTGAAACAATTCCAGTTAATAACAGTTGTTAGTTTTTTTTTAAAAAAGTAGTTTATTGTCAAACTGGTTTCCATACAACACCCCGTGCTCTTCCCCACAAGTGCCCCCCTCCATCACCTCCACCTCTTTCCCCCCTCCCCCTCCCCCTTCAGCCCTCAGTTCGTTTTAGTATTTAATAGTCTCTCAGGCTTTGTGTCCCTCTCTCTCCCCAACTGTCTTCCCCCTTCCTCTCCCCATCGTCCTCCATTAGGTTTCTCCTGTTCTCCTGTTAGACTAATAGGCAATCGACGAAATGGGAAAAGATAGTTGCAAACAGTTGTTAGTTTTAAAACTTATTTACTTATCCTCATTTTCATCTTCATACTTTATTAAGTACTTAATCTGAGCTTAACCCAGACCATGTCATTTCCTCCTCTGTAACCCCAGAAGGAAGGTAAGTGCACCTTCTCCACTTTACTGATGAGAAAACAGTAGCTCAAACATGTTAGTACTATATTTGAACTCAGTTTTATCTGCCTGACCCTAAAGTCTCTCGTTTTAAACTAAACCCTTCCTGAGTTTTCTGTTTCATGGGGCTGAAAGGAGAAAGACACATAGTATGATTCAAGGGTTATTGAAAGGCCTGTCCATCTGCCTTAAAAATACCTTTAGTACAGGGAGGCTTTTCTGGGAAGGCACAAACCTCAGAGACTCTAAGGAAATATATTGCTAAATCTGACCATATAGAGTTA
Source organism: Suricata suricatta (assembly GCF_006229205.1). Lineage (NCBI taxonomy): Eukaryota > Metazoa > Chordata > Mammalia > Carnivora > Herpestidae > Suricata > Suricata suricatta. Next base: position 86,708,652 of record NC_043717.1, read on the forward strand.
TAAAACTTCTGTATGGTTAAAAAAGAAGAAATTACACACTTGGAAAATATTCGCTACACATACGAGGGACAAATAATGCTTTTCTAATTGACAAAACATAAAGATCAACAGTTTGGTAGAAAAACTGGCAGAGTGAATTCACTGAAAAAGAAATACAAATGGTCACAACAGATATGAAATGACATTCAACTTCATGTAGAATAAAAGAAATACAAATTAAAGCTACATACAGGGTACAAGATACCATTTCCTACTGATCAAATGGACATATATTAAAAGGCTTAATGAGAGGCGCCTGGGTGGCTCAGTCGTTTGAGCATCCAACTCTTGATTTTGGCTCAGGGCATGATGTCATGGTTCGTGAGTTTGAGCCCCATGTTGGGCTTGGGGGCTGTCAGCCTGTCAGCGTTGAGCCTGCTTTGTATCTTCAGTTCCTTTCTCTCTCTGCCCCTTCCTCTCTTAGGCTCTCTCAAAAAATAAATTAAAAAAAAATGATTTAGGGATACTCAGAGCAGCTAAGGGTACGGCAAAATGGCCACATTTATACACTGTTGATGTAAATGTGTTCAGTCTTTTGGAAGGACAATTTGGTAATCTCTAATACTGCTAAGAATTAACTCTATGTATATATTTACAAAAGTGCTTCCATATATATGAACTAGGTTGTTCAGCACAGCCCTTTAGTGGTAAAATATTTTTTTTAAGAATGGCAACAACATATCCATCAAGAAGCAAATGGCTTAATCAATTATGGTATACCCCTATCTTGTAATATTATATAGCTCTTAAAAATAAAGAGGTAGATATATATATATATATGCTTTTATGGAAAGGTCTTCGAGATATTTTATTAAATGAAAGAAGCAGGGTGACAAATCATCTATATGGTACAATTCCTTTCATGTAAGGGACAAAATATAAAGGTCTCAAAGGAATCACAAACTGTTAACACTGGTTACCTTTAAAAGGAGGAACTGACTTGTGTACGTTTGTGGTGAAGAAGCCTGGCATTTGCTTTTTGTACCTTTGTATACAGTTCAAACTTTCAAACCATAGACATATATTACTTTTATGTTTCAATATCAATGGAACTTAGATAGATGGTAAGATTACAGGCCATTTTAATTTGTATTCTTTATACATCTTTTTATTTTTCTTGATGTTTATTTTTGAGAGAGAGAGAGCATGAGCAGGGGAGGGGCAGAGAGAGGGAGAGAGAATCCTAAGCTGGCCCCTCACTGTCAGTGCAGAGCTCGATGTGGGCTTGAACCCATATACCATGAGATCATGACCTGAGACAAAATCAAGACTTGGACACTTAACCTACAGGTGCCCCTATACTTCTTTTTCTTAAAAAATTATAAATGTAATTAAAATATCTTTTACTACTGGCCTGCTAGGATGCTTTCGAGGAATTCATTTAGGTTTCTTCCTTGACTTACAGTATTAATCCTTCCGCAAGTCTTTAGTATTGTGCTCAGATCAGAGTATCCCCCCGTCAACCATCAATACTATGACACCCCTGATGGAAAGCTGTCGTCTGTGAAAGCAAAGAAATCTGAGTCCTCAGAGATTGGCCATAGGACAGGACAGTGTGTGTGTGCATGTGCATGTGTGCACATGCACACACATGCATGCATGTGCGTGTATTTTAAAATAACATGTTTTGTCTTTTGTTGAATTATGAGAGTAATACATGCTCAGAAAACTAAGGAAAAGAAAATTAAATCACTCAACATTCCCTATGCAGCAATTATCATTGCTAACATTTAGATAAACTTCCTTTTGCACTTTTTTCTCTGTGTGTACACAGTACCCCTGTACCCTTACAGAAGTAATAGCACACAGTTTATACAGTTTGCATTCTGAACTTTCCACTAAATACCACTTTGTGAGTATTTTCTTTATACCTGCAAGGCTGCGCCAAGGTTTGGGGACTGTGGGAGTGGTCTGTCCCAGGTGCAGACAGTAAGGGGACTGGAAGTTCAGTAGAAATGGTAAAAACAATAATGAAACTGATGAATAGCAGGTCTGTGTTTACTGTCACCATCCATAGGAAATTGTAAACAGTGTCACGGATGAAATAAATATTCATCCTACTGTCCCTTTTGTATACTACTGTGGGCTGCCCAGTTCTAATTAGAGGGTGGGAAGCGAATAGGGTGCATTTCTATGCAGGGGAGACAGGTTGAGGGTTGAAGCAAGGGCTCAGAGTTAGCCAGGGGAGTCACTGAATGAGGGAATACAGAGGAGACATTTCGAACATGTACCACTTTATCAGGGTGCTGCTTAGGTTCATCTGGCTTAGGTAACTTGAGAGAATCTGGTTGACTTAAAAAACAAACGAACAAACAAACAAACAAACAAACCCTAACAGCTGTCTTTCTTATGTGCATATATGTTAAGTCTTTAGCGACTTCAAAACACTGGTCTAAATGCCCTGTGTGGTGCTGTCTATAATATTTGAGCTGAAGTGGCCAAAAAACACAATCAACTCATCAATTATAAAAGAAAAATGGGCTTCCTGGCTCCATTTCCAGCTGTGTTTTTAGCTCTTGATGATGTTAAAATCATGTATTTCCAAAGACATCTGGGTTTGTTGCATGTTGTTGGGAGTTTCACACTCTATACCTGCATCCAGTATTGCTGTAGGATCAATGAAACTAAAAATGTCTTCTGATGACTCCTCTGTTCTGGAGTGAATTTTCTGGATTCCCTGGGAAGTCAATGCATTGTAGATTTCAGATTCCTTCGAGAATTAGCAAAGTATGCTAGGCTCAGCAGGAAAGGACTTCCTCTTTTCTTTGATTTGATAGTCAGCTCCATGCATTTGGTAAACTTGAAATTATTGGGTCATCTTGTATTGATGGTAGAGCAATATGGGGCCATGATCAAAGGTTTAGCTCTAATACAGTTTCATGTTTTAGAATCTTAAAAACAAACATTTTGCATTGAAAGAAATTTCCTAATTAACTTCTGAAGAATTTGTACATTAAAACATCTTACTCTGCTGGAGAAGACTGATAAAGCAAATGTACTACCTTCTGCTGAAGAGAAACTGTATTTAGAAGGAACTTGCTATTCTCATAAAACTTTTAATAGGAAGAAGTGAATCAAATTCCTTAATTACCATTTTATGGTTGGTAAAAGGGCAAATTACATGCCATCCATTTCTAAACTTCTAAATGTCTCTGGTGCTTTTAATTAAAGCTGCCATCTAGAAACTACTAAAGCAATTTTATGCAATTAGTTATTTATAGGTTACCATAATATACCACTCAAAATATGATTTAAGTGATTTGCAGTCTGTTAGTGTGTGATCTCTGTCATCTTTGTTTGGTGGGGAGGGGGTTCTTCTTTTTATCAGCTGAGGTGATTCTTAAGTGGGCAGAGAAGAAAGATGTGGTGCCGAGGAGCTGTGATAAGGAAGCAGTTATCTGGGCCAGTGATTTAAATAAAAAGAGGAAGAATCACAATTCCCTGCTGTTTGTCTTGATATGTAGGGTTCTATGTTTCATTTTAGACACCCGGAGAGAAGTCTATCAGTGTTATTTCCCCATCTCTCCCTTCTTTGCCACCATTCTGCTGGACACCTAGCATCACATTTCCCCATGCCGCGTGGACCAGCTTCTACCTTGGCTTGTCCCCCTTAGGTGATCGCATGTATTCAAACACATCCATCTTGTACTCTATGCCCTTGAGGCCTTCATAAAGTGTTTTAATGTGGAATTGAGTTTTTTTCTCCCAGGTAATACCCTGCACTAAACACAGAAGTTCATATCTGGAGAAAACCCCTATGGAGTAAATTTAATGGTGAAACGGTAGGCTCCTATGTGAATTATGTTGGTTAGGGGAGCCTTTGTGGGCTTCTCAAAATACAACACGTACAGGAAGCAGCACTAGAATTACTGCACCTCAAGGTTGTGATGGATTAACTAGTCAAATCACATACAATATCTGAATCCCATCCTACCCTGACTCTTGCTTCTTAGAAGTGATGAAGTCCCAGGCTGACCTACCAGGACATGGCACTTGCCTCCTTCCAAAGTAATTTATTCCATGTTTGGGTGATTATTATAAGAGGTATTATTATTAGCAGCAAAACAGCAAGCCTGATTATATGGCAGGTGACATTGAAGGTGTACACAGTACATGCTGGGCAGTGCACTTTATGATGCAATTCACATGTATTACCAAACACTGTTGTGTAGGCACTATTAACTAGTATTCTAACTTCACAGATGAGGAAGCCACAGCTCAGGGAATTTAGGGGACTTATTCAAGGTCACACACTTAATGAGTGGTGAATCTGGCATATGCATTCAGTTCTGTTGGACTCCAGAATCTGGGCATTTATTTCTTATAGTATTTGGCCTCTAAAATATTATCTCTGTGTTTGCTAGAATATTATGCATGCATGAAAATTAAAATAAATGCAGAAGAAAAAGTCATTTAATAATGCATTTGTAGCTTTATAAAACTTAAATGAACTTAATACAGGTTTCTCTGTATTAACCATTGATGTTCCCTGGACCAATTAGCCAAGGCTAAGTATATGTACCTTCCTTTTGTCTGACTTCTCCACACCAACATCTGATGGCTTTAAAATTCTGACAGAATAGGCAGAAAAGTTCTCAAGTTCCAGCTGCTGACATAATCTAAGGTCAAATCTTTTGACCATCATAAGCAGATGCATTAGAACAACCACCAGGAACACATTAAGCTCTCATTCTGGTTGCATATAGACACTAAGTCTTCTAGTATAGCTACCATAAACTTAGAGATCAAAAACATAGTTTAGGAAAGAAATCTCCAGAAGTGGACATAGCATGAGATCACTGAACAATAAGGAATAAATATTTTGCCTAGATTTTAAGGCTTTGTCAAACACATTTTTCTTAAGGCACCTCTGATTCTAAGACAAGGATGTGGTAAGAAAGTCCTCATGTAAAATGCCTTGAAGCTGAGCTGGGAATTTGGCCATAGGTGGGAGAATGCTGATCTTATCCAGAAAGCCTTCTTAACTAATTGGCTCTTCCAAATCTTTCTCACGTACCTTAAGGCCTTACCTTATTTCCTCATTTTTGGTAGAATAGATCCAATTCTCAGAGACAACTGAGGCTATCAGGATGGAGTATGATCAACTTTCTAGCTCCTTCTACCTATAATACTTATCATCACACCTACCATTATTTTAGAATGGTCTTTCCAATCTCCCCTCCCTTTTAAGGCCTACTCCCTCCCAGCTTCTCCAGACCTCGTTTCATAATTTATTTTCTATCTTCTGTATCTTTCCATTTACCTATAACCATTGCCATATCTCCTATAGATAAAGCCTCCCCTGAGTGCCCTGTCCTCTCACTACTTCTCACTGTACCTCTTACATCTGAATTTCTTGGAAGAGTGATCTTCACTAGAGCTATTTCCTTTCTCTCCTCTTGTTGGCTCATTAAGTTACTGTGATTTGGCTTCCATCCCTACGGCTACGCAAACCACTAATAGGGTCACCAATGAACTCTTCATTGCCTAATCCAATGGCTACAAATGTGTAACATTTCATACTGTTTTCCACACCTTCTTAAAACAAAAGATTCCTTTGTCTTCCTAGATACCAAGCTCTCTGTTCACATCTTCTTCTTCTGAAGGTTTCTTCCGTCTCCTTCATTAGATTCCCCTCCATCATGTGTCTTATGAATGTCAGTATGCTCTATGATTTCTTTGCCCCAGCCTTACTCTAGTGCATGTAGAACCCTGTCACCAAAACAATTCATCAACAATGCATGCATCGGATGATTACATCACTCTCTCACTTCAAATCCTTTGCCTATAGGATAAAGTCAAAACTTCCTATTCCTGCTCCTGCTTTGCCTATTACCTGTGGATATTTTTACTTCAACAATACTGATTTATTTGTAGTTTCCTACATATACCATTAATTTTCCTCATGTTGTGGCTTGCCTGCCTGGAATTTTGGTGAGGTCGGGCTTTAATGTCAATCCAAATGGTTATGTCACTGTGATGGATCAGGTACTAAAGGAGTTTAGGAAAAATATTACTGCTCTCCATTGCATAGGAGAACCAAAGGAATATTCTCATATGTGTTTGTGCACTATATTCTCTCCTCGTAGACACTGGTGACATCAGCAAGATGTCACCACGTAGATCTTTCCATTAACCCCAAATTTAGTATACCATGTAGATGCTGGGGGAATCCGTAGAGCTTCAGGATGTACTTGAGATATATCTGTGTAGGGGCAAAATGAGATAATTTTTATCCTGACTTGCTCATACTGAGATTTCTTAATTGTTAATGAAGGTAAAGTGACTCCTGTATGATTAGTGTCATGAATACCCTAAAAGCACTTCTGGAAGCTGTCAAGATTTAAGGATCATTCCCCTCCTAGGGAATGGTTCAGGAGCTGTTCACACTCATCTGGATATTGCCTAAGCCCCACTGAGTTCTGAGGTCAGTTTGGTTAAACATGAGCATGGAAACAGAGATAGAACCCATGGTGAGGTCCAAGAGAACCAAATTAAGTCACTGATTAATTTCATCTTGTCCAGTCACTCCTTCACCCTGTGTATCTACTTAAAAAAATAATTGTATTCAGCTTGTCACAAATTTTATTTTATATTCCCACCTAGTACCATTTCACATTCTGCTTAAGTACTTGGTCATCTATTACATGACTCATTAGTTTGAGTTCTCTGTAGAATTAAAGAAAGTTGCAGTAAAAATAATAAATGGAACCTAAGTTTCAACTACATCATCCATGCATGTTTTAAAAGCATCTTTCAAAGTCGGTTCAAACTCATACACAATGCCAGGGATTAGCACACCATCAGCCTCTTTGCTAAACTTTTCCCCTTGCCCCATTACATTGATGTATTGATGAGGTAAATGGCAAATGTTTCCCTTTATTGGGATTCAACTCAAAGTGTGTAAAACTGGATCAGATAAAGACTTATTCCCAAGAGGAGTACCCAGGGGCTATCTTATATGAAATTCTATTCAGGGACTCTTTCATTTTTCCTTTAAATAAAATTTTTAGTTACCAGTTGTAATAAAAAATTTAATAAAGTTAAGGTTTCTTGCCTCCATCCCTTAAGAACAAGTTGGTGAAGTTCTTAGCTGCAGAATCTTCCAAAGAGATGTAACAAGGCTTCCTGAAGATTTACTTGAATAATTACTTTTATAGAGTATGTAAATGCTGTGTAGTGCACTATGAGTACACCACTAGGTCAGGAAAAAAATCAGAGAAATAGTTTTAATAGGAAAAGGAAACTAGACTAAAAGTCATTTATCTTGCAAATAAAAATATTTTATTCCTTTTGACTATGTGTCATTAGATTAAGAAGCATCTTCCAATATTTCCTACCCTCCCAGGGAAGCCAAAAGAGATCATGAATTTTAGCTGAAAGACAGGCAGTGACGTATAGTGGAGGCATCACAGGTCTCTTTTTCTCCTTCATGGTTTTGAATTCCAGCATTATCTGTAAACTGTGTGAACCTGGGTAAATTTCTTGACCTATCTGAGTCTCAGTTTCCTTATCTATAAAACTGGGGGTAATGTGAGACAAGCGATTGTAAAATATATGGCACAATCCAAGTTAACAGCTATGGTTATTTTAATACATTAGAGCCGGGAGGGAGATCATCCTAGATCCTCAAGTTTATGGTTGAAGCACCTCAGTACCCAGTGTTTAAATGACTACTAGTCCAGTGTAACACAACTAGTCAATGACACCATTATGTATATTTTAGTGTTCAGGGAAATGAAACCACAGCGAGGTCCAGTGACTTACACAAGGTCATCCGGAGAAACACTAGCATTACATGGATTAAATAAGAAACTGTAGGTTCCCTAACCTGGCATTCGTCACAATTTGCTGCCATTTCTTGAAAAAAAAATTCCCATGTCTTGTGACCTTTTACCTTTTGCTGACTGGTTTTTAATCCCATCTAATAATTTATTCCAACGTTAGGATGAATGATCTCAAAAGCAAATTTCATTTCATCCTATTTTTAGACTAGATTAAAAAAATAAATGAGTTGTCTTGCAGATTAACATTTATTTGACTTACCTTGCATAATTAAGGACATGTTGGAGAGCCTGCCTGTAATTGCAATATGTTGCTTGTTAAAGTCTTAGAGCAACCTCTGTTTCCTAACCTAGAAATTGTACTCCCTAGATGTACATTTCCATTTTCTACTGATCTACAGCTTTTCTTTATTAGCTTTTAGGTGGAGAGAAAAATCAAACTTCTTAAAGCAATCCATTAAACATTTGCTGTCTTCTATACGGGAAGGAAGAAGGAGCTGAGGTGCATGGTAGTTGTAAAGCAAAAAACAAACTGGTCTTTCTTGAGAGATAAAGAACCTGCAGGAGAACCTCAAAGACATCATTAGCAATTAGCAATACTCTCCCCTCAATTTGCACACTGTGCTCTAATGACTTCTTGCATGATTTTTCCTTCTTCTACAGAAATCTATGAAATTGCCCTGCAGCATCCCATATAATGAGAATCTCACTTCTGAGTCACTGCCAAGGGTGAGTGCTGTCTGTATTCAGCAAGGAGATGGGCACCCCAGCTAGGCATCTAAGTGTGTTCAGACCAGCAATGTCAAGAGCAACTGATGTCTGGACACCGGTTCTGCCATCTGAGTGATTTTGAAGATCTTTAACAGGGTCTTCAAATACTGCTAACACAATACTGTTGAAGAAGACATCGTGGATACTTAGTGTGAGCCGCACAGTCCCCTCCTTTCAATATCCTCGTTCACTCTCCGAATCAGAGCAGATGTTGGCAACATCAGCTTCAGCATGTTAGGTGAAAGTTGTCTTGGATGGATTAGACATTTAGCTCTCTGAAGTCTGGGCCAGATGTTCTTGGGGCCACTGCCCGCTTCGGGATGAATAAGTGTACTAGATTATTATAAAGGCCACTCTTGGACAGAAAGATGAGTAAATCAAGCCAAAGGAAAAATGTACTACTAGTTACGACATGAAGAAAAACTTAGTTTAATATTATCTTTAATAGATATATAAATTTTGGCACTCTCATTACTAATGCTTTAAGAGTTCATGTAAATCCTGTTCATCTGGATTCTATCATTGCTGCTTTCCAAGCAAAGAAAAAAGCCTGCAGTGATCCAATTATTTGTTCTATTTGAAAAAGTTGAGATATTCATCCTTTATGTGGCAGGTTGAATGTGGTAGGTGACATGAGTGGTTTTCATTTGAGCGGCAACACAGGAGGATGTCAATTTCGGGCACAATACAAGCTTGATTCCTCCCTGTTTCTTATGCAGAAATCCGTATAATACCTGCATGAGTTTTAAATCTGTGTAAAAGGTGGGACCCAGTCTGATATATTTCTTTGAAAGATGAGCTGATTACATGTTGCACCTGAGTTATGCATTCACTCATCAAGTATTTATTGTGGACCTACTATGTGTAAGGAATGAGAGCCGGCACAAGAGAAGAAAGATACATTTAAAAAACACTTTACCATGATATTTTTGGGGGGGGGGTGGTTTTATATTCCCTTTGAGAAAAAAGGCCGTAATTTTAAAGCACAATTGAAATTCCTTTTAAGAATACTTGTTATAGATAAAAGTTACCTAACTGATCAATCACACGACGAGCATGTATGTCGATCCCACACTGTACAGGACATTGCTGGGGAAGTGGGGAAGATGCAAAAGAAATACTAGATATAGTTTCTCAGCTCAAGTACTTTATCTTGGTAGTAAGAAATTTCCTATTCAAGAATGAATTGGAAAGTAAAAGAAGGCAAAATATAATCAAGTGGTAAATGGGTGGTGTAGACACTGTTAGAGAAATTCAGATTTAATGGGCTAGGGTTAGCCAGAGGGGCTTTATGAAAGACATAGGCCTTGAATATGGCCTTGAAAAAAGGAAAGGCTTTAAACTCTGATTATAGTTGGAATTTAATCCCCATATGGCAAATGTCAAATGGCTAAAGAGTAACCTCTTAAAATTAGAAATAATAAGTGACCATCTAACAAATGAAACACATTGGCCTCACTATATTTTTTGGCATGGAAAGATGTTCATAAAATATTAAGTGTGAAAAGAAGATTATAGAACAGCATTCTGTATGATGAATCCAATACTAGAAAATAAAACGCATGATATGCGTAGAAAAAAGTCTAGAAGGATATATGACAAAATGTTAACAGTTGCTTTCTAAATGTCGGTACGATTATGTGTGACTTAAATTAAAAATATATTGTTTGCACTCTTTTTTCCAATTTTTCTGCAACCAATGTGTTTTATCGTGTCATAGTTTTAAAAGACCACACTGGCTTCTTAAAACCCACCAAAATGAATACTTAATAAAACCTACTAAAATAAAAACACACATGCATATGTGCACATGCATGTGCGTGCACGCACACACACATACACACACACACCACTGTGGAGAAGGAACAGAGAATGATTAAATAATTAAGGAGATCAGGCAGATGATATAGGGCAACAGATTTAAAGGTGACTGTCTTTCAGCTTAGTGGCCTAAAATGGAAAAATGATCCAAGTCTATAAAATCAGGAAGCTGATTGAGAGAACACATGTATTCACAAGTCCCAGGCAACAGAATTGAGGATTCGCTTTTGAAGATTGAGAAGTAAATTTAGGACAAACAAAAGTAAGGCCGAGCTCCCACAGAACACACACACACACACACACACACACACACGAAGGAATCTGTTATCCTAGGGAGGATATAAATTGAAAGTACAAATAGCTTCAAGAATGATTTAGATAAATTCATGGAAGAAAGGTTTGTTAATTTTGGGTTAAGCAAGAGCCAGGAATGTCTAGAGTCTGTGAGATATTCAACATATTTCACAGGGGTAGAGAGAAGGTGAGCACAGACCTGATCCCAACCAGGGCAGGCCAGGAGTTAACCCTTTAGTTTTTGGACTGCTGAGAATTTCCAGGAAGTAGTCTTTGGGGAGAGGATGGGGTGTCAGGGAGGCACTCAGAAGGCTCTGGGAAATAATTATTTATCAACCAGAAAAGAAGCATTTCAACATTTTAATAACATGAATGACAATATGAATGCATATTAGCTAAAAGTTAGTCCTGGGAATGCCTGTCTTCTGGGATGGACTTCAGAGACCATGTGTGTCAGAGGCATATTGAGATAGATGGACTAGAGTGTAGCAACACTCTTAGGATTTTGTGAGGTCAAATGAAATCTTTAGATGAACAAAAGATTTTTATTTACCTCGAGGGCTGTTCAGTGAAGCTTCCGACGCTCTCCCGCCATCTCCACAGTGGCTCTGGTCAAAGGGAAGGCACTGATCACCTGTTCCCGCCACCACTTCAAAATTCTTGGACAGGTCTTTTGTTTCCACAAGAGATTTCAACTTGTAGACTTTTCGAGTGTTGGTGTCTGATAGATAAAGTGATTCAGACACAGGGTCCATAGCCAGGTAGTATTTGTGGGCAGGACTTGTGCTAAGGAAGAGAAAAGTAAAGTTATTCAAAGTAGTACATTCAGTATACACCCCCTGGGGTCTGCCTTTTGTCACAAATGGAAAATTCTCTTGAGAGACAAAAAGAAAGATAAACGTAGCTTTCTCATGTACTGAGGAGATGGATGCTACTTTGTTTTTCTAGTAATGGGTCTGACTATAAAAAAACTCAGTGTGTACTGCTAACCTGTAATGAAGCTGGTATTTCCATACCATCTGTATGGGGGGGGCAGAGAAAGAAGCAGAAGCGAGAAAATCCCAAGAAATAATTTTTTTAATCAATATCTTTCATACCTGGTTCTGCAATTACCTACTAGATGATTGCCTGGATGGCTCACAGTCACCTCAAACTCAACAAATCCCAAACGGAAGTTCGTCTCTTCCTGCCTTCCCCATCCTTCAGAATCCTACTTCTTCTTCTCCAGAGTTCCTGCCTCACTGGGGGCCCTCGCCAGCCTCCGGGCCCCTGCTGTAAATTGAAAGGCGTGTACAAAGATGGAGGAGTCTGGCATAGGGATGGCTGTGGTAGAGATACATTTCCAAACTTTTCCGTTCCGAGCTTCTGGTTTTTAGCTGACCACCACACTTTTCTAATCCATTTTGTCTTATTTCAGGGCCATAACAGAACTGATTATATATGACCTTTTTTTTTTTTTTTCCCAGTTATAATCACAATCAGCCATACCTCTTAAAGGTGACACTAAAGTAACCTTGATCAGATTTTGGCATTCCTGAAACTCTTCAATTACATATTCCCATGGAATCTCTTGTGACATTTTTATCTGCATACATGGCTGAGTTCATTCATTAATTTTGATTCTTCCTAATCCCATTTTTTTGATGGCTGTAGTAACGTTGGTTTGGGGGATATTTTCCTTGATCCTAATGTTTGTTGGGCCCTCACCTTTAAAAACCTTAGAAACTTTTAAACATTCCTTGGTGTGGTAGACAAGTCTTTCTTCAGTGAATCCTCACATGCCTTTTAAGGCTTTACTCAGACATCATCTCTTGAAGAAAGCCTTCCCTAAATCTCCAATCCGGGTTATATGCATTGCACTCACCTCTATTCTGGGGATTATATATCATATTAATATTTTTGTATTTGTATCCCCCAAAGAACCATGTGAGCTTGGAGGAAAGCAACCTTGCCTTATCTCTGACGTGCTCACAGCCCAGAACTCTGCCTCACACTCAGCTGTCTACGCCAGGAGCCATTCTTTACTCCTCTTTTCTGTCATTCTCCATATCCAATAAACATCTGTGGTTAAAAATTCTACTTCCTAAACCCTTCTCCAAGCCACTCATTTCTCTTTATCTCCATGGTCGTTACTCTAAGCCTCTCATCTCTTCTCAATTCTTTTCCTTAGTACCACTTCTGTATTATGTAGTTGTTCATTAATTCATTAAGAAGTATTTACTAAATGCACTAATGTGCCTAGGAACTGTGCTATGTTCCGGAGACCTACTTGTGTGCATGATATAGCCCCTTTCTTCGTGAAATTCATGGTCCAAGGGAAGAGTCAGATCAGTAAACTGGCAATGACTGTCAAGTGTGGCAACAGAAGTAGAGGGGGAAAGATATGAGCAGAGAAGAGGTACGTGTGTTCTAGCAGCACCTATCACATTCTATTGGCATTATTTTTATAGATAAACTGAAGTCCATACTTTACTCAGGTTTCCTTAGTTTTTACCTAATGTCTTTTAGTGTGTTCCAGTATGCGATCTAGGATACCAAATTATGTTTAGTCATCATGTCTCCTTAGGCTTCTCTGGGCTGTGACAGTTTCTCAGACTTTCCTTGTTTCTGATGACCTTAATAGTTTTAAGTGGTATTGCTCAGGTATGTTGTAGAATGCCCTCTACTGGAATGTGTCTATTTTTTTTCTCCTACTTAGACAGGGGTAATAGGTCTTGGGGAAGAAGACCACAGGGGTAAAGTGTCATTCACATCAAATCAAATACATAATTATCAACATGACTTATGACTGTTGATGTTGACCTTGATCACCTGACTGAGGTAGTGTAAAATTATTCTTTCTCTCCCACTTTCTGTATTGTGAAGTCATTTTGTGAAGGTAAAACTTGAGGAGTAGGGAGTTATACAACACTTCCTTGAAGGTGAAGTGTCTACACAAATAATTTGAAATTCTTCTGCATGAGAGCTTGATCTCTTCTCCTATATTTATGGATTAAACCATTAATTTGTATCAGTAGGGACACATGGATATTTGTTTAATACTGTGCGTGAAAACCCAATGCCACTTTATTTTGTAGCTCAAATTGTTATGACATTAGCCATTGCGAACTCTTCCTGTTGTTTCATGAGACCCTTTGATATATGTCCATCAGTGTAGAGGAGTTTTTGTTTCTTTTGTTTTAGCCTTTCCTCACCTTTGGGCGCTATAAGATGCTCCAGGCTTATCTTTTATAGTCCCTTTCCCGGTACTGGAATCAATAATCTGGGCTAAAGACCCTTGGTTCCTACTATTGGAGAATGGTACTGGAAACCAAGATGTGAGTGCTGGGTGGAAGCACTATTTTTTTTTCACATCTCTCTCTTTCTTCAGCTACACTGTAAGCTCTTTGCAAGCAGGAACCATATTCTGTGCCACTCTGTCTTCCATGCCAACAGAGTGTCTGACAGGGTTGATGTTCAGTTACTGCTGAACTATACTGCAAGACACAAAACTAACTACTACATGGAAGTGTTCAGGTCTTGACCACTTAGTCCAGCAAAACGTGCTCACAGCCATCCGAGTAATTAAATTGCCCTTAAGGACTGGTAGGTTCCTGATTGTATTTGTAATTATACCTGCCCTCTAAGCATATTTATGTATGTTAATGATGGTAAGGGCTAGCAAATACTGACTTGAGACCTAGTTTATAGTTTTAATTGGAAAAAAATCAGGTCCACTAAGAATACTTGATTTTTTTCTACTTACCTTCACTTCATCAAATAAGAGAATTCAGTAGATTCCAGGGACATCTTCTACCCTGGAATCACCGTGACAGCTGCTGTAAATAAACTGTAAAGGGCCCCGACAGACTCCAGAATTGATTTGGCAGTCATATCAGACAAGGCATCTCTGTAGCAAAGACTGCTTAAATAGGGGTTTGAGTAAAAGTTTTTACATATTTAGTTGAATGTTTGCCTTCAGAATAAAATTTCTCCAGTGCCCTTAGATCTTTCTAGAATAAAAAGGAGGTTGTAACCCTACCCTGAAACAGCCTTCAATATTTTGGTAGCCAGTTTGTGGAAGTTTCAACTGAGCCAGATTAATCATGTTTTGTTTAGGAAAAGTCCATAGGCTATTTCTCCTAGAGAAATGTTATTTGCACAAAAGCACTTTGGAATGCATTACATTCATTTATTATTGAATATCCCCAATGTGCCTGTGAGGGAAGTTAAAATTATCATTCTCCTCAAATCTCAGCTGGGGAAACCCAGACCCATGGAGGGCTTGCTTAGGGTCACTAACAAGCCTATGCTCTGACCAAGACTAGATTGGATCATATGTGACTGTGTGTACAAAGTGCCTTCGAATACTTTAGTTCTGAAGCTGGCCAGAAAAAAAAAAATCCTGTCTTCCTCTAACTGAGCAACATATGCTATTTTGCTCAGCTAGGCTGTTCTAAAATTTTGTGCACTGGCCTTTAGAAAATGGAATAGCCCAACACGCAAAATTCAAATCTGATTAATGTTATTTTCTTGAAGCCAACAGTCAGGAAGTTCTTCTATATTGATACGTAATTTCTTGCCATTTCATGCCATTTCCCAAGTGCACATCAGCTCTTTTTAGATTGGTTTCTTTCCACTTTCTAAAAACATGCCATATCTGAGAAAAAAACCCCGCTGGACTACATTCCAATTTGTTCTAATCCCTTGTGTCTACATGCATATTGCAATTTGAGTTACGTGGATATTTCTTTTATAACTTCAGTGTTAGACTTATTGTCACCTTCTGGTTAGTTCTACATTCGGGCAACGCCCTTCAACTTAGCAAAGATCACTTCATCCATGCTAGTTAAAATCACATAGATTGTTAAATGGGCAATTAATGCTTATAATTAATATGGTGCAACACTTTACTAGTAAGCAATTTGACAACCAACTTAATTTGCTTAAAGAATCAGTTATGCCAAAGTAGCAAGGCTATCTTGTGCACTGGCATTTAGGAAGTAGCATCCCCCAAACGAAATCCAAATTAAAAACCCTATCAGTACCATTTTGATGACAATTGGCATTCAGAAGTGAACAAATTCAATTTTCTCCTTTGCAATTTCAGGTAATTTAGAACAGTTTTGACAAGTGTAATGCACAAACAAATTGAATAGAAATACTACGTGCCATTGTCGGTAAATGGTTGGTTTAAAGTTTTTCTACTATTTCTTTTTGGTGGGAAGAAATAGAAATCATGAGGTCACATAAAAAGAAAGGAAAAATCTTATTCAAGAAGGTCATCATGGTCACTGTCTCTTAATACACTTGTCAACTATATTTCTGGATCTAGGAAGATTGCTGTATTACCTCTCTTTCTACCTGCAACTTGAAAACAGGGAATCTGTTTAAACTTACAGACTCATTTGTAATATCGCCTAAGGAAAACATAATGAGACTTAAGGCTTTGCTTCCCCATGAAGTACTGAACTGCCAGTTTTCACTAATCTTGTTTTCTTTTTGATAGAGTCTGATCCTCCAGCAAATTCCCACTTAGCGGAGCTCTCTTCTTTTGTTAGACACTTACCTGAATCATAACTTCTAAATTCACTTTCACATCATTCCTTTAACCTTACTTAAAAAGTAAAACTTCCCTGTTAGCACATTACTAGGAGGTGGACTCTTTGGCAAGAAGGGACATTAGGTAGCGGCCCACGTGATTTGCTTACCTATGTCTCGTATCTCTGTTTCTAGGGTGCACAAGGTTATCCACGAGTGGCAAGTAAAAACAAATAGAGAGTCATCAGTATCATTCAACAAGCCAAATCCAAGCAGACACACCTATTCCTAATGCAGTTTGTGGCTATTAGAGACTCCAGAGGGATTATTTCTTCAGGTGTGCAAGGCAAAGCCCTTCTGCATTGATGGTGTCGAGGCGAAGGAAGAGCTCGCTTGGTGGGTGGGCAAAGCTCTAAGGTAGTGTTTGCTTTCCGGACCATCTTCACCAGAACCACTTGGGTTCTTGCTACATGTGCAGTTTCCCACTAGTACTGAATCAGAACCTCATGGTGGATGTGGGGCCTAGGCATTTCATTTTTAACAGATTCAGCTGGTGATTCTGATGCAGAATAAGGTTTAAGAACCACTGGGCTAGTCTTTGAGGAAGCAGCCACTGCAAAGGGCCAGACCACTCCAGACTCTGTTCTGAAAGCCACTTTACCAAAATTTCAAATCAAGCCTTGTGTGCAATAGACTTCCCAGATCTAGCCCAAAGGCACTTATAAGATCTCAGAGATAAGACAGGGACATCCCTTTTGTACTGAGCACATTATTTAGTAATATTAAAAGATCTGACAAATTAAAAGTAGAAAAGTTCTCTCTTAGACTATGGCAGAATGTCCCTGGTATGAAAACTGCTGCATCAAAATAGCATCAGTAAAACATCACGTACATCAGCTACTAGGGCCTTGTGTCTTCCAATTATCTATACTCCAAGGGTGCAAGTGGGGTAGGCAAAACGGAACTGTCAGGTCAGGAGAAGCAGAACACTTTGGGGGGCCCTTATTTGTAAGCCCCTTGGCACACAGTGCTGCCTAGGGTATTTCACTCTGGGACCTGGGATGAGCCTTCTTGCATAGGGGATGCAGTCTGTGTACAGGCCTGACTTTGGGTCAAATCTGCCCAGAATTAAAAGGCTATAATCATCTGTGAAACACAGTCATTTTAATTTTAAAATCCTTTTAAACCTGGCCCTTTATGTCATCTTAAAATACATGAAGGTAACACATTTTTTTTTACTCTAAACTAGAAAATGTTCTTATTCTTTGGAATATCAGGAAAGAAGGGAAGATACAAAATAATTTCATCTGAAGCTATCCGCTCCTACTGATTCAACTCTTTTCAAAGAAAATCTTTCTGGGAATTTCACTAGTTGGGCCACAGGTCAGGATCCACTGACTTTTCTGTTTCCCTGGCCCATCTCAAAAGAGTAGGTATCCTGTGGGTTGACACAAAAGGTCAACAGGTAAGGAGGGAGCTCTGATTAGAAACCTGGCCTCGGGCATTTGTACCTCTTTGAGTTTCTTTGTCTCGATGGAGACACTTGCTTGTTTCTGTGGGCTCTAAATGAGCAGGTGAGTGTGCTTGAGGCTGGCTTTAATCACTTCCTGAAGGAAGTTGAGTGATAAAAATACTAGAAGGACCTCATTAAAATACAACAGATTCTCCTGGTACAGAACCATTTGTGTGGCCGACAAAGGGTTTTGACATGGTGATGGCAAGGGGTGGGGTGGAGAGTAGTTTCACTTTCTTGCAGCTGCTTCAGATCCTGCCAATAGTGTCACTGTGAATGCGGAAAGATGTCTTGTATTATGAAGAGCAGCATCTCTCATTAACATCTCAGAAGGAGGAAGTGAAAATGATGGAATTTATTTCCTGTGTGTGACCTTGTTCTGTCTCAGCATTACTTTTAGTTAAAGATTTAGGATTGAGCCACCACCAAAGTCACTTTGCTGTCTAGCTAGCAACTGACGGCCTGCTGTGGTGCCGGGGCGAGCTCTTCACACGTGCCGGGGGCCCATCCGTGGGCGTCGCCGCCTGGCTATCGACTACCTAGAAGCTTGCCGCAAGTTAGGAGGAGAAGAGAGGAGTGGAATTGTGATATCTTTTTTGACCAAAAACTGCGCCCGAGGGTAGGGTCTTTAAGTTGATCTTGGATTTTCTTAGAGATGATTAAAAGGGCCATCTCTTCTTTTTTAATTAAAGAAAGTATTGAGATATAATTCACATACCATAAAAATCGCCCTTCTGAAAAGTACAATTCAGCAGTTTCTAGTATACTCAGGGAGTTGTGCCACCATCGCCATCATGTGATCCCAGAACATTTTCATCACCTCAGGAGGAAAGCTATTTCAGTTCTACTCAATCCCTAGTCAGTGACAGAAGTCAAGTTCAGGACAATGGAGGAAATATTACCAGTCACTGTAAAATAAACAGTAAAATCTCAAGAGAAATTTTCATGTCACACTGACACTTGTTGAGTCCAAACTATCAAGGTACCAAGAAGCATTTGTCAGGCTCTTATTTTCTTCTTTCTTTCATTTTAATGGAAGGACAAAATAAATATCTGGAGAATAGCAGCATCTTGAACAATAACAGCATGAGATTTTTATAAAGAATAAATTATTCCCAGTCAGGCTTAATAGGTTTTCTAACAGATTTGTGAAACTAGAAGATGAGAGGAGAGCGAGAGGGATAGTCTTATTTGAATTCTAACAAAGCACTTGATATGGTGCCTCCTATTTTTACTCATATAATTATCCCTGTTAGTTTCAGAAAACTGAAAAGTGGCCCTGAGGCCGTAATCCACGGAAAAAGAAATGAGGTCACTATTGGTGAGAAATAGCTGAAGGCCTTGAGGATGTTGAGACTGAAGAGAGGAAGCTCAGAAAGCCGGGATAGCTGTCTTCACACATGTGGAAGCGTATCAGGGAAAAGAGGGAAGAAGTTTCCGTGCGGCCTCTGATCCTAGCATTGGCTGCTACTGAGTGCATATTTGATGAAGGTAGATTTCAGTCCAGTATAAGAAACTATTTCCTCAAAGAGCTCTCCAAAGATGCAGTGGGCTGTCTAAGAGGGGTATTTTAAGGTTCCTGTTACTGAAAGGGATCAAACAAAGTAGACATGATCAAATGTCATGCACGTAGTGGGTGCCACATTGCACCCTATACTTCCATGAACTTTTCTGACACTAAGCTCACAAATCTGTGATGTCACTTTTGTGTGACCGAAATATTTGTATGTGTATGAAGTTTTAACCTGAGAAGCAAAGCCACAGAAATAACTAGACCTAAACTATCTCACATAGAAATGAATCTATCTTTCAAGCAATCTTCAGCGAATGTATTTTTGAGACTCTCTTAGATTTAATTACTTATATAATGATCTTATAATCTTCCCTTCTTTATTTCCTTACCTCAACTTCCCACTGGAAGGGAGTACTAAGATGAGTATTTATGTATGAAATATGCAGTAAACAGGCAAAGGGATATTATATACTTCAATAACAAAAATAATATTGTTGCTCTTGACCTATTGCTAGTGATAATGACACAACTGACTTTTCCTTACCCCCCCATTCAGCCAATGGGGGGCCAGCTAGAGGAAATAAATGACTGGCAACCAATGAAAATGAAATTATTTCTGAGGTCAGATGAAAGATATTCGATTCGGGAGAGTCAGGATCAGCAGAGCTGAGGAAGGAAAAATCTATAGTCTTTCAATCTTTGCAATGCAAGAGGCACCCAGAGTTGCTCAATGTGGCCCACTATGAAACAAGAGGATGGAAGACAAGGAAATCTAGAAGGGCATCCAGTAGGAGCAAGCAAAATGTCATCAAACTTTGGGCTGAGGACTACACATCTATGGATCTCAAAACAAGTTAAACTGTATAAGCCATGTGAGAGGATGCTTAAATAATAACTTGAAGTCAATTTTATAGGTAGAGAAGCAGAGAACAGAGTGGCTAAGTTATATAATGAATAACCTTGATGGACAGTGAAGATCTAGAATATTCTCTATCCCTTTCTGTAACACCTCATTGACAACATTCCTCTTCCATTCACAGCTTTAAATGCAACCAATAACATAATGACTACATTAGTCTGTGTTTCCAAGGAAACAGATGTCTTAACCAACTAAAATGACTAACATGCACTGGGGGGTGGTGGTGGCGGCGGCAATTAATTTAACTGATTTTAACAAAAAAAAAACTGGTACAAAATTCATTGAACATTATGGTTCTTAACATAGCAAAGGCTTATTATATCAACTTATTTCTCCCCAGGAAGTTTAAATCTGGAAGTTATAAAGCAAATATAAATAAATTCACCAGTTGTATGTCATAGATGCAATGTCCACAGTATAGGTTACTGATCACGACAGATATTTTTTATATTTTAATTATATATACTTATGTATTTATATGTTTATTTATTTCTAATATTTGTTTTTGAGAGAGAGAAAGAGAGTGAGAGATAGAGTGGAAGCAGGGGAGGGGCAGAGAGACAGGGAGACACAGAATCTGAAGCAGGCTCCAAGCCCCTAGCTGTCAGCACAGAGCCCAATGTTGGGCTTGAACTGTGAGATCATGACGTGAGCTGAAGTCAGACACTTAACTGACTGAGCCACCCAGGTGCCCAAGGCAGATACTTGGTTTTTTTTTTTAAAGTGACTCTAATAAGAATTATATTCATTTCTGATTAAACATGATGGATAATGTTTGGTGACATAAACTGGTTTGATGGTTTTGACTATAGTAAAATAAGGAGTTACTGTCAATTAGGTCAAAATGATCATGTCACTTCAATCGGTTTATTTCTCTGGTGGCCAGTCACAGCAGTGTTAGAGTAGAGAAGGGAAAACGATTTTTTTCTCCTGAACCAAATGCAAGGGAGAACTACTTTCTCTTTGAACCTAAGCCAGCAAATCTTAACTGTGAGTCTTTGAAAGGGGTAGGTTGCTGGCAGATGGGAACATGCAAAGAAACCCCTGAAATCTCATGTACAATTTTGTGTGAATGTGTCTTTTTCTGGGGAGAGGGCCCACAGCTCTCCATAAATTCTGAAAGGGGCTTGAGAATTAAAAAAAAATTAAGAGGACTTACCGTAAAGGATGTGAGCTTGGAAGAGCTAGCTAGGGAGACTCAGGCTAAATGAGAGAGCCTGGGTGTGTGAGCTCACGGTGTGTGCGTGCCTATTATGTTTGAAGAGCTTTGACAACCTGAGAGAACAGTACTGTGGAGTAAGAATGAATAGAGGGATTGGACAATACTTTCCACTGCCAGAAACGAATTGCTCTTTATACTGATAATATTGCTTTGCAGTTAGGGTCCAAGTTATTCTATTTTATCCTTCAAATGACTTTGTGTTGAAGGTCATAATGTACTTTGGACTAAAATGCAAATCTGTGAACTGTTAGGGCTCCTTGAGCAGAGGAGAATCTCATCGGTGAGTGAAAATTGCTGCACCTTAGGTAAATTTGCATTTAAATCACAAAGGAAGGGACCAAACTTTGCTGGGTTTTCTTAATAGTAATATTATTAGTATTAGTATTTGTTTTTATACTAATCTTATGGTTTTTCCTTGGAGGAGTTAGCTACATAGGGCTAGCCATAGAGGCTTTATAGGGTTAGCTATGTAGATAGGCTCCGTAAGACCAAGTCTTTGTCTTTACCTACTATCTGACAGCTAATATCTGTATGACTAGAAACATTCAAATGGTGAATGAATTGTTCAGTGCTCCATCAGTGTTTGGCATCATGTAGACAGAGAGCATCCCTGAGATTTTGAAAATAATGTTGAATGTTATATAAATCATTTCTAAATCCAGGCATATGAACATCTTGGCCTTCCTCATTGACTTTCCAGTAAGTAGGTGCCCAAAGAGATATACTGCTGAAAATGGTAAGTCACCATGAGGTGTGACATCCTACGGTTCATAAACATTTGATTAGAGCAGGGTGCTGTGAATTAGTACCTCTCTAGACTCTCTAGATGTGCTTTACCTTTATAAAAATCTTAACTTTACAGTCTTTTTTTATCAACCAAGAGATTTAACAGCTTTCTTCTCTATGACAGTGCTTGCAATTATAATTAAGAAATGTTTTAAAACTGGAATGAATTAATATGAAAAATGGATGGAGGCTTGGGACTGGAAGATGTCCTCAGCTAGGTGTGAAGGACTAACACAGACTGAGAAAAAGAAGGTAGATTCCAGAGTGAGCATGAGAATCTGGAAAATTTCAAGGAATGTCCTCATGCTTTCAAATTGCTATGCTTGTGTGAATATGGTGTTAAATGGAAATGACCCAAGACTTTTCATATGTTTTGACTGGCCTCGATGGTTGCTCCATCAATGTCTCTATTCTCCCAGGTCACTATTTTTGGTCACTATCTTGCAGGTCAATGAGGGGATGCCTGAGGCAACAACTGTTTTATGGACTAGTTTATAGGATGGCAACAAAATGTTCTGGAACAGAGGGAAACTTTCAGCCTAAAGTTCCAAAGGCATGTGTCAGGCATAAAGCTGTCATAACTAATTGGAGGGAAGGCGCTATCAATTTACCCAGGAGAGAGGAAACAGGTCTATCCTCTCTGGAATGGGAGGGGACGCTTTCCTTTTCTAGGTCTCCAGAGGGCATATATTTTATCTTGTAGCCACCAAAAGGGAGAAGTAAGCTGATTAAGCCATAGTCTATTTAGTTTTGATCTTTGTAACTTAAGAACATGGAATACCAGAAGGTATAAATTCCTTTCAAAGGGTGTCAAAATACTTTGTGCTCTCAAGAAAATTCCTAGAACAGAGAGTCAAAGTCTAACGATGAATGCTTTAATCTTTTTCCCCCAAAGGAATAGAGCTTTTAAGCGTAAAAAACTAGTGCTTCCCTCCTTATCAGGGGATATAAACACAGACTTCCATTTTCTTTTTCATGAAGTGACCACTTCAAAAAATTGCACCTGGAGAACTGAGAAAACTGACCCTTTTGGATCTGGCATTACTTCTACCTGCTAGAATGGAATAGATATTTTTGATCAGTCTTCGTAGTGACCAGCAGGGGCTGAGTGGCTTACCTGAGCACTTGGAAGTACTGAGATCCATGGTGGTGATGGCAGTGCCCACGGGAAAGGCCACACACATAGAGATGTCAACACTTCCTGGTTCTCCAAAGCAGTGCTCAAAAGTCATTTAAGTAGGAGGAGCGGGCCGGTTGACCTATGTCCTTTGTCCCTATTCCTGCATCTTAGGTCAGGGCTACAATATGGGTGACTGCATTTTCTGTTCTTTCTGGCAATGGCTTTCTCTCTGTGTTATCACATTCTTGCTTTTTCCTTATCTGCTAAACCAACAGAGATGAGAGGACACTTACCTTAATTCCAAAATACTAACGGAGTTTCCTGAGGGAAATATTCGTCTTACGAAATTAAAGTCGCCAACATACACACTCCCATCAGGGCCAGAAGCTAAGGCAACAGGAGCAAAGAGTTTGTTGTTGTGAGCTGGGCCATTGCAGTTGGTGCAGACTACACTCCGCTGGTGTCCATTCCCCATGATGGTTGATATGACTGGGGGCTGCTGGGAAATGAACATATTTTCTCCATTCCCTTTATGTATGATTCCTAGATCCAAGAAAAAAGAGAATAAAAAAATTACCTCATAATATTCTCAGCAACATTTTAATTTCTCTCTCATTGTTCAAAGCACCATGGAGCTTTGGCCTGGCAGAAAAGACCTTGAGAGTGAAGCACACCATCCAAGGTTTTGTTTAACTGCATAACCACAACAAACAGGAGCATGACACTTTGCCTCAGTTTGTCTATCTGTGATATGGGTTAATGTGCCCAGTCCCTTTAGTGCTGATTCTAAATGCCTCAATGATGCACTTGATGAATAACTTTTAATGACGTCTTGTTCATTTTGGGCTCTATGATTCATCTGTGGCTAATTTTTCATCTCTAGCTGACTTTCTCCTGATGCTTGGCACACACTTGTCTGACTTCAAATTACCCTCACTATGCCACTGACTGGTTCCTGAAAAGGAATTATCTGTCAATTTTAATATTAACCTTAGCAAAACACCATCAGGAAGGTAATCTACTTCTGTGAATAGAAAAAAACCCATACTGCTAGAATGCACTTCAAAGATATAAGAAAGGGGCTTGAATTTTCCACTCTTTTGGACCATATCTCACTATCATCTGTGCAGGAAATAGAGATACTGACTTATGAAAATGCTGGAAAATACTGAGCATTCTCTTTGGGCAATCTCATCCAATCTCACGTTTTAAACTTGTATCTCTATATGCCCAAACTTTCTCCTATCCAGAGTTGTCATATGCCATGCAATTTCCTGCTCCATCTCTTCACTTGGATGCCCCATAGGCACCTCAAACTCAACAAGTGTAAAATGGAAGTCATTATTTTCTGCTCCCCCTACCAAGGCCTGCTCTTCCTCCCGTGTTCCCTACTCATCTTGTGAGTGGTATCACCATGCATGTATTTACTCAAGTTGGAAGTGTGGTCATGACCAGGCCTCTTATTTTCCTCATTCTCTAAACATAATTCATTACAAAACCCACATTGAGTCCATCTCCAAAATATGTTGAACCAGTTTTGTCATCTCCATTCCTACCACTAAGGCTTTAGTTCAGTTTTTCTTAACTTCTTGGTCTCCTGGTCTCCACGCATACCTATCTCCAAACCATCACCTCCACTCCTGCCATTGAGATCATTTCAGTATGTGGCTTAGGATCTTTCAACAACTCTGTATCGCCTACAGGATAAGGGGTACATTCCCTATTATTAAGGTACACAAAAGTCTTCATGACTTGACCCTTGCCTACTTCTTCAGTCTCCCCTCTCATCATTTTCTCATTTGGGATCTTGAGGTCCAGTGATAGTGAACTATTTAGAATTATTTTCACATACTTTCATTTCTGTCTGCACTGGTACATGCTATTCCCTCTATCCTGAAAGCTCTCCTCCTCTTGTTTGCTTGGGGGAACTCTTACCTATCCTTCAAAGTTCAGTTTGATTCTTCCCTGATGCTCTGTCCAGGTGGAATTAGTTACTCCTTTGTGCCCATGGTTTGTTTTCCATAGTTCCGTTGTTACACTTACTAAGTTGTATGATACAGTTTTCATCACTTCTTTATCTTTCCCATTAGACCTTAGGCTCTATGAAGGCAAACCCTCTGTCCTACTCTTTTCTGCATTTGAGTGCCAATCCCTGTGGCCAAGTCATTAGAAGAGCTCAGCAAATGTTGAAAATAGGTTTTGAGTCTCTTGTAGTCTCCTTGTCCAATTCCCAATGATTTTACAAACTTGCTGAGCCTGGGCAGAAAATCCAAGGAACAAGTACTGCTGTGCTCAAGTCTGCCCAGAATGAGCCTGGGCAGGTAAAAGATCCATGTTGTGAGAAGGCATGCCAACATGTCAGACTGAAGTACCTGACAGCAAATGAATGAAAGCAGTAATCCTGTATAGTCTTATTTTTTCTCCCATGACCCCTGCCATCTATCTCCTTGAATTGCCTGTTACTCTCCCTAAACAATTCCTGAAATGTCTTCCTCAGTTTTCTTCCCACTTTTGGTCCCACAGTCCTACAGTAGAGGCCACTGATCGCTCAGAAATAGGAAGATTGCTGGCAAAAATAAATAAGAGAGTAACACATGCACAATACCAAAACATGTACTTGGAAGGGGTCTTCCAGGAAACAAATCCCATACATCATACAGTCATCAGATTTCAAGTCTAGGTATTTTGACTCTCCCTCTCAAGGTGATTTCTGGCTATTTTTTTTCAGCATGTGATCTGCAGGAGCAGCTATGAGTTTATGCCACAGCAAATTGGTCTTTCATTGCAGAACTGTGAGATATCTCGAAGATCACTATTTTCTTATTAATTGTATTAATAACTTTATTGGGCAGTAAAAAAATTCTTAAGATTTATAATAGTTAATTAAGTAAGATTAATTGGACTGAATTTCATTTCCCAAAAAACACTTAATTGCAGTGTGATCAACATTACAATTTAAATGAGTTAGAAGGAAGTGAATGAGAACTGGGATGACAGTCACACAACATCATTGAAAAGAAACCTCCTGACGATCACTACCTGAATATCCTACCAATGAGACTATGATATGTTCTCTAACAAATGAGGAAACCAACTGTTTAGCATGTCTGTATTTCAGCAATGCATTATAAGGTATATCATTCAAAAATATGTCCAATTATTGGCTTGGAAATACCAGATTTGCTATTAACATCTATTTTCACAGGTAGATCTCCATTTTTTTTGTATCAGTATAACAGTATAGTTAACAATTACCTTCAAAATGACATGTTATTACCAGGCTCCTGGCAATTTAAAAACTAAAGATGGCTATTCTAAACCATTCTTCTAAGCCTACAATTCTAAAACTCCCCTTTTCTATTAGAAAGCCCAGCACTCCATCAAAGAAGAAGAATGATTAAAGGAAATAAAACATAAGGCAATGTACTTTCTGATTACATCTCAACAATTGATGTCTTGCATTCATGCAAGGTACTGAAGTGCCCGTGTACTGAAATTACCATTCCTGTTTAAAGCTGAAGCAATCAAAACAAAAATGGGCAAGCCCCTTTTGTATTGCCCTGGAAAAATAGATCATTTTGAAGGGTGTTTTTGTTGTTTCAAGAATCTGTTTAACCTTCCATTACATAGAACCAGGGCATACCATCTAGCAACAATGATTTAACACCAATTCTTCTGCAAAAGGTTGCTTTGAAAATATTTTGTTTATGTTCCTGGAAATCTTGATCAATTACTGCTGACTTCCTTCCAGTTTATTCTGCCACACATGCTCATTTTGAAAACAGAGTCAAATGCTCCTAGGAAAACACGCATTATTTATATGAAGGCCAACTTCCTGCAGAGGGTTGGGTGTCTTGTTTACAGTCAACAAAGAAACCCCACTGAATGGGGCCTAAGGCGTGTGTTCTCCCTTAAGTTTCCTCTTCTCCACCAAGAAGCCAAAGTCCGTTGTGTAAAAAGCTAAGCATACTTCCAAACCCACTGCTCATACCCTCCTGCTACCTTGCTCAGAACTTCTTTTGAAGCTTATAAATAAGTTTGAAATAAAATTTCCCCTTGGAAGCCAGTGGGTGGTGCTTTATGCTGATTTCAAAGAAGAAACCATTTTTCAGACTTCTGAACAACGAGGGACACAATACATATTTCTCTTAGGACCTGACTGGGAGGTTATAAACACAAACTGGGAGATGCGCCAGTGTGATCAATGGAAATTTACTTCCCCTCCCAGTAAAACCATTTGTCAACAAACTACTGGTCTACTTTGGAGGCTACGTTAAAAGCAATTCTTTATCCATTTCAGACAGATGAGAATATCCAATTAGTACCCTGGATTGTTTGTTCTAATAATTTTTAACATTCAACTGGGAGGACACACAAAGGGACGTGTTTGATAGAAAGATATACTAGAACAAATAGCTTACCTCTGTAATAGATGACTCATGCACACATTTTTATTTCTCATAATTTTATTAAAAAAAATTTTAATGTTTTATTTAGTTTTTTGAGAGAGAGAGAAACAGCATGAGCAGGGGAGGGGCAGAGAGAGAGGGAGACACAGAACCGGAAGCAGGCTCCAGGCTCTGAGCTAGCTGTCAGCACAGAGCCCGACGCAGGGCTCGAACCCACGAACCGTGAGATTATGACCTGAGCTGAAGCCGGACGCTTAGCTGACTGAGCCATCCAGGTGCCCCTATTTCTCATAATTTTAAAGGGCTGATTTCTTTTAAAACGTAAGACTATGTACTCTCTGTAATCACTAGGAAGGTGTATTTTAAAGGAATAATATTGAAAAACACAAGTTCCTGGCGTTTTTTTTTAAATATTGGTGAATGTAGAAACCATCTATATATATCAGGCATAATATTTGGAAACAATTCTCCACAACCAATGGTTAATTGTCAGGTAAATATAATTGCTGCAACTAAAATGACAAATGGTCTGATAATACTGCCTTCTAGAAGTACCGTCTGCATAATGATTTTGGAAGCAAAGAAAAACCGAAGAATTGAATGGCAGCAGGCATCCAATCTAATTACAGGTGTCTTTTTAACCAGTGAGAAGAAATTGGGGGAAGATAGATTCTTGTTTCTAATCTGCCATCTGTCTCAGATCAAAAAAAGCAGGGTGCCTCAAGAGTTAGGCTTTTCCCAGAAAGAAGTGGAATGGGGGAATTTGGAAAGATGGTCGCTCTCGCCTTAATCAGTCAGAAAAGACTGTCTGACCTGAGGGGGAAAGAGCATTGCTTTCTAAATTGGTCTTCTCAAAGCTGCTCCTTCACACTTATCATTCCTGCTTCTAAAAACTGCCTTTGTAGGTGGGATTTTGACTTCGAAAACATCCCATGAGAGGTGTTCGTGTCCAAGGTCAGGCTGAAAGGCAGTGGCAGAGCTGGCTTCAGATCTGTTTCCTGGCAAGTGTGACAAGTTCTTGGGTAGAAATACAATGTGCCTACAAATGAGATGATACAATGAACAAATGTTCTTTGAAAAAAACCTATCTAACGTAACGTTTCTGTCTCAGAACGAAATTCTCAGAAAGAGACCAAAAGCAGATTTAGTAGGGCTGGGGTGCGCACAGGGGATCCTTTGAGGGTGACAACAATATTCCCAAACTGTTGTGGTGCCGGGTGCACAACTCCATAATTTACTAAACATCACTGAAGTGTACATTTAAGGTGGGTGAGTCATACGGCATATCAATTGTACTTCAATAAAGGTGTTATAAAGAGTCTCAGAAACAACTTGGTACCTGTTATAGAGAACCTGATTACTGGTGAAGCAGGGGTGGAGAGAATACATCTGTGGAAATCGGGGGCCTCCAGAGCCAACTTTCTCAATGGCTCCCCTCTGCTCTGAATTTTTAAGCCTGTGTGAAGCAAATGGTAAGAGGACACAGGACTAGGAGCACACAGCGGGGGACTGGTTCAATCGAGGTCATTTCCCACTTTGTGCTTAATGTCAATGACAGGCATTTGAAAGAGACAATCCATACAAGCCAATAAAAGTGAGTGGAAAAGAAACGGCTCCTTAAAATGTCAAACTCTTTCAAATCAAAACAAAAAGCCTCATAATTTAATAAGTGGCATCTGCCCTTTCATTTTTGTACTTTTAAAACTGTGATTCTCCTTTTGACAACAGAAAAAAGTTGACATTTTATATCTGTGCCTGAATCTTCGCTCTTAAAAAAACAAACAATTTGAAATGGAATTTAGAATATTCCTTGAAAGAGAGGGAGGAGGTATAAGGATGGCACACAGCAATGGACTCATTTACCTCAGCGTCCCACACTGGGACCAAGGTAGGTGGTGTCATTCCACAGTTGAAGCAAACTTGCTTAGTTTTGCCAATCAAAATTTCCCAGCCAATGAGGCTGGTTGGCTTGACTGACCCAACTACGGTGCAAACAAAGTATGATCACAGGTGCGATTTTAAACGGATCTCTTAGCCTCTGTCAGTTCATGGCCTTACAAGATAACCCGACCTTAGCCAGCTGTTTCATGGAGGAAAGATGCATAGAAGGATTGCTGGATGGAAAAGTGTAAACGGTCTCAAGACATTCACATCCCCACTTCTGAAGAAATAACCCAAAGTACATGTTCCACTGAAGGTTGCTCAAAATCTGCCTTTTTGGGTGAAAAGAAATGCGATTTCACAGTGAAACCTTCTCAGCAGATGTTCAAATGAAAGCTGGACGGGCGCACCAATGACCCACCTCCCAGTAGGAAGCAAAACGAGGTGAAGGAACTTAGATGACGCATTTCTAACCAGGGTAAGGGAGATCAGTTTGTCTGAAAGACGCATGGGCTCAAGGGCCACCTGTGGTGCCTCCTCCTGATATAGTTAACATTTAAATTACACACTAGGAGAAAGTGAGAGCAGGAAGAGTAGTTCAAAGAAGCAAAGATGGACTGCCCCCTTGCCCCAGATTCTTTCACTTCTTCTCCTGTCTTCTTCCTACTTCTTCTCCTCTTACCCACCACTGTCCTTTGACTCAATTCCTAGCTTCTTACTGGATCTGCTGACATTTATGCGGATACACGACTGTGGTGCTGAGAAAAGAGCACACAGCTCTAGCGTTTACTAACGGAGAAAGTCACGTGACTACGTGCGCCTCAGATTCTTGATCTTTTAAATGGGATTAATGCGACACTGCAGGGTTGTTGTACTTAAAGTGGGACAGAGTGCACCAAAGCCCTTTGAAAACTGTATCACGTGGATGATTCATTAATCCTAAAGTAAATATTTTGCTTCACATTTTTAACATCTCTGAAATAAGTATGTATCTTGCAATCGATGGATGTCATAGTTTAATTGGCAGCACTTTTCATAAAATAATGGTGTAATTGATGAAGTCATAGATTACATAAAACACAGCAATTCTTATTCTACTTTTTAAAAGTTGGTTACAGTGTCGGATACGCTGGTTAATTACTTGGGATACAGCAATAATTATAGATGATTCTTAAAACCCAGTTTCACAGAATTTGCGATGAAGAGGTCTCACCCACTGTACTAGCGCTAATTTGAAAGCAGACTATTGTATTTGAAAAGAAATACACTAACATGGCCATCTCTCGGTGGTGGACTTACACCACCTTAATTTTACACTTAATTTTTTTCTTGTACTTTTCCAAGGTTTCTGCATCAAATATGTGTTATGTACGTGTAATACATATACATAGCATTATGTGTGTGTGCATATAGAGCATTAAGAAGACAGTATTAATAAATGTTTTAAAAGCTTCTTAAGTGCATAGAAACAGGCAC
Source organism: Suricata suricatta (assembly GCF_006229205.1). Lineage (NCBI taxonomy): Eukaryota > Metazoa > Chordata > Mammalia > Carnivora > Herpestidae > Suricata > Suricata suricatta. The sequence goes on from NC_043717.1 coordinate 86,739,720, forward strand.
CCTTGAACATGAAATGACAATTATTCTTGAGTGAAACCTGGCAGTGTGTATGAAAAGTCTTAAAAACATTTACATCTTTCCCTTTGCATGAGATACCTAAACTAGGCAAATTCATAGAGACAAAAAGCATAATAGGGGCTCAGGGAGGAGAAATAGGGAGCTGCTATTTAATGGGTATAGATTTTCTCTTTGGGATGATGGAAACGTTCTGGAAATGGACAATGGTGATGGTTGCACAACATTGTGAATGTACTTACTGTCACTGAATTGCAAACTTACAAATGGTCAAAAGGTAAACCTCATTATGCATCTTTCACCACAATTTTAAAAAGCTCCATTGCATGACTGTAAACATCTATTAAACCATTCTATTATTGGACATTTACGTCTTTCCCATATTTGTAACAATTAAAAATAAGAGTATGATTTCAAAATTGTATATCCTTAAAAGTTTTTAAATGTTTATTTACTTTTGAGAGAGAGAGAGAGAGAGAGAGAGAGAGAAAGACAGAGCAGGAGTGGGGGAGACACAGAGAGAGAAGGAGATACAGAATCCAAAGTAGGCTCCAGGCTCTGAGCTGTCAGCACAGAGCCTAATGTGGGGCTTGAACCCATGAACTGTGAGATTATCACCTGAGCCGAGGTTGGCCACTTAACCAACCAACTGAGTCACCCAGGCCCCCGAAATTGTATATCCTTTGAAAAAAAAACTGCTTACCACTTTGAGGATTCAAAATATGATGCTTATTCAATGACCAGCCTCCTAAGTTAGAAGCGTCCATCTCAAAACCTTGTAAGATGACTGTCCTTTTCTCCCAGAGAATAAAGTCAGGGCATGTTTCATATTCGTATCCCACAGATACTGCAAACAAAGAGTTAATAACACGTTAGAAAATGTAACAATATTTGCTTCATTTTTACACTGGTCGATAATTCTGTGGACATTGCATTTACTATTGAATTCTGATTGGGTTTGGAATCCGCAAATGTCTCGCACTTAGCACAGTACAGCAGAGCATCGAGCATAGCACAGGTTGTCCAAGAGTGATCAGTCAGCACATACCGGATACGTACACGGATGAGTGAGTGAGTGCATGCTCTCATTAGGTGTGTACTCTATGTTTACGGACATTCAGCTTTGGGCTTTGGGGTTGGAGGCCGTGTTGTAAAACTGAGGAAATAAGCCCTCTGAAGGCTTAAGATCTGCTGATAGAATTTCTTTCTTTACCTTTCTAGGAGAGGTGTGGGGAGGGCTGCTCTCTTATCTCTCCAGAGTGCACAGTGCACTTAGGAGTGTGGTTTTGGAGAACTGGGTCAGGTCTGCAACTGACTACACATGAGACTAATAAAATTGATTTGCCCAATTTATATTTTCTTTTGTGCTAACTGGACTTTAGTTTGCCAAGGACTCCGAGTTTGCTTTGAGTGCTGCAAGTGTAAATTCCACCTTGTGCACATTACATTTTGGTCTCTGCATAGAGCTAACCAATGGGATATCACCCAACATTTGGCTTCAACGCTTATGAAGCACAGATGTTGTGCATTAAACTTGGAACCCTGGAATGCCACTAAAATGGGAAGTGAGAAATGTGGTAGCGAGGATGCCTCTGCTCCACCGCTCTGTGTCCAGCTCAGGTATACCAAATCCCAGCCATTTTCTCAGTTGGTAAACTTGCTTACCTGCTGGAACCCCAGATTTCTGATTCTTGAGTTTAAAATGCTTTCTGTTCTTAGAATGTTCTAAGCCTGAGAGTGCTGGCTCATTACACTGCATACCCCAAAGCTGCTTTCTCCATTTCTGGCAGTTTAAAATATCCCTAGCTTGTAGTCAGCCATTGCTTTCCAATTTCTGTCTCTACCTGACTCTTTAGATGCCTCTGGAAAACTCATTCCATCTTTTGTCATTTGGTTATGAAAACTGGTCATGAAAATGTGTGCTTAAACAATGCCAGAACAATAGGTCCTAAGATGAAAAATTAAAGCAAACTAGTTTTGGTGTTTGGCATTGGGTGAAGGGAAAAGATGGTAATTTTTAGCCAAACTTACTTATATATGTGTGTGTATGTGTGTGTGTGTGTGTGTGTGTGTGTGTGTGAACATCACACATAAGCCAAAAAGCCTTATGATTTGAATATAAAACTCTCTAACACTGTGAATCACCTGTGGCCAATTTTGAATCGAAGGCTGGCTTCTTTCTGCCCTGCACTAGCACAAAGCTTTAAGCGGGATCTTAAAGGGCCATCTTCATAGGATATGTGACCTATGCAGTTCTACAGGGGCCCATGCTTTGAAGGGTCTCACACTTTGTTTAATGCTCTGCTGTCTCAAAATCCTTAGTAATTTTTTAATGTGAGGCTCTGTATTTTCATTTAACCCTAGGCCCTGCAAATTATGTAGCTGGTCCTGATGGGGATGCCCTTCTACCCGGCCACCAGCTGGTGAAGACTCATGGAATTCAAACTCATTTTATTCTTTGCCCTAACTAAGCATTATTAGGAAGGGAGATCAATAGGGAGTGGGAAAGACCAATCATAAAATGGAAATAATTTTGGGATCATCCTGTGTCAATGCTGTTCCCTATGAAGGTGGGTGGAAACACAGACTTTCAGTGATGAAAAGGATCTCAAAGGCATTCTAGTTCAGGTTACAGTCATGGCACAAATCATTGCTGTCTACAGTCTCCTTGACATCCTATCATGGCCCCCAGAACTGGCTAAAACAACTCTGGGAGAGTGGAAAGATTTGGTTTTGGAACTAGAGTCAGAAAAGACTTCAACTTTTGGGTCCACCATTAACTAGCTGTTCGTTCTCAGGAAAATTACTCTGCATCTCTGAGAGTCATTTTCTTCATTGGTAACAAAGTCAGGGCTGAAGAAGATGGACTAGAGTAGATGAATTTTTAGAACCTTTTGGGTCAGGGGAACTTTTATTATGAATTTGATAATAGTTAAGAATCTTCTTCCTAGAAAAATGCAGGTGCACACACAATTTTGTTATAATTCTATGGAGTTCACTGACCTCCTAAAATCCAAATAGAGATCTCACTTCAAAGACTTTTGTACCAGATAACTCTTATGGTGCTCCTTGAGCGCTAACACTCTATGATTCCAAAGTGCATTCTTTCAAGATTGTGTTTGATCAGTTCAAGTTGGAGATTACACCCAAAAGCCAAAAAAAAGCCCCATATCTCATGATGGCAAAATCACGTGGTGAGAAAGCACACTTAGGGCCATGTTGGTGTGCAGAATGATACGGTTTCTGCTTCTCTTGCCAACATTTAAAAGTCTTGATTAATAAATAATCACAGCGACAATTACAAGTTCCTTGAAAGCCATCATCTCCTTCCCTACCATTGTCAGGATCTGCGTCTTGTACACTATAGGGTTGGTGAGCTCCCCTAGAATCCCTTCTCCGGAAGGTGATTATGCAGTTTTGCAAATAAGTAGTGTGCCCTGGTGACCTTCAATGGTGGTTTGGAGCCGGATTTTTCCCTCTCAGTAACAGTTAAAGATCCTCTTAACTCTGTGGCAGGAAATGCTTACATAAAGTATCAATTAAAGAGTTCTCAGTGCAATGGTAATGAGACAGACTCTTTTCACCTCATATCTGCTCTCTGAATTGCTCTCTAGTCCACAACAAAAAAGTGCATTGGCTGCAAACCCTGCAGTGATATTACTTTTTCCCCCTAGTCATAGCAAATAGCAACAAGGCAGCTACTTAATAAGTTCTCTCTAATTTTTATTAGATTTCCTTTCTTGGGAGAAAGCTCTATGAGCTAATAAAGTTATAATTTATATTTAAGACTTGTCCAAAATTTCAACTAACTTTAATGAGATTGGCTGTGTGTTGGGGTATTTTTATACGTGGCTCCTTGCTCAGACTAACAAGGCAAGGTTTCCTTCTGACAGCAGCCCACTTTAACATAATCCTGGAACTTGCAATCGGTTTATGAGAATGCAGACATTCCACCCCACAGAGTCAAGCGACTCTCCAAACACACAGGAAACTGGCAAAAACAGAAGCAACCAGTCTTAGACTTGTCTTGTGGAGGCAGACTGTGATACACTAAATGCCTACTCTTTTTCATAGAATCAAATATAGGGGCAGAGAGGCTACTCAGGGACTGGCAATGGAAATGCTGAGCCCCAACATTACACTCCACCTGGTACTGTAACAGCTGAGTCTCAGCTCTAAGCAGAATGGACCACTGCCATTTCCCAGGGCGGCCTGTTGCCTATTGCATCTGATCACCAACACAGCAGGGTACGGGCCACCGATTTAGCATCTGGCGCTCTGGTGTGGGGATTAGGAAGAACAGTGTAATAGAAAGGAAAAAATAATTATTCATCAATATTTCAGAGAAGCTGCAGAGGATACACTGGTCTGGAACTAGGCTGAGATAGGTGGGGCAGGGGGGTGCCTGGACTATACCTTCTGGGAGCTGCTATAGGGGTCCTGTGCTGGTATGTACATATTGGGAAGACAGGTGAGAAAAGAGCCATTAATATAGCAGAACACGTTCTCTGAATGATGTGATTGCCTCCTTTGTGACACCCTTAATTCTGTCTGGATTTCTGTCTTTCTGTGTTCTGTCCCTCACCTACACGCAGGTATATTAATGGGACGTTTCTTAAACAAGAGTCATCGGTTGTCAAGATAGGATTGTTACTTTTGCAATTCTCTGGTCACAGGATTGCACCTTTGATTGCATTGTTAGTCATCTTGCAAATATTAACACTGGCTGATAAAGAGAACTTTATTATACTGGTGTCTAAAGAAAGATTGCAGCTCGCTCCCCCAAAGCCATTAGACACTAGAAAAAAAGAACTGACTGTTCATTCTACTTCTCCAAGCAGTAGCATTTGTATGAGGTGGGGACTGTAAGAAGGCTGAGGGCCACAGTGTTTTTGACACCCAATTCAGCGACTGTGACATTCATCTATAAGGGTTGGGACAGGAGATTGACATTAAATAGCAAGGTAAATATGCTATGCAATGAAGCTGATGTGCAAAATATGACAAGATTAAGCAGATGATTTTCAACAGCTTCAGGCTAAGGCTTCGGAAATCATAATGGTTGCATTTATAAAGGCGACACATAATTAAAAGTTGTCTGATAGTGTGAGAAACTCACATGTTCTCTCATGACCTCAAGGAACATCTACAAAGCACTTCATGACATTTAAAAGGTAACTAAAGACAAGATAAAAGCTTCCTTATCCAAAAGGAACCGTTAAATACAACAATAAATATTTCCCACTCTTTTAAAGTGGTAGATTAATGCAAGACAACAACAAACAATAACAACAGAAGACAAGAGACTTAAGGAACCAAATGAAGGCCACGGCAACGATAGACCAAGACTATACAGATACAGTGCTATCTATTTAGAACCCGTATGTGTTCTTAAAACTTCTACCTTTCCTGGACTCTAGTGATTTATCATACGATAAGATGACCCCAGCAGCTCCTCAATTGGACACGTTGCCCAGTGGCCTGAAATGCTTTGTTGATCTATCTATTATTCCTGGCTCACTAGGAGTGTCAGAATCAGGTGATGAATTTTTATCAATTGCTTTTTCAGCACTTATTTAAATATTCACATAGTTTTTTTCTTTTAATCTATTAAGGTGGTAAATTATAGCAATAGACTTCCTACTGTTGAACCTTTTCTGTGGTCCTAAAATAAGCTCTATTTGGTTATATTATTTTTTCATCAATCACTGGATTTGCTTGGGTAATACTTAGGATCTGTATACCCTAGCAGTTTACAAAAAACAAGGTTTAGACATGATAGTGCTAAAAGTGAGGGAGTTGGATACAGAAAAATAAGCTCAAAATGAATGAAAGATCTAAATGTGAGACCGGAAACCATCAAAATCCTAGAGGAAAAAATAGGCAACAACCTCTTCAACCTTGGCTCCAGAAACTTCTTACTAGAGATGTCTCCAGAGGCAAGGGAAATAAAAGCCAAAATGAAATATTGGGACCTCATCAGGATAAAAGAAAACTTCTGCACAGGGAAGGAAACAATCAGGAAAACTAAAAGGCAATTGACTGAATGGGAGAAGGTATTTGCAAATTACATATCAGATAAAGGGTTACTATCCAAAATCTATAAAGAACTTATCAAACTCAACACCCAAAACCAAATAATCCAGTGAATAAATAGGCAGAAGACATGAATAGACACTTTTTCAAGGAAGACATCCAGATGGCCAACAGACACATGAAAAGATGCTCAAAATCGCTCATTATCAAGGAAATACAAATCAAAATCACAGTGAGATGCTACCTCTTGCCTGTCAGAATGGCTATAATGAACAACTCAGGGAACAACAGATGTTTCCAAGGATGAAGATAAAGGGGAAAACTTTGGCACTGCTGGTGGGAATGCAAACTGGTGCAGTCACTCTGGAAAAAAGTATGGAGGTTCCTCAAAAAATTAAACTATGCTGCAACCCAGCAATTGCACTACTGGGTATTTATCCAAAAGATACAAGAATGTTAATTTGAAGGGGCACATGCACCCCAATGTTTATAGCAGCACTATCAACAATAGCCAAAGTATGGAAAGAGCCCAAATGTTTATCAACTGATGAATGGATAAAGGAGATGAGGTATAATACAATGGGATACTACTCAGCAATCAAAAAGAATGAAACCTTGCCATTTGCAACAATGTGTATGGAACTAGAGTGTATTATGTTAAGCAAAATAAGTCAGTCAGAGAAGAGAAATACCATATGATTTTACTCATATGTGGAATTTAAGAAACACAACAGATGAACAAAGGGGAAGGGAAACAAAAACAAGATAAAAAAACACAGAGGGAGACAAACCATAAGAGACTCAATACAGAGAACAAACTGAGGGTTGCTGGTGGGGTGTTGGGTGGACAGATGAACTCAATGTGTGATGGACATTAGAGAGGGTCCTTGGGATGAGCACTGGGTGTTATATGTAAATGATGAATCACTAAATTCTACTACTGAAATCATTATTACACTACATGTTAACTAACTTGAATTTAAATTAAAAAAAATAAAAAATTAAAAAAAGTGAGGTAGTTGGATGAATAAAAAGTACAGGAAGAAAAGTAAGAAGCATCCAGCAGTGACAGTCATACAACACTTTTGCCAAGAGGTCCTGTACACTAAAATCGAATATTTGGAGATTTTTTTTTCCAGGCTGCTTTGTTGGAGCCTCGCTGTATATAAGTGAACCTGGAACCCAGATGACTGAGGTGCCTCCAAGGCAGGATCATATAGCGGCTCACACCCACATTGGCCAGTGCCTTCGCGTACCCGGGCACTGCTCTCCTCTCCCTGGGCAGGCATGTCATCCCATTATACAGACAAGGCTAAGGGGTCTGCTTTAGTCTCTGTCCTTGTCCATTCGTTTGTTCAATCACTCAACAAATATGCAATATTTAAAGGGTACCTTTTGTTGTCAGGAACTTAGGGTATGAGGATGAAGAAGACAGAACAGACAGCACTTCCTCCCGCCCCTGGCCCCTCCCACGTGGAACTCACATTCTAGTGGGAGGAAAAAATATAAAACAAGAACAACACACACATACACAGACACACACAAACACACCAACATGGTGATAAATCTTATGATGGGAAAATGAAGCATTATCAGTAGGGAACATAACAAGGGAATTTAAAGTAGAATGAAGAAGAAAGGAAAAGCCTCTTTATGCAGAAGGGGTTTCTCTAATGAAATACAGGGAAGAACATTCTAGAGAGAGAGCAGCATGTGTGCAAGTCCTTGAGGCTTGGTATCTTTGGGAGATTTAAGAAAAAGATCAGGGTGGCTGGAGGGTTGGTTTCTCTCCAGTGCATCAAAAACAAACGAACAACCCCCTCCCTCTCTCAGTGCAGTACTTAGGCATTTTTCTTTGGAGAGGTTTTAGGGAATAGATTCACCTTGAAAATGGACTGGTTATCTTTTAAAACAACATGATTGATTAAAAGGGATACAATATTGTACTAGAAAGCAGGGGGCTGTTACTTAATGATTCAGCAAAGCTTCACTGAGATGCTTGCTCTATGTGCCAGGCAGGTGATCTGCTAAGCACTGCAGCTACAGTGGATGCTACACAGGGCAGGACAATCCTTGACGTGAGACAGGCCATACCCTGAAGGGCTCCCTACCTTTGGGAACCTTCATCCATGGCCTCCTTAATAACCATCACAAAAATAATATCAACTTACATTTGCGTAACACACAACAGTTAAATACGTTTTTGTGTATATTACCTAATTTGAAGACACACACAAGTCTCTGAGGAAGATATATTTACTTCCATTTGATAGATGAGATGATAGAGTCAGAGAGGTGAGTGACTAGTCCAAGGTCATCTGGCTAGTCAATGGCAGAACCAGAGCTAAACTCAGTGACTCATAAGTAAGTGCTTTTTCCTGCTATGCTAGATCACAGCTCTTAAGGGGAAGACCCACAATTCAGAAGTGCTAAATAAATAATGTTTTATTTGCTCTGAATTAAAGAGATAAGGACTGCAGGGAGGCCAGGGGCAGCCTTGAAAAAAAAAGTACCATGTATTCTGGTTGGCCAAAAACCAGCACCCAGTTATGTTATGTTGTTGTCTTGATGTAATAGTGAACAGCATTCCCTTTTAGTCTCAGAAGTATCTTGGTTTGAATGATAAATTATATGGTCACCCAATCTTGGAGAGATATCTCCATAATGCTCTGATATGGGTTGGTAGAGGTGGGTAGGAGGCAAGAACAATCATAAACACTGACTTGAAAATAGGACATATGGTTTGGAAAATCATTTAGTTTTTCTATCTCTTGACTATGTCATCTTACCAATAGCTTTCAAATTATTATGCCTGAAAGTCATGAAAGTGTGACCCAACATACACACAGGGAGATACACACATACATGTACACATACGAATAATTGAAACCAAGTCTTCCAAAAAAAAAAATACTCTCCTGAGAGCTTTATATTCTGAGATTTTCTAGTCTGCTCTCTTTTGTTCTATTACATTCCATTAAATTTGATTCCATTAAAAAATACTGGTTGACTCACCAAATGGATTTTACAATCTTCTAATGGGTGTGACCAGCAGTTTGAAATGGGCACAGAGCACTTGGTTACCAAGGTATCCGGTCATTAAAAAACCCCGGTAGGCTCCAAGCACTCTTACTTTTGGAGGTCCTATCTCATATCTTATCAGCCATATTAAAATGGATACAACCCACAACCCATTCTGAGTATTAAAATATTTCATATGAAAGTGTGAAGACTAAGAAGCAGTTGACAAGCTGACATAATGCTTCATTTTGTAGACATTTATTTAAAAATTTATTAATGTTGATTTTCTGGCTTTCTTTTCATATTTTGGTGCCAGTATACTTATTTTTCAGGTTGCAAACATTTTTTGCAGTCCCTTAAAAAACTCATATCCTTGGTGCTACGCCTCTAAAGCTGAATGGATAAAACAGCCCTGCTCTCAGTTAACGATTATGAATTCATGAGTGGAGAGAGATGATGAAAGATTATTATCTCTGCTAGCTTCTTTGACAGAAAGCCACTGGGGCGTTGAATTGAGTACTCGGCAAGGTGGGTTGGTCAATTTAGTGAAGAGAGGCAGCAGTGAAAGGCATGCAGAGCTCTGGACTGGGAGATCCGAGTTTGAATCCCTGCTCTGTGGAGGACTCTAGGAAAGTCACTTGCTCTTTTTCAACCTCAGTTTCCCCCTCTGTGAAACAAAGATCATATTCATTGCAACCAGGCAGGAATGTTATAAGGATTAAAATGAGATAATGTATGTGAAAGTACTTTGCAAATTGTAAAGCACTACCCATTTATTATTAAAATATTCAGTGGATGCTATTTTTGTGGCTGTAGGTTTTACTGAAGGGAAATTTATGAACACTAAAGCATCGTTCTCGGGGATGTGTTGTGCGCACAAAGCAACCGTAGCTTAGCACCTATTACTATTAATGTTCCCTTGTTTCTCTCGAACACAATTTAGATGGACTCCTGTGCACTGTGAACCTTTAGGAAGTCTAGTTCTCCCTGAAACACCACTCTTTCTTGCCAAACTACTGTACTAAATAATTATGCAATTGTTGTTGCCAATAGACTTGAAAAAAACCAGAATTGTTTATAGCAGTGCTACTAAAGGCGATGGCTGATTTCCTGAACTTCCAGGACTCCAAACCTCTGCAATTTAGTTTAATTAAAATGAAGACCAGGCAGAATACATTATCACATATTGATAATGTATGCGGACCCAGGCAGACATAGGGAATTATTTTGACAAAATTCATATAATGGATGCAGATCAGAGCCCCTGAACAAGCCAGTTTGTCAAATTAAATAAGCCATCTCTAGAATTTTAACAGCGCTGTGAACTTAACAATAATGATTTTTTTCATTGTTTTGCGAGCAGCAGAGTTGGGAAAGAAACTAAATAATATACAATGATTTCCAGACATCATACCTTATTTAGAGCTGGAGAATCAAGTACTAGGGCCAAATTATTTCAAATGCACAGATGGAGTTTTTTAGCAGGGAAGTCTTGTCTGTAGATCAGACAACAAAATCTTTAAGCCGGATGAAGTAGTGATTCTGGTTTTTGTACTGCAACCCTGGGGGTGATTTTACTCTTCTTCGACTTGATCAATATTGTACTGGGATTAATCAATCTTATCAGTTGCCATTGATACTTTGCCAAGGAAGCAGTTCACACAATCTCTGCTGGTAATTTATTCACTCTGGAATTATCCCACCACTTGCAAAATCTGTTTCATTGCACTCTTCTCACTGTGGCTGTCCCTCAACCCTCCGTTTTTCTTCTGAGATACTCTAGCCCTGAGGGATGACACCAATTCCCCACAGCTGAGCTATGTGGGAAACAAAGGTTCCGCATTTCAAACTAGGTGGGCATTTCAATGTAGATATTAGCATCACTTCAAATTCAGACTATTTAAAGCTGATCTTCTCTTTCTCTAGCACCCAAAATGGGGGAGGGGGCAGAAGTTCATATTGAACTGGCACGAAGATGTGTGGGAGAAACTTCTAGCCAGAGTTTTAGCCAAAATCCTTTTTACAACTGGGACTGTATGAATATTGGTCAAGATTTGTTTCCTATTAGCATTGTAAGCAATTACCACAAGCTTGAAGGCTTCAAACAAGACAGATTTCTCATCTTACAGTTAAGGAGATAAGATGTCTGAAATGGTTCTCACTGAGCTAAAATCAAATTGTCCGCAGTCTGCATTCCTTCTGGAGGCTATAAGGGGGAATCCATTACCTTGCCTCTTCCAGCTTCTAGAGGCCACCCATATTCCTAGTTTCTTGGCTCCCTTCCCCCATCTTCAAAGCCAGTAGTATTTCATCCTGCTGTGCCTTTCTTCTATAGTTATACCTTCCTCTAACTCTGACCTCCCCTTCTGACTCCATGTTCCACTTTTTCTTAAATTATTTTTTTATTTTTGAGACAGAGACAGAGAGAGTGAGAGAGCAAGAGCGAGAGAGAAAATTAGTGAGGGAGTGGCAGAGAGAGAGAGGGAGACAGAGGATCTGAAGGGTGCTCTGTGCTGATAGCAGTGAGCCTGATGTGGGGTTGTAACTCACAAACTGCGAGATCGTGACCTGAGCCAAAGTCGGACGCTCAACTGACTGAGCCACCCAGGTGCCCCGCCATCGTCCACTTTTAAGAACACTTGTGCTGCCACTGGGCTCACCTGGATAATCCAGGATAATCATCCTATCTCAAGGTCACCTGATAAGTAACCTTAATTCCATGTGCAAACTGAATTCTCTTTTGCCATGTAACATTATATATTCACAGAGTCTAGGGATGAACATCTTTGGTGGGGGGGTGGTCGTTATTCTGCCTACCAAAAGACTGTACCAGGATCTCGAAATCCGAAGCAAATCTGAGAAGTGCCATTATTAGTCATATTAAGCATTGTGAATATCTGGTGCAAAATTTAGTCTATTTCTTTTCACGTTACTTAACCGATTATAAAATTTGGGCAGGCATACCACTAAATGCTTTCGTCATTGTTTGTTTAGATTCGATCATCTCTGTTAAGGTATGCATTCAGTGGTCACCTACTTGATCCTTCTGTCTCCATTCATTTATGCCCTGAACTGTTTATTGTCTGTTGTGTTCTTAAGGTGCTCACAGTCCATCTGCAGAGAATCAGAGTCTCCAACTTCATTCTAACACTTTTGTTTACCACTGTTAACAAATTCTATTAGTCTCCATAGACATGGAAATGGAGACTAGGTAGTAAATAAAATCCCTTTAACCATTATCATCGGGACATTTCCTACAAGGTAAATAATCCATATTTCATGTTATGCACTACATTTGAAATTCTTTTGGCCATTTTGCTTGAGATCTTTGCCAGTTTTCTTTCTAAAAAATATGCTCTTTAAATGCACACAAAATACCATGAGGAACACTTTTTTTCGTCTCTTTGGATATTTCTGAATCGATCAATTTTCTCTTGCTTTTATTCCTGCTATTAGCCTTAAAAATGAACCAAAAACATATGTTTTAGCATTTTAATTAAGGCTAGATTTTACAGTCAATATTTTAGTTAAGACCAATTTTATAGTCAGAATGCTTCAGGAAGTTTTGGCCAGGAACAGGACTGCAGAAATGGAAAGTAAACCAACACCCGTAGGCAAATAGTAGGAAGGGGGTCTTCATCACTGGTGTGTAACTAGAAAGTCTCTGCTTTTCTTTGTGTTTTAGTCATGTATTCAATAATCCATGGGCATATCAGAAGCTAAGTCATTAAGAGTGCTTAACTACAACACGGAAGAAAATTTTAGAATCTTTAGCACTGGAGGTATTTAAAAGAAAGGGAAGTAACACATTTTGTGCATAAAGTCAGGTTGATAAAATGGTGCAGACACCGTAGAAAACAATTCGGTGGTTTTTCAACAAGTCAAACACTGAATTACCATATGATTCAACAGTTCTACTCCTAGGTATATTCCTCAAAGAAATGAAAACAGATATTCACACAAATACTTATATATGAATGTGCACGACTCAAAATATCCAAAAGGTGTAAAGCAGCTCAAATGCCCATCAGTTAATGAATGAACAGAATGTGGTGTAGCCATGCAATGGAATATTACTCAGTCATAGTACTGACACATGCTTGGACATGAATGAGCTTGGGAAACATTATGCCAAGAGAACGATGCCAGATGTGAAACATTACATATTGTATGATTCTATTTGATTTAAATGTTCAGAAGAGGTAGATCCATAGACATAAAGGAGATTGGTGGTTGCCAGGGCCTAGAGGGGAGAGTGACTGCTAGTTTGTGTGGAATGATGATGAGAATGTTCTGGAATTAGATATTTGTAGTCATTGTACAACATTGTGAAAATACTGAAAGTCAATTAATTGTACACTTTACATGGGTGAAGTTTGTGGTATGTGAATTACATGTCAATGAAACTTATTTAAAAGAGTAACGTTAGGGGCGAATGGATGGCACAGTCAGTTAAGTGTCTGGCTCTTGATTTTGGGTTAGGTCATGATCTCACGGTTCCTGAGTTCGAGCCCCAGTGCAGAGTCTGCTTGGGATTCTCTCTCTCTGCTCCTCCCCCACCCATGCACACACGTGCTCTCACTCTCTCATTATAAATAAATAAACTTTAAAAAGAGAGCAAAAATTAAAACGTAAGGTTGAACTGCATTTATGTGAACCCTGGCAAGAAATGATTGCTATATATTGTCCTGGTCAACTCTTCATGAGTGAGTGTACTGGGTAAATTGCTTGGTGTCACAACTTAAGAAGAAAGTAAAAACAAACCAAAAAGTCAATGACCCAGAAGGGGTTCTGTGGAAGGTAATAAGGAATTGGAAAACAAAGCCGTATGGAAAAAAGTTAGGGGAATTTTGGATTACTCTAGGGAAGCAAAGGCTTTGGGATAATATCCTGGAGAGAACATGAGATTTGAGTGTGCACCAGTCAAGGTCCCACCAGGAACCACATATCACACTCAAGTGTTCGTGCAGAGAGTCAGATGATGGCACTCTTTACAGCTGCACAACCAGGAGCTGTGTTAAGGGAATCGACCAGAATGTTGACCCACTCAGGGACTGACAACACTGAGAAGCCTTCTGGGTTTGCAGGGGCAAAGGGAGGGAATGACGATACAGAAGACCAGAGGGCTTGGGGATGTGGAGGAGGGGCAACTGGATAGGAGCTGCCATCTTCTAATGTAGCTGTTGCCAGAATTGCAGGGAGGCAAGGAGAAGGGTAAACCCCCTGACCTCCTTCTCCTTCCATTCTGTGGTCTCCAAATAACGCCACCTATTGACCAAATGGGAAGCCAGAGAGCAAAGGCAATGCTGTCCATAGAAGCCAGCCTCTCACAGCACAGAGAAGATGAGATTGTATGTGTGTGTGCGTGTGTGTGTGTGGCAAGGAGGGAAACTGGAGAGTAACTGAGTGCTTGCCTGCTATTTCTACTTAGAGAAGCCGAGACAACAAATAACTGCATAGGCCCCATACTTTATACCTTGTGATCCCAATACTCTGGCCACAGCAGAACTGAAAAACCAATACCAGAGCAGAATTATTTGTTGAGTGCTTACCATGTGTGAAGCACTTTACATTACTTATCTCATTTAATCGTCATATTATAATAACGTGTAAGGAGCATTTTCATTATGATACTCATTTTATAGGTGGAGAAACTCTGGCACCTGGAGATTAACTAATGGACCCAACGTTTCATAGCTAGTAAATAGGGAAGTGATGACTTGAACTCAGGGAAGGAGTCTGGCTCCAGACTTGTTCTCTTAAATATACTCACTGAAATAAGAATTAATCAGGACTCCATAATCAGGACGCCAGTAGTTAGCGTAATGGTAGAGGTCTGCTTAGGGTGTCTGCTATATGCTGACCAGCTGACACAATATGATATTCTTTGTAAGAGGAGTCTGAATGCAAGATACAGAGCAAGTCACTAGACTGGGGGGTTTGAAGAGCTGAAACAAAGGGAAGGTAGTTGATATGGCAGGAGAAGTGATGAGCTCAGGCATCAGCATAGCTGAGTCACCATGGAGGGAGACAGTCACCTCTTGCTACAAGAGGGGACAACCGGAGCTGTTTGACCAAACAGATGCTAGCTTTCTAGAACTACAGTCTAACTGCAGCAAGGCTGCACTTTGCTAGCGCTTTTTCTTATTCTTTCTTACTTACTGTCTTACTTTCCCACATCTTTACAAGAACTTCCCGCTAATGGAGAAAATCTGAACCACTCCACGTTTCTTGCATTCTAATACAGTTCAACAGAGGGGAGTTAATTATTTAAGTATATGAGAGTCTCTTGGGCAAGGATCGCTCCCCCCCACCCGTATTAGTTTTTCTCTGGAAAAAAAGGGAGGAAATTGATACACGCTAGTCTAAAAGATGTCTGTCAGTTATAAGGAATTGTTTTATGACAGATACTTCCAAGGGAGGATATGAAAATATCTCCTCTGGAGACCTTTAAAAATAGTCTTCCCATCTGTCCACAGGTGGTTTCCTGTAGATAGTGCCTGAAGACACAAGATTCAGTGGCTCCCGACTGTGACTCCATAGACCCGTGTCGGGTCCCTTTAGGAAGTTTTCACTGTCTTCTACAGAGTAAAAGAAAGAAAGACATTGCTATCTGTCTGTCTGTCTATCTCTCTCTCTCAATCTGAGCATCAGTAGTAGACTGCTTACTGTCATTTTTATAGACAAAATATTCCTTTTTGATGTTAAGGAATCTTTTTCCTTTATGAAATTATGGTAGTGGTAGATGAGCAGTAGATTGTAGTGGGTTTTTTCCCCTTTCTTTTTAAAATATTCTTATTTGGCAGAGTAAGAAGTTGGCAAATCTATGTCAGTCTAATTTGTTCAAATGTTGTTTGTCTGAGGGGCGCCTGGGTGGCTCAGTTGGTTAAGCATCCACCTTTGGCTCAGGTCATGATCTCCCAGTTAGTGAGGTTGAGCCCCGCGTCAGGCTCTGTGCTGACAGCTCAGAGCCTGGAGCCTGCTTCGGATTCTGTGTCTCCCTCTCTCTCTGTCCCTCCACTGCACACGTTCTTTCTCTGTCTCAAAAATAAACATTAAAAAAATGTTGTTTAAGAGAATTAAATATCTGAAAACTCTAGGCTCAAAGTCCCTACTGTCTTCAAGATTCTAGGTTTTAAAGTCTTGAAATAGAAAATAAAAAGGACCAGGAAGGTAAGATGATTTTTAAAAATGTAACCTACTGAAGTAACAAGTGAATGGAGTCTAACTAACTTAGACATAAGAGACAATAAGTGAAGATGCCTAGAAGTAAAAATTTTGTAGTTTCTAAGTGGAAATGACAGTCTAAATGTCAAATCCAAAAACATGGCCTAAAGAATGCCACACCAAAGGTCACAGTTAGAAGGCAATATTCAGCTCTGGAGACTGTTACAAGTCAGATAGTGTGCAATTCCACTGGTACATTGCCATCAGGAAAGGAGAACTGAACTAGTTTTGAAGCAAAAATGTGTCAAAAGTGAACTCTAAATAGGCCCAAAGAGAGGGTCTGAGTGACAAAAATGCTTTAGAGCCTTTAAATAAGAGAAAGTCATCATTTTTCCATACATCATTATTCCACATACAAATTAATATGCAACCAGTAGTTTCGGTTTTGTGAAACACAATGCTATTTACATAGAATTAGTTCAACATACCCAGAGCCTCTGCCAGGCCCCAAACCTTTTGTCCATAGATGTCTGTCTTGTTCCAGGCAAACGTGTAGATGAGGTTAACTGCGGCAGGAAACCACTTCTGTGTGAGACGCCCTTCCACAGCTACCGTGAGATGGACTTTTATCATTCCCACGGGAATGGTTGAATGTGTCAGAAGGATCCGAAGCAAGGTTTTATAGCCAGGGGTACGGCTGCTCAGGTAACTCAGCCTCACAAAGCTGGAAGGAATGGGGATCTCCTCTTGTACCACCTGAGGGGGAGAAAGGCAGATTGGCTCCCATCAGTGGTCACAGGTAGACGAGGATGCTTTCTTCTCTTAGAAGCACACCAAAGGAGAGAGTTTAAAGGGATCTGTGGATGTCAAGGCAAGAATCTTTGGGAGGCTGTGTGACCACGGGTTTCGAATTTTGCACTGAGTCTGCATGGGGACAAGACGTCCAAGCAACCCTGACGACTGCTTTCCTTTTTTTTCCTGCCAGGAATGACTGTGAAAAGAACAATTTTAGTTTTTCAACAGCGTTCCAAAAAATTGCTTAGAAGGAGTTGGAAAAGATCACACTGCTGAATGTCAAGCATTTCACTGTTATGGGCTCCATCAAGGGGTCTTTTTCTTATATATATACACACACAAAATCATGTTTGGTGTGTTAAGTCATATATCACAAAACCACTGCTGTAATCCTTATTCGGGCCAGGCTCTCTAGGAGGAAGAACTCCCGAAACAGGCTCAGCAAAGTGCTATTTTATGACAGAGATTACGGTTTCCCCAGAATTAATCTTTACTGATGCCATCAAACTTGTCTTCCTTGGACCTCTGGAATGACCCCGAGGGCCAAAGTTTTAATAAAATTTCGCTTACATATTTCTTTGTGCTTGGATGTACCAAGAGCTGGGAACAAGTATTTTCCAAGTTCGCACCTGTGACTGAGACGCAAATTGCTATTAAGTTGTTTATCAGCACAGATGGAGTTAAACAACAAAAAGTGGTCACTAAAACTCAATCTGGTGTTCCATGACTTTCAACTTTCAAAACCCAGCTGAAGAAAGAGCCTATTCGATATACTTAAGGTGACATGAATCATGTGGATATTTTTGTGCCCTCATTTATTTTTAGCTCAGACCTGGTTGTTAACGACATGGTATCTCACATTGTTCAGGATTTCTTGCTCATTCTTCTGAGAACATAAATCCCTTTTCTCTACTCCTGGCCTGATTTTTCTTCCTCTACATTAGCTATTTGATGCCAGAGCTGTCTAATGGCTATGTCTTCTTAGATGGTGGCAGAAGTACAATAGTGAAGGCTACGGTGACACTTACCACCTTAGTATTTCATTTCCCTATGGAAACATGCAATCCTAGATCAATTTAAAAACTTTGATGCTGAAAAAGACCCATGCTTCCTAATGACAAGTATACAGAGAATGAGGTACCAGTCCATTGCACTCATTGAATATAGTCTTGTTGGGGCGCCTGGGTGGCTCACTTGGTTAAGTGTCTCACTTCGGCTCAGGTCATGATCTCATGGGTCATGATCTCATGGCTCGTGAGTGTGAGCCCTACGTTGGGCTCTCTGCTGTCAGCACAGAGCCTGCTTCGGACCCTCTGTCTCCCTTTCTCTCTGCCCCTCTCCTGCTTGTACTCTTTCTCTGTCTCTCTCAAAATAAATAAACTCAAAAAAATTAGAAAAAAAAATATGGTCTTGTTTTTGCTTCCTTTCCAAGGAAAAGCAATGGAAAAAACAAGAGGGGGAACTCACTGGACATCTTTTCCTGTACAGCCCTATTTTCTATGAGCTTTTCACAAGTGGTATCCTCTGGGCACTGGTAATAGCTGCTGGGAATATTGTGATGGAAGAAAAACCAAGTTAACCTTGGAATGTCCATTTACTTCCTCTTGAGTAGATTTCTTGAATTCTGTATGTCCTATTGGTCCATTTTGGTGGCTTCTGGGTTTAACTATCATTACAATGTTTTTACAATGTGATGAGAAAACTATACTATAGATGTTTGGCTTAACAGTGAAATGAAAATATGGAATACTCAATAAAGAAAAGTTATCAGGTACTATAAAATAAAAAGGTACAAGAATATGTCTTCCACTGGCTATAAAGCTTGAACACCCAAAAGCAAAGCTTTAAACAAACCCACAGGCTTGAAAACTACCTTTACCAAACATAGCTAAACAAGAGGAGTTGTCATGACTGTTAAGAACAATGACAAAGGATACAAACTGGACAATGGAAGAAAACTAGATTTCTTAAGGAGCTTTAACTTCAGAACCACAAACAGTCCCACCTCTTTGCTTATACTGTTGTCACTATCGAGCTAGCCAGCTAGCTTTGTTCTTTAGAGCACAGTGGTCATTAAGTCAAGGTTTGGGGTTTAATTATCATGACAGCTAGTTCACCTTGCTTTGTTCTATGTCCACAGATAGCACCCTGTCGTGCTGGCCAATCATCCTGCAAGTGCGTTCCAGGGAGATTCCATTTTAAAGCTTCTAGTGACAAATGAAGGGCAGTACGTTACAGGGTCGGAGTACAAGGAAAAGGAATCTAGCCATTATATGTTGCTGAACACCCATGATACTATGATTTTATACATTCGAAGGCCAATGTACCCACCTGCAGCTCAGGAACAATAGTTCCCCTCTCTGGACAAGACCCTCCAAATGACGTGAGTGGTGAAGGAAGCACAATAGGGTTTGGGCTGATAAAGTTGGAGATGTCACAGGATGGTGGGTTTGATACAACTCTCTGCATGACAACTTTCTCTAACACAATGAACTGGTTCCAAGGCAACCAGAGTGTCCTCTTCTCAGATAGGAAAGGTGACCGGTCAAAGATTAAGATGACAGAAATACCTCCAATGGCTACGAGGTCAAAGCTGAGAAGGAAAAATATAAGACAGTTTCAATCAAATGAACAACCAAACTAAAATTCAAGTTAAAAAATAGTAATTTTCATGCACCTTCCTTCCTTTGGGACTCAACTACATCCATTTGTATTTCTGTTTTAAAATTCCCTCTAGCTAAACGTATGGATGGCTTCTTTTCACTATCCAGGAGACCTCTGAAAGAAAACTCCATATCACCAGTTGATATTCACTCCAAATTTGTACCAATTTTAATACTACCTGAGACAAAATCACTGTTTGGATTTCTGCAAAGCTGCAACTTAAATCACTGCTCCCCTTTGTGCTAGAGATAACAGAAAGATGACCATTTAACATCCAGCAGCATCTTTAATATAATGCATTATTCATCCTCAAGAAAAAAAATCCTATAACGTAACTCAAGAAAAGTAAAGAGCCGAAAGGTTAACTATCATGTTCAGAGTCACAAACATAGTGTCAGAAATCTGGTGGTGTCTTTTGAGATGGCATTTAGGAAAGTTGTTCAGTGAAATTTGCTTGAACAATACCATGGCTGAACCCTCCCCATCTGGCTACCCACTTCGACTCCTGATTCTACTTGAACTCTACATTTAGGATTTCTGGTTCTGTCTAGAATGCCTCTTGGTTTCCTTTTGTAAGACAGCCTGTAATGGACCGTATCCATCTCCGCTGACAACACCCTCCATATCTCTGACAAAGCAAGACTACCTCTCCTGTAAGCCAATTCTGTCCATCACTTGATGTGGTATCTGACATTACTCTTGCATTGGAGCATAACAGACTCATATTCCAGTACATTCTGCACTAGATGATTCTACCTTGCTTCTCTTGTAAGTATAATGATGTCTTTGAGATAATGTACTTGGAAGCATTCAAAAAGCATAAAATACTATGTAAAAATAAGCTAATGATAAATTATTACCATTTATCATAGAAATGGATAAAGAGCAATATGCTGTTCCTTAATATTCAAAGCAACTTAAATTCACAGAAGAGAGATGTAAGCAATTCCCTGCATTAAAAAAGATCTTTCTGTAAAACACTTTTTCAATGATAGAATGCCCTGATAGGGACTCAGACTTAATTATAGATAGCCTACCACTCCCCTCATATGACATTTATTATATTTATTATAGCATTGCCAATCATGTCTTGTTGCAGAAATCTTCCAGATAAAGATAAATGGACAGTAACAAAGGATGGCTAATACTGTATTTTTTACTGTTACTTTTTCAGTCAAGTAGCTGTAATATTAAAGCAGTTTCCAAAAAGAGGATTTGAAGAACTACAATAGCTATAGAAAATAATCTAAGTTTGAACTAAAAAAAGAAAACCCAAATGGCTTATGATTTAACACAGACAGTCTGAATTCATGATAATACAGAAGCAGTTTAAGGCAAGTATAGTGGAGAAAATCCTACACTACTTGTTAAGAGACCTTTCCTCTAGTTCACATTCTATGTTGATTTACCTCCATTGTCCTTGGACAAGTTTTGCCCAAACCTTGGCTCTTGCCTCTTTAAAACTGAAGGGCTTATTTATTTTGAAAACAAAAACAAATGCAAACACTCCTCCCCCCACATGCACATAAATAAACGATCCAAACAAACATGTGTACCAGGGAATTATTCTCTACTTCTAGAAATATTAGGCAGAGAGGGCAAGTTTCCTGTTTTGTAGAAAAGAATGAGGTTTTGGCTTCATACACACCTGGGTCTGCATTCCTGCTCTGCCATGTTAATTTTGTGTCTAAGGGCTAGTTATTTAACCTCCATGAATTTCTCTTTCCTCATTAGTAAAATGGGGCTAATATGATCTATCACCCAGCTACTACTGTAAACAAGTAAATAAGATAAAGACTTAAGGGTCAAGCATACAGCAGAGACCCAACAAATGTTAACTTTCTTCTCAAATCAGCTTCATTGCCTTATTACATTTACATATGTTTTCTCTTCCAGTTCAAATGAACTCTAGGCCAGCTTTTGATTATCTCCATAAACAGATACTGACTTTTCTTAAAGTTTATTTATTTATTTTTGAGATGGGGCGGGGAGGGACAGATAGAAGGGGGAACAGAGGATACGAAATGGGCTCTGTGCTGACAGCAGAAAGCCAGATGTGTGGCTTGAACTCACGAACCATGAGGTCATGACCTGAGCTGAAGTTGGAAGCGTAACCAAGTGAGCCACCCAGGTGCACCAGCAGATGCTGATTTTTAAGTTCTTCTGGGAACTTCCCCTAGGCTTCCTGTGATGGTTTAGTTTTATAAGTCAAGTTGGCTGGGCAATAGTACCCACCTATTCAGACACTAATCTAGGTGTTGCTGTGGAGGTAGTCTGTGGATATAGTTAATATCTCCAATTGGCTGACCTTAAGTAAAAAAATACTACCCTTGATAATGTGGGAAGGCATCATCCAATTAGTTGAAAGACCTTTAGAGAAAAACTGAAGTTTCTCTGAGGACAAAGGAATTGTTTCAAGACTGCAGAGGTAGCATCAACTCCTTCTCAAGAGATTCCAGCCTACCAGCCTACCCTACAGATTTGAAATTGCCTATGTCCACAATCACATATGCCAATGCCTTGAAATCTTTCTCTCTCTCTCTCTCTGTCTCATGTATACATTTATATGTATATATGTACACACACACACACACACACACACACACACACACACACACACTTGTTCTGTTTCTCTGGATAACCCTGACTGATTTTTCTTCTTTCCACATAGCGGGTATGTACAGCAAACACTGTCTAATTGTCTCATTAATTGCCATGTAACTGGAAGGTGGATTTGTGACCAAGATTCCAACTAAATCATTCCAATGCCAAATAGCATGTTCCCTGAATAATTAATTCTTTGAAATTTCCCCTATCACAAATGATCTCCACTGGCATGGGTCATTGAGAAGTTATTAATGGGTGCCTGGGTGCCTCAGTTGGTTAAACGTCTGACTCCTGATTTCAGTTCATGTCATGATCTCACCATTCGTGAGATGGAGCCCCATGTCAGGCTCTGTGCTGACAGCGTGAAACTTGCTTGGGATTCTCTCTCTCTGGCCCTCCCCTGCACATGCTCTCTCTCTCTCAAAATAAATAAACATTAAAAAAAAGAACAGGTTATCAAGTCGTATGACAGTGAGGATAAAAGACCCAAGGGAGACGACATATTTGTTTCAAGACTTCTCAATCCCTAATAAGTCAGACCAGTCCTAACCACAGATGAAAGACTTTGAGGGCTATGAAAAATGCTTATCTCTGCCTTATGGTATCCATAAATCCACAAACTTTTGCCTTGAAGGGAATCAGGGAACTCTGTTTATTTTCCAAAGTTGTCCAAACAAAGTTCTTGAAACCTTTAATGCATCTCAAAAGTCTTCATCTATTTTGCTTATCACTAGCTAAACTATATATAAAAAGTTCTCTTTCAAAACTTTACTGAACACCTATTACATAATCTAGATGGAAGGTGGCTAATCATAGAAGATAAGAGCCAGATTACTAGAGTTCAAAGTTTGAGCTTGACCCTTGTGAGCTGTGTTAATTTGGATAAGTTTTCTCATCTACCAAATGGGGAGGATGATAATAATGTCTCCTGTCTCACAAAGTTGTTGTGAAGATGAAATAGATCAACATTTATGAAAATGCCTGGCACATAGCACATACTCATACATATTCATTTTTTCTTTAGAATTGTCTTTTTCTTGTATTTTGCTACTTTGGCCTCTCCCAATCTGCATGTCTAATCTCTTCTTACTTTGAGAGGACTCTGTCTTTCACTCTCATCCTTCTTTCTGGTTTTTATATATTACTTTGGTCCCGTGACCTAGAGTTTTCCTGCTTCTCTAGGGAAAGTTGTCAATTAATTAACTTGTGCAAATGGATGATAATGGGGGTAATTAGTTGTACATCCCACATAGCATATTTGCATTTGACAGGGACTTTCAGAGTCAACAGCTTAACCCAAAGCTCTGATGCCAATGGTGGGAACTACAGGTAAAGTGGCAGGCAGGTTGGACTGGGATTTGGAGACAGAGGGGCTTACAGCAACATACATATCACACTTTGTCTACTAGGTATTTAAATGCTAATCTTAGCCTTTCTATAATCCTTTTGCTCTCAGGTATAGTTTCCTTATGATACTCTGCTTCTGAAATGTACTCACTCAGTCTGAGGTAGCAACAAGCAGAGACATATAAATGGAAACGCCCATCACACTGCCACTTTATGTCCAAGAGATGACAGTGGGACAGGCTGCTTGGCATTTGGGGCACAGATTTTGAACAGTTACAGCCTTTGTGGAGCCTGAGGGGAGAGTTATTGCCAGAGGGGACTCTGGCTGTATCTGTCATCTATATAAACCTAGTTCTCACAGAGAGCTCAGCAGACCAGGGTCTTGGCATTTTACTTAAAACAAAACCCACAAAAATAACAACAAAAATTGTTCCTCTTTAATGTTTTCAGTATACTGGAAGCAGAAATTTTTAGATTTTTTAGACATCGCTTCTCTTAAGCTCTTTTGTAAATATCAAATAATTCACTGAACCCTTTATACACATGCTAAAAAAACTAAGGGCCCACGAGTTCTCCAAGAGAAGTCAAATGTCTCTGAGGGCACATTCTATTTAAAGAAAGAATCCATTTCTCAATTTATGGCACATGGCTGAACATGTTGGCAGGGAAGAGGCCACTTTAGTGTACCAGTTGCTGGTGAATGAACTACCAAAATTTCATCATTTAATTGAATTAGGAGAAAGGTCCATTTAAATTAGTAGAGAGCTCCAATTATGAACCATTTGAAATAAAATGTACTTTTTATAGCTTATATGTATATAAGCAGTGTGTGTGTGTGTGTGTGGGTGTGTGTGTGTGTGTGTACTCAGACTATTTGTACCCAGAGTAGTTGTGCTGAGCTTATTCTAATAAATAGATGGCTAGATAATAATTAGCAATATAATTTACATACAAATCATTTATATGATTTACTAAAGTCTTAAAAACAGTTTGTTTTCTTAAGTATGTTAAACTCTTCCTGATTATCTTCTTTAACTAATTTTTATAAACATTTTCTTGACAAGCAGTTGAGAAGATAAATTCAGCATAGCCCACGTTGAACAATTAACAATTCTGAAGTGGTTAGAACTAATAAGGTTCGATTGTAGGTTCTTGACATCAGTCTCTCACACTGTGATAAAGCTCCAGCCAACATCTCTTTATGTGACTACTGAAGCAGCTTGTTGTGAGCAGTTATTTTAAGGGTAGCCATCTGGAGACTAGGGCACCTCAAGGCCATTATTACGATGTTCCTGCGAGTCCTAAATAGGTACCTTTAAGCTGGACACATAGGCATATTCTTAATAATATTGTTTGAACAAATGTCTATCTAAA
Organism: Suricata suricatta; assembly: GCF_006229205.1. NCBI lineage: Eukaryota > Metazoa > Chordata > Mammalia > Carnivora > Herpestidae > Suricata > Suricata suricatta. Next base: position 86,764,746 of record NC_043717.1, read on the forward strand.
TGATAGACAAAATGTCTATCCAAATGATAAACAAAATGCTTTTGTGAGCAAATCCTTTTCTAGGATGAAAAGATTTTACTTAGTGGTCTTGCTTCCCAGGTCTCAGAGAACCTGAGAAGCCCTCAGAGTAGCTTGGTGGTTGATGTTGAGGTTAAATCACTATAGTTATATAGCCGCCAAAGGGAATTGGTTAGGCTAGCTATGCTTGTCAATCAGGTGCAGCCACTAGTAAAATAGGCTGTCTAGGGAGGGCACATCAAAAATAAGTATCTTAATGAGGGTGAATTCTGTACCTTTGGAAGAAACCTCTTGGACATCTTAATTTCTTTTTTTTTTAACTTCTATTTTACTTTATTTTTGAGAGAGAGTACAAGTGAAAAAGGGACAGAGAGACAGAGAGACAGAGAGAGAGAGAGAGAGAGAAGAGGGGCTCACCCAAAGTGGGGCTCAAGCTCATCCAAAGTAGGGCTTGAGCTCACCTGATGTGGGACTAGAACTTACAGACCATGAGATCATGACCTGAGTCAAAGTCGGATGCTTAACTGACTGAGCCTCCCAGGTGCCCCGGACATCTTGATTTCTGAAATATCTTTGAGGCTTCCATGGGAGAACAGCCTAAGTATTCCACAGCTCCATCTTTATCACCTGCATCATCTTACTGAATTTTGAAGCTGGACTGATTAATGGAATTGGATGAAGGGTAGAAAACTTTCCACGTGGCCAAGGTTTCAAGAAGACTTGAGTGATAGCGCATGGTTAGAAGGGAAATTTGGTTTGATTTAGCTAGGGAATAAAGGAAGTAAATATCACCAATGACTTTCCCAAATACAGCTGGAAGGAAGATGGGTTTACAAACACTACATCATCTGAGCCCTGCTTTGATTCACAGCTAGAAGTCAGTATTTGGTCCCCACAATGATTAGAAGCAATACTGACGTACCTTCCATCTTGCCGGCTGATGGTAAACCCATAATCACTGTGATGCAAGAAACTAACATTCACCCCTACTAGCGGGGTTCCATCTACGGCCACCACTTGGCCTCGAATCACACAAGCACGCCTGCAACACAAGATCAAAGGCAAATATAAAAGCATGTTGAAACCAGATTCTGGAAGCCAAGATACAGAAACTTTGGAAAATACAGTCAAGTAGAACAAAGGAAATAATAATTTCACCAACCAATAGTAACACTAATAACATTTTGGGGGGGCATGTATATCCTTTTTACCCATCAAAATTGGGATTATGCTCAGTATAGATATGTATCTTGATACTTTTAAATTAACAGTGTATTGTTAACATTGCCTAATTAGAAATTCCTCAATATATCATTTGTTATTATACAATATAGCCTTAAAACAACATAAAACTTAAGTTGTTTAATCAGTCACTATCTTAAAACATTTAGTAGTTTCTTAACTTTTCCCACATTGAATCTTTTATTATTTTCTTGGGAGATAGTCCCAGTTGTGGAAGAATATTTCTCTTATTAAAATTAAAATTAATCATATTAATTAATACATGAGTCTTTATATGTATGACTCAAGTCTCTGCTCACCACCCCCTCCCAGTTCTTAGTCTTCTCCTCAAAGGTAATCAGCAATATTATTTTGTTGTGTACATTTTTTATGCATTGACATTCATAGGTGTGAACATATTTAAGGCTCTTGATACATATTACCAAATTGCCTTCTCCAGAAAAACAACTTTTTAATAAAGCAGACTTAGTTGGGTAAATTTTAAGAGTTTGTAAAAGAGACATGGTCTTTGGCTAGCATACCGTTTCTCTTGCCTACTTGAAATAAAATAGTTCAGGAGATTTTCCCTTTAAACAAAGGAGTTTCACCCTTGCCCCCCCCCCCAAATAGTGTTTCATTAAACTAGCCCCTAAACAGGGCTATCTCCCAGACACAGTCCACTAAAATGTGTATGCTTTCTAGACTGGCCAAGTTGTAACAAATTGCAGGAGCTTGACAGTTAAGAAGAGGGCCCAGGAGCAAATTCTAAGCAAAGATTTTTTGTTGGTCTGTCATTATTGAGGGTGGCAGAGGGGGTGAGGGTGGCAGAGGGGGTGGGGGTGGGGGGGTGGGGTGTCAAATCCTAGCTTTGGTAGCCTGGAGCTCTAGAATGTGCATTTTATAGCTGGAGTTGGTAGTGTTGAGGAAGGTTGAGCAAGGTCAGTGATTTTATTCCTAGGTTAATGTTATTTTTTTCATCAAGTGGGATCCAGTCAATCCAGGGAATTTCAATCTTGGATTCAAGGTGGCCATGTTATTTAGGCAAACATGACTTTCCAAAGTAACCATAATAATTCCACTCTGGCATTATACCTTCTTTGAACAGAATTAGCAAGTTGAAGCAATGTATCTAAAGGCTCATGGCCACAAAGATCATTTGAGAAAGAAACAAAAATCTCTGAAAATTGAGATGGTTACCAGCCACAGTTTGTTTTACATATTATAGACAAAAAACTTCACTACTAAATTCTACCACAATCAGAGGAATTGAACATAGGTTATGCTAATAGGATTTACGTTGCATTACCTAAGGTCTTCCCCCCAAACAAACTACAAACCAGTAAGTACTACACAAAAGCAAGCTATTATAACTGTGGCTGTTGGTGTTTTTGTGTGTTGAGCTCCCAGACCAACATTCCTGGTTGTGGCATAATTCAGTGGCTTTCTGTTTTCTAGCGACCTGTATATTTTATGAGTTCTGTAAATCATGGCTCTGAATGGTATGCAAATGGCATATTGGCACTTGCTTTGCCTTGTCTGATTCTCCCAGTCTTTTGGGAAGAGATTTTGAAAGTCTGAGATTTTGAAATCCCATTTGTTCTAATTGAGAATACATTTCTTTGAAAGTCACTGAGTTCTGGATTTTGAACTAATCCTGACAGATCTTGTCCCAGGTTCTAAGTCCAGTGTAACAAGAAATGTCTGTAGTTTTATACAGTAACCTTTGGAAGGTCCTTATAGAACATATGACAAGGAGGGGAGAGACTAAGTAGAAACAAGCTGAGAAAATCTCCTGCAAACTATAGAGGAATTGGAGCTAGAGAGGCAGAGAAAAGATTTTCAAAAATCAGTTAAACATGGCTTCTTGAGCCCTAAGTACTTATGTTTTTTTTTTGTGGGGTAGGGGGTAATTTCAAACTTGCCAAGTCTCTACTAGTTAACAAGGTGGTCTTTGCAACAATAAAGCCTACCTAGGTGGTCACTGATTCCCTTTTTGCAAGACAATTCTATACTTACTCATTTTATTTGTTCATATTAATCCAGACATTGTGTCTTCCCATAGCTGTACTAGGCTCAGTTATTTTTGTTTTTATTTTTTCAAGCCTGGTTGGTATTATTTGCTCATATTTCATGACAGACACAGACCTCTCTCTTCTCTTTGCTGCTCTTTTATTTTCTATACAGTTTATATTTATGAAGGATCCAGGCTGGTGAGTGAAAGTCTCATAAAAGTCATCATTATTTGGTGCATTTCTCTTGGATTCCTCTCTTCCTCCATTCTGTATTCCATTCTGAGTAGTCTTGTCTTTTGATTCTTCTGCTCTTTAAAATTCCTCATATTTTATGAAGCACACGGACTTGTGTGATAACGACTCATCAAAGTCATCATTATTCAAGACACTGTCTACCTGTTCTTCTTCTCATTCATTTCACTCTTCATCATTCATAAATAACGTGCAAACTTGTCTTTCAACTACCCTATTTTTTATTTCTCATATTTTATGATGCACACCAACTTATAGCATATGATAAAGCCCCATAAAACCTCTTATTCTACATTTATCAGCATTGAGCTCTCTTTGTAATGTATTAGACTTTAAATGTTCTAAGATTCCCCACTGCATTTGCTCCGATTATTTACACACTCCATGTCATCCATTTTTCACAAGAATAACTCTTAGCTCCTTTCATTCCTGGATTACTAGTACTTACTATAATCTTCGACCAACATCAGTCATCCTGCGTCAGTGGAAGTTGTCTAAATTTCGGAACCATATTAAAGTATTTTTAATTTGCGGTAATCTTGATTGGCACCACATGCAGAAATCTAGGGAAAACATTTTCCTAGACAAATGCCCTATTTCAAAAGAAAGCTCTTGAGTTTACTTGCTTCCCCAGGCTACTCCTGCTCCAGATGGTCCTTAGGGAGCCTTCAAACATACTCTGCAAATAGGATGTATTGTGCCACTTTGTTTAGCTCAACTGCTATTTTGTGCACTCCTAGCTTCTAAACTCAATTATTCATAATTGTAGATGAGAGCCTGGTATCTACTTTATTTTTCCTGAGTCACACAGCCACTGAAATGTACTCTCTCCCCCATTTACATCATTGGCTCAGGTTATGCTTCTCTTATCCAAGGTGGCCTCTGTAATTCATCTTTTTCCTAGGTTAGACCCTTGTTGAAGTAGTGAGTTGGGTATGGTGGGGGTCTGCCTTTGGTGGGATCACAACCCTACTTTCAGTGCTCTTCATCATTCTGATTGGGGGCCTCCCTGTTTCCTCTCCCAGAGTGTCTCTGGTGTCTTCAAATCACCACCTAAAGGAAGCATTTGTACTTGGCCTGTCCTTGGCCCATCCTGGGGAAACATCTTGAATTCTTAAATTTTTGCCACATCAAAACTACCGTCAGTGTGAGTCCTATTCCTTCAAGGACCTGTCCTTTTCTGAAAGTTTTTAAATTACATATATGGAACTCTTCTGAGTCTTTCAAATTAGGTAACAGAGGTGACTGTCATAAAGCTGGCTCTGCAAGTGTGTGCAGCAGGTATGCGCCCGGAGTGACTGCGTTTGTGTGAGCTGCGTGTGTGTTCACTCCCTGTCAATGGCAGCAAATGCAAGGTTTCCATCTTTGCTTGGTGCTCTCTCCCCTGCCTTGATTCACAGACATGGTTGGGATGCTTTCCTTCCTTGAATCCTCCAGAATGAGAACCTCTCTCCCTGCTGATGTGGATTAGAGGACGATGAACTTGAACTTAGATGGACATGACCCATGTGACTTTAGGAACGTGTAAGGGGTAAGATCACCCCTCCCAAGTGTCTGTTTTCCCTTTCTGTGGAGAATACAGGCTGCTGCCAAACGGTCTAACTTGCTGTCACTATGCTAACGCAGCAAGCCCGAAGGAATTGCTTCTCCCTTTAACTAAATGATGAATCCCCTAGGTGTCTGGAGCGTGGTCTGAAGAGCAGAGAATCCTGGGAAATGCAAGTCAGAATACACTTTACCCAGAGCCTTATTTAACTAACAAGCTGCTTGTTAGACTGTTCTGATGCAAAAGGTCTAATTCATTCTGTATTTGCTACTTTCATGGCATAGTCAAATTATCCCTAGCCTTCAATAAACTATTGGTTCCTTTCTCCTCTTTTCTTATTTGCTGTCTTTTGTCTTCAGTGTCAAATTTCCAATATTCACTCAACACCTCAGGCAAAAACATTAACCTCAAGCCCAAGCGTTGGTTTGAAAAACAACGCTGAAAACTAAATTGCTGAAAGATGATGTAATTTACTGCATTGTATTTCTGATTAAAATCTTTCATAAGGAAAATGAGGCTCAGGGTCTGGGAAGTTATAACTATTTGCTTTTGTTGCTAACATGAGCATAAGCAACCTTTGAAGGGTAACATTCAAAATCAAGGTCCTGGCCAGCAGGGGATCTAGCAGCAGTTGGGCAGGTTAGGTTGTTTTCTCCGTAGGAACAGATGAAATCTGTTCCAGAGCTGACAGCTCTGGTCAAGAGATAGCGCTGAGAACCGGGAGAGAGGCCGTGTGGGTCCTCCACTCACCAGCGTGGGAGTCCTGCCCTGTAAATTCTTCTAGGAGTTGTTATTTGGTTCAAGCCTCCAAGGGACAGAAACCTGTGGCATAGGAGGTGTGACTCGATACTTCCCCTGTCATCTCTGCAGGCTTATTATACTGTAAAGTTGCACAGTTGTAGTTTGTGTCACTTGGGCTGAAACAGCTCATCCTCTGTCATAGTGCACTGGATAAAGGCTCTTCTCTTTAGAGTGTAATTCAGGAACTGCAGGATTGGTGCTTAGTTCTTTCCAGTAATCTTTCTTGCATACAGATCAGTGGTTCTCAAACTTTTTTTTTCTTTAAAAATTTTTTAATGTTTATTTATTTTTGAGACAGAGAGAGAGACAGAGCATGAGTGGTGGAGAAGCAGACAGGGAGACACAGAACCCAGAGCAGGCTCCAGGCTCTGAGCTGTCAGCAGAGAGCCTGACACGGGGCTCGAACTCGTCAACCTTGAGATCATGACCTGAGCTGATGTTGGATGCTCAATTGACTGAGCCGCCCAGGCACCCCAAGTGTTTCTCAAATTTGGTCACACACTAGAATCACCCGGAGGGCTTGGTCAAACAATCCCTTGGGCCTCCGCCCCAGTTTCTGAGTCTCAGGTCTGGAATGCAGCCATAGAATGTGTATTTCTAGCAAGTTCCCAAGTGATGCTGATTCTGCTAGTCTAAAATACCAAAGTTTGAGAACCACTCTTTTAATGAAAGCAAGACTAGAACATGGTCAGCTAATTAAAGTGTATGTATTCCTGAAGACGGAGGCACAGGACATAAGCCATATAAAGGTAGGCAAGTCACTAAGTGGTCCACAATCATAGCATGATGAAGTAAGTCTGTGAGATATGAATTTTTAACTCCTCCATATAAACCTTTGGAAAATGGTTTGCCAAATCACATATATATTTTTACAAATATTTTTAATGTTTATTTATTTTTGAGAGAGAGACAGAGTGCAAGTGGGGAGGGGCAGAGAGAGAGGGAGACACGAAATCCGAAGCAGGCCCCAGGCTCTGAGCTGTCAGCACAGTCCGACAAGGGGCTCAAACTCACGAACTGAGAGACCATGACCTGAGCCAAAGTCAGATGCTTAACTGACTGTATCACCCAGGTGCCCCTGCCAAATTATAGTTTGGAGAACCAGGTTGAAACTGTCATGACAAAGTGGAGGTTGGACTGCGAGATGAACTGTAGGGTCCCTTCAAGTCCAGATATCATAAAATGAAAAAATGTTGTAACCTGATTTGTCCATGTCAAATAAGCGTCAATTGTCCCCCATCCTTGTTATTCTCTTTAGACAGTGCTTGGATCCATGTTATTGCACTTGTCGTAGCCTGTCTTGGATAAGAGTTATATATGTCTGTCTTTTTTATTAGATAGGCTACTCCAGGGCAAAGAGTGTGATTTTCTTCTCTGTGTCCTTCCCAGTGCCTGGTGTACACAGCACATGCTCAAGAAAGCTTACAGAATTTAACTCAAATATTTTTATACGAAGATGTAAGATACTTATAACCTACCCTCATGGCACCTGCTTCAAAGGTTTCAGAGACTACTTCGAGGTTCCTGCGTGACAGATGCTTTACAGTTCATTTATTGGAAGCCAGCATTCTGGATTGTGCATTAGGACTTTCTCATCATGAGAGTTTTGTTTGATAATTGACTACTTCAGGGATTTAAATAGTGCCCCTGTGACTGGGAAGAATGAATGAACACTCCTCCTCGCATGCTTAATTTATGAACACTAACCCCATTATTCCTTTATATATTACTATATAAATATGATGTGGTATTTCATAATTTAAATACACTTGAGGGTTCTAATATTCAGATATTTGGGGGGTTTCCACCCAACACATGCTGGGTTTTTGATATATGTTATCTAAGCTGGTACAGCACCATGAAAATATTTAATGTCATAGCACAAACCTGTTTTCATGTTCTGAAAATGTGAATGCAGTGAATGTTCATATGCAAACCCAATAAAATCTCATTGGTTTTTACTTAAATAGAGTGGGCAGATTTAATCCTACTCAGTCGGTCACTAGCCCAAATAAATAATACCTACTAAGTGGGTAACATTAAAAGCAGCTGTAAGCATTACCTATCAACATTCCAGGACATTCAGGGAAAGGTGGTGCTATTGAAAATGCAGATAGCTTTTTAAGCAGAATTATTTTCCTCATGGCTAGTGATGTTTCAAGTAAAACAAAATGGGGGCACTCACCCTGAGGACGGTGGCTATTTTCCCATCTGCCCTGGTAATTGCTTGTCAAAAGCAGGCTTGCTTTAGATGCCTGAGATCCCCAAAGTAATGGGAAAAAGATCAAGTGTTTTGAAGCAATAAGAAAACTGACGACACAGTCACATTTTTAGGACTGCTTGAGTGCCAGTTTGCTTCATTTAGACACATGATTATTTTTGTCCAGAATTTGAATCCTGAAATATTTGTCCTGTAAGCCCTTGCAACTTTTGAATAGTGTCGTTGGTTTTTATTTGGTTTGGTTTGGTGTGAGTTTTGCCCGTTTTACACATCAGTCAAATGGTTCCTTGTAATCAGCCCTATGGGGTTTCATTAACCTCATTAACCTTTCTTGTCACTTCTCTACGAATCTGCCCTTCAAATAATGGATAGTTATTAAGTATTGGAGAAGTCTGTCCGATTGGCTGTAGCCTGGCCATGGATTACTCTTCCTTCCACTGAGGAAAACGTGCGGCCTAGCTCCGCCCACACTGGTTCTAGCTCAGGCTTGCTGGTCATCACCGGTGGGACTTTTCCCCGTCCTATTGTCAGCCACCTCACAAAGATGCCATTAACAATAAAGCAACCTATTAAAACGATTGCCTTATGAATTGTACCTTTCTAGTTACACTCTATTGTGCCCCCTGGTATTTATTAAATATATATAATATACACAAACTTGTATAAATAAAATATTTATGAAGCACTTATTATTAGGCAGGTACTACACTGAGCACTTTCTTTATCTTGTTTCATTTAGTATTGCTATAACCTTGGGTTGGTACACAACTAATAACCCTGTTTTAAAAAATGAGGAAACCGATCCAGAGAGGTTTGAAAAAAAACTTGTTCAAGTTAACACAGCTGGAAAGAGGTGGAGTGGTAGAGGGCTTCTGACCCGGATTCTAAGGGGCCTGAGATATACTGCAGATCTTTCTTAAGGTGTAAAAATTGTGGCCACAAATGAACACAAAGAGCTCACCTACAAAGATGGTGCTATTGCTTTCCATGGGGCATCGGTTTCTGGAGAGTACTTTCTATGTGCCGTGTGTGTCGTGGAGATGAGCTGCCACATGTCACGCATTCCCTCTCCCCAAACATGCATTTACTCTGCCCTCTCTAGGGACAAATTTAGATGACAGAACCAGGTAGGGCCACTGCAAGCAAACAGTACAGCTAAGGAGTAAATAATGAGGAGTTGAGCCTTTTGAATTTCTTAATGGGGCAGTAAGATGGAAAAAATATATGGTATGAAAATACCTATTCATACTGAGATAAGCTACTGCTATTACTAATCACCATTATTAAGCATCTCAGAACATTGGCGTTCCAAAATATCACAAACAATCAATTGAACAATCTTTTGAAGATTTGTTCTCTGATTTCTTTTTGTTCTTCTTTGCCCAAGAGCATTTGCAAGGAAGTGAAAGTCACACATTCTTTCTTTTTGGTACCTTTAGGTGTTGACTGCTGATTTCAGGAGCTAGTCAGCACTATATATCTTGGAACCTTCAGCACTTTGTAATTTTTATAATGTGTTTCCTAAACTTTAGCATTAGACAAAATAGTTGTCTGAAAAATCAGGAGATCCCGTCTTCACATACGTAACACCTTTCATATAAACGAGATCAAAGTGCTTTATTAGCAAGTAGCAACGATTTTAACTTCCCACTCAGGATGAAAACTGCAGAAGCGATAAGTGAAGGAGGTTGCACAGGAAAAGCAACGTGGTAAGACAAACAGAATCGCAAGGAACCATGACTGGGCCAAACTACACCTGGAAGTTCCTTTCCAAATGTGGGCAGGTCAACGCGAGATAGATTTGCAGATGCTGCTGCTGTAGGAAGAGCATCTCCCAGTTCTTAGCTTCTTCATTTTATTCAGTAATTGTTGCATTGTGTTTATCAACACCTAGTTGTGTAATTGGTATCATGTTTTTCATGTTACTAGATTATGACTACACAAAACCCTGCTATTAGCAAATAGACTTGGAGAACCTTAACAGATTTGTGAAAAAGTTAGAGAAAACGTATGGATTCAAATGTGTACCTCAGCAAAAGGACAAATGATTATGTTATAGACATTTGGGGGGTTACCTGTATGTATATGAAGCTGTGAGTGCTACTTCCATGAATGCTTCAATACCACTGGATTTCCTTAATAGATATTCTAAAATACAAACTATTCTTACCTCTTCTTTTTCCTAATTCCAAGTCAGCAAGTTGTTTCTATATATTTAATCTCTTTTGAGTTCAACACTAATTGATCAATCTATTTTTCTTTTCGTTTCAGGACTAAACTAGTCTGGGCTATTGCTGATTTCTCTTTCTAGAGGTTATTCAGGTTGTCCGAGCTATTCAAATTTCCTCAATGCACTACTCCTAGAGAATGGGGACCCCATGCTTTTATCAGTAAAACCTAATAGAGTAACCAATATATAGTGATTGTTGCGAAAGGTTTGTTTTACTTTTTCTTTTCATATAACGCCACAGAATCATGATTCAGTGGGTTCTTAGGAGTTGCTGCCAGGCCCTGCCTGGCTTGTGTGATAATCTATTGCATAAGGGTCCAAGGTCTTCTAAGATATAGATGAATGCTACGAAGTCTCTGCTCTAGTGTCACTTCCCCAGAGAGGCTTTCCTGGACTACTCTGTCTAAAACGGTCACTCTCTGGAGGTGCGTGGGTGGCTCAGTCAGTTGGCACCTGACTCTTGATTTTGGCTCAGGTCATGATCCCAGGGTTGTGTGATCAAGCCCTGCATCAGGCTCCGCTCTTAGTGTGGAACCTGCTTGGGTTTCTTTATCTCTCTTCCTCTGCCCCTTTCATGTACATGCTCTCTATCAAATAAAAAATAAAAAAAAATTTTTAAGTATTATTAAAATGGTCACTCTCTGTCCCTAACCTTTATGTCCTGGAAAGTACTTAATCTACCTGACATTAACTTTTCCTGTTTTTTTAGTATTTATTTTTTGTGAGAGAGAGACAGAGAAAACTCAACAGAGTGCACATGTGAGTGAGTGGGGGAGGGGCAGAGAGAGAGAGAGGAAGATACAGTATCTGATGCAAGCTCCAGGTTCTGAGCTATCAGGACAGAGCCCGATGTGGGGCTTGAACTTAGGAACCGTGACATCATGACCTGAGCTGAAGTCGGATGCTTAACCGACTGAGTGACCCAGGTGCCCCCTACCTTCTTCTCCATCATTCTTTCCCACTAGACTGTATGGAGAAGGCACTTTGTCTGCTATAGCCCAGAGCCTAAGACAGTGCCCATCACCAAATGAATAAATGGACCAAATAAACATTGTAATGTTCATCGATCTTAAGAGCGAAATGATTAATCTTCCTCCAGGTGGATTATCTTGAAAGAAACTATAGGATCCATTGTTATAAATGATGCCAGAGTGTTGTTAATGGGAATTTTTTCATTGTGGTAAATGAGAATTTTTTTGCTGATTGATTTTTTCCCAGTGAATTCATCTGTTTAATACAAATATTTTAAATTGTGGGAAAAAATTACATACAGCTCCACATTTCAAAGAATGAAACTTCTTGCAAATAGTTAAGCTGCTCACGGTTCAAATAAGCTTTGTATTTTTCTTGCAAGTCATCAATAGTCTCCCATTTGTGTCAATTTTAGCGGCTCTTCATGCTCACCTGACTTAATTAGTCCCATCTTGGAGCTACTGCTGAAAACATCCAGGTCAGTCTCACTTCTGTCATTATTTAATGACTTTGTCTTTGCTAGAATACCTCTTGTCCTACATCGACTTAGGTTCAAAGCAGTTGAATTTGAGACCCTTGTGTTGATCAACTCCAAGATCCCTTAAAAACCTGATGTTTCATAATCCATAGAACTTATTGCAATTTGTAATTAATTTAATTACTTATGCATTTACTTGATGTTTCGACTGCCTCTACCACTAGAACATAAGGGGAGCTCTGTGAATAAAGAAATGCTATTTCTTTTGTTTCCTCCTATTCATGTAGTTCCCGGCACACAGTGGGTACTCAAGAAATATTTGTTGAACAAATGAGTGAAGACATAGCCTCATCACTTAAAATAAAATGAGCCAACATCAGGATAGTCTATTAAATTAGGGATGGCTGAAGAATTTGATATTTCTTCTGGAAGAATTTAAAGTCTTTGGTTACTTTAGGGGTGCCTGAGTGGCTCAGTTGGTTAAGCATCTGGCTTTGGCTCAGGTCATGATCTTGTGGTCCATGAGTTCGAGCACCACATAGGGCTGTGTGCCGACAGCTCAGAGCCTGGAACCAGCTTCGATTGTGTGCCTCCCTCTCTCTCTCTGCCCCTCCCCCACTCATACTCTGTCTCTCAAAAATAAATAGACATTAAAAAAATAAAATAGTAAAGTTGTTGGTTACTCTGGAAATACTAATATTTCAATAAAATACGAATTTTAAAAAAGCAGTAATTAGTATCTATAAAGTATGATTATTCTTTTTTTAATGTTTATTTATTTACTTTGAGAGAGAGAGAGAGAAAGTACCACCCAGGTGCTCAGGTATGCTTATTTTTAAGCCCTAGTCTCTATTTAAGATCAGCAGCTTCTGTAGCAGTGACCCATTTCCCTGTAACCTCCCCCTCCTTAAACTCAATCTTGATTCAATAACTCATTTTGCCATTCACAGCATTTCAAATGGTATAAATTCCTACCTCAACTAAGTGCAGAGAATTATGTTTTATTAAACAAGTTATGTTAAGTAATTATGGCTATTACCAGGTATCATGAATAATCAGGAGCATGAATCAAGGTTTCATTCTTCTGTGGGGTGTAGCATGGGAGAGAGAAGGTTTGTGTAAGTCAAGAGTTTGCTAAGAATGCCATGTGGAAGGCATTGTAGTACCTTGATTTGTTCTGAGGCACTTGTCTTTGTTTTTCTCATGAGATGGCATAATGACGCATACCAAAGTAAGCCAGTTAGCAGCAGCCTTCACACTGGCTTCTTGATATTGCTCCTTATTTTCAAATTTTTTCTTGATTCTAAAGTTTGATTACCTAGCCCGTTGAAGGAACAGAGAATTATTGATGCTTATACAAAGTTATAAATGATGTCAATTATGGGCACGCTCTGACAGTGGTGAAATGTCTCAGAAGGTAAAAAAAAAAGAGTAATTACTTTGCTACTGTTAGATAATCACTTCATCTTTTATGAATTTGTTCCTGTGCTATTTAGAGAACAGTAATCTTACCTTTAGGCTAGTTCTACATTTGGGAATTGACTTACATGAGGTCCTAATATCATCTGTGTGTTCTAGGCAACAAAAATGAGTTTTTCATTGGCAAATACAAGAAGAGCGCTTCAATATTACTACAACAATGTCACTCACTTCTTCTTTCTCTGCTATTTGCTAAGTACTGTGTTAGAATCTGGGGATATAGTGGTATGGTAGATTAAAGATGGCCACGAATTCTTTGATACTTCTCTCATCAAGAGGGGGGATCTGTCTCCCCCTCTTTGAATCTGGGCATGTTCTGTGACTGCTGTAACTAACAGCATGTAACATAAGTGACACTGTTAAAATTTCTGGACACAGGCCTTAAGAGACTGGCATCTTCTACTTCTTATCTCTTGGAATGCTCCCTCTTGGAGCCACGAGCCACCATACATGAGCTCTGACAAACTCAAGGCTGGCTGCCATGCCGATGGGAAGCCCAAGTAGGAAGGCTGTATGTAGAAAGAGGGATTCCTGGCTGTTGTCCTGCCGTTCCAGCCCCCAGCTATTTGAGTTATCCAAGCTGAGAGCTCAAACATCACGGAGAAAAGACAAGCCATCTTGGCCATACCCTGTGTGAATTTCTGACCTATGGAATCATGAAATGTAATTATAAAATTTATTTTAATCCATTATCCTTTGGAGTAGTTTTCTACAAGCAATAGATGACCAAAACAAGGAGAGAACAAATCAGACTTGGTCACTAACCTCAAAGAACTTAAGACTTAGCAATTAGAAGAATCCAGAGCTAATACTGTACACATCCCAATATGGAGCAAGAAACTGAAATATAGCAACTTCATAGAAACTAGAACAAACCTATCACTTTGTTTAACCTCTTTGCTTTCTGCCCTGCTAATAGTGCTGTTATGTAGGTAATGCTATACTAAGTTTGGTCACAACTCTAGAACTTTTCAGCTAAGGGTGGGCATTTACCAGGAGTGGGTAGAAGAGGCTGCCATAACTTCACCCAACAGTATTGCTCGAAATTGTTAGATCTTTAAATTGTTCTTAAAACTCTTCTAAGTGATAAACACAGTGGTCAAATGCCTCTCAACATCCTTCTCATAGAAACTGGATATTTTGTTCCTACTACAGTGGGGCCTGGATTATATGATGTCATGATTGGTGATACCATAGGTTACAATCCCCTTTCTCAAGGGAGTCATTGGCCTAAGGTGTGAGGCAGAGTTTATACCAACTATTTGCAGGGTGTACACAGGTGCCCTGGTAAACTAAGGGTGGAAATATCATCCCATTCATGTGATTTCTAGTTCATGTTCAGTCACATGTTTTTCTTTGTAAACAAACATAGCAAGGACCTCAAATTAAGTAAAATGGTAAGATTAGATTTTTAAAGACCCTCAGGGAAACAGAGCAGAAAGACAAAACCAAACACTTGAGGTCATTCCAAGGAAGGCTATAAAAGCCATGTAGTTTAGAGGTTTCAAACTCAAACTCCAGCTTGGCCAGGCATGCCATTGAACGTGATGGAAATGAGCCAGGTGTAAGGGGAACAGTGAATGGTGACTGGAGAGACATGTCACATCCCATCCAGGGAGGCAGTGGCCCTCAGCTCCACACCACCTATGTCATGCCTATGGGTGCAGAGATGCCGCACTTCATAAATTTTCTAAAGAAGGAAAGTATTTCAATTTTTACATCAGATCTTCTAATTTCTAAATGTTGGGACAAGCAAAATGCATCTGTGGGCTGATACTAAGCAACCTCTGATGTAGATGCCTGACAGGGATTGATGTGGGGTCAGCCTCTCATGGCTACAAAACAGACAAATGAGTTTGGCCAGTCCTTGCTGTCAGTGGTTGCACTAACCCTGGCTGGATTTTGTTTTTTAAATGCACTTCTCCATTAGTGATGGCGAGTGAAATGTCTGGCTTTGCAAATTACTGCTGTCGTTTAGTTTAATGTACTCTTGTTTTTACATATTTATAAAAACCTTTTACATTATTAATAGTGATTAAATGCTTAGACACTGAAGATCAATAATGCTTCTGTTCACCTATTTACATTATTAAAAAGTAATAAGTCATAGAGCACGTATAATATGTGGTTTACTTTGTAGTCATGTTTGGAGTAGATCGAAAAGGCAAAACTCAGGCTACAGGGTAAATGTATTGAGGGGGAAAAATGGTAACCGAGTTGGGCTTGCCAGAGATGTGACCGAGGAAAGGTTACATGTTCACAGTGACATGATGCCATCATGGGACACAGGAGGTACATATTTTGTGTGCTCTCATGTGCCAATGGAGCAAACTTGAAACAACAAAA
Source organism: Suricata suricatta (assembly GCF_006229205.1). NCBI lineage: Eukaryota > Metazoa > Chordata > Mammalia > Carnivora > Herpestidae > Suricata > Suricata suricatta. The sequence goes on from NC_043717.1 coordinate 86,780,322, forward strand.
GCTAGTCTCACTTGGATGCACAAGGATGAACAGATGTTTAACCTTTATGTGTCCCTGCAACAATTAGTCACCTGCAGGCACCTGTCTCAAGCTCCAAAGGCTTCTGATGGCGGCAACATTCAGTGGCAAGTCATAGGGGTCACGTTTTGCCAGGAGGCAAACGAGCCCCTTGAAAATGCTTTCTTCCTTGGCTTATCCAGCTAGCTTTCAACTGTGTGGCAGAAGCAAAAAAGCAGAGCGGTTCGCCTGATTATGGCACATAAACATTCTAGATCTGTCTGAAGTGTGCAACTCCACAATTAGGGATGTAGAAGGGCTGTAAGTCTTTTGAGAGTAAGCCAGCCCAGCCTTCCAAAGTGGCTTGGCATAGTGGTTTAGAGGTCAGGCTCTCAGTACCATTCTACTTGGGTTCAAATCCTAGCTCTGACACTCAATGGTTGTGAACTTGGGCGAGCGACTTAACACCTCAGTTCTTGTTTCCTCACCTGAAAAGTAGGCATAATAATAGTGTTCACCACATGGAGTTTGGGTAAGTATTGAGATAGCACATGTAAAAGCTTAGTATGAAGTCTGACACATAATAATTGCTGAATAACAATTTGCATATAGGAAATGCCCATCTTAGCAGTCATTCAACTGTGTTCTTCTACCAACAGGAAGTTTGTAAATAATGTCATTGAAGTGTATTAGATAAAACTATATTTTTAGCATCACTTGTTTTTTTCCCCTTGTGGTGACCCAGACACTACTTATCCAGTATAAATTAGACTTGATCTTAGTCAAAAGGCTGAGAAGCAATTTTATCCAGTATAAATTAAATCTGAGTCACTAGGTTTATTTAAGGACAGGTTGAAATGGGGCAGCTGTAGCATAACAGAAAGGTTACAAGAGCTGCTACAATACAAACTTGGTGGCTGTGTGATGTTGGGTAAATTATTTAATCTCTCTGAACCTGTTTCCTCATGCATAAAATGCACTAACACAAAGACCTATAGTTCACAGGGATACTGTGAGAGTAAAATGAAATAATGCATGTTTGAAGGCTTTGCAAATGAAAAAGGTACTGTTTAGATGTAAAATCTTGTAACTATTATTATTTATATATGTGATCAGAGTCGGATTTGTGTTAACCGGAGTGGTAATTCACGGGCTTATCTCTTAGAAGCAATAGAGTTAGACTGCTTGCCCTCACCTGTATCCCTTGGAAAAGACCTGCACCTTTTGTGACAAATTCGATAGGTTCAGAATAGCAGAGACCACTGGATGAAGGGGACCCGTCGTTCTGAATTCAAATGTGACTTGCTGCACCAAATGATAACTTGGAACATTTTACAAAAGGACAAAGACAATTCAATCAAACCAGGAGAAGGAGAGGGGCATTAGCTACCACAAGCAATAGGTCTGTTTACTCTGCCAGCACTGACGAATGGGCGGAGCCTGAAGCTGAACCACAGGGATGGAAGTCTCTCTTGGCTTTGAAAAGTTTATCATGTCAACATTCTGCTCTGGGTCATGACCACTCATCTCCTCCCTCTCTCAGGTCCAGACCTTCCCCCTTTACTTGAGTTCACTGAGTCATTTAATGTACCTCCATGTCATGGAGGCTGCTATTTCTTTCACTTTTTTGTTTTTTGTTTGGACTCACTTTTCCCTAAACATGGCGAAAGCTGCAGGGCTGAAGACTCACCTCTACCTTCAATAGGAAAATGGGGGGAACGACCATATTTTGTTCCTTTCGTTTCTCTGATGCACAACAGATAAACCTCCACTATCTAAATAATGACATTGACTGCAGTCCCTCACAAAGTTCCCCTGAGCTAAGAGAAACACTTCAGAACAAGGAGGACTAAGTCTCTCGGGAGAAGAAAAACTTGATCCCCTAGCAGAATAGGTTTGGGGTTCTGTCAGACACCTAAAAGTTCACCCCTGCATAATAATAAAAACGATGAGAATGTTTTAAGTTTCATTATCAGTTCTTACATACAATCTGTGGAAAGGATGCTGAATGTTTAAATTTCCATGCACATCTGGGCTTTTTTCGTTTTCTACTTTGTATGGCTCAAGATTGAGTGGTAATTTTCTTAGATTGTCATTCGTATTAATATAAACTCTTGACTGAGTTTTCTTTTGGGGACTGATAACACTCACTGGGATGCAACAAAGTGGGTGGGATGTGGACAGGGGCTGCTGGACAAATACTTTGAATGTTTTCTGAATTCCCATTTGTAACAATCTAGAAGGTAGTGAAACATTTACTTGTGAAATGAACAAAGGAGGACATTTTTAAGAGACCAGAAATGTTGACTTCAGTGACTTATTTATGTCTAGTGCTAATTAATAAAATATATCATTGTTGAAGAAAAAGCAAAGAATATCAGTGAGCAAATTCATGTGATTATACTTCAGATAAGTAAGTTAATTTTGAAAAATTTCTTTACCTACTGGGTGGGGCTTTGGTCTCAGGTCATTAGTGACAATTCATGCATTTGAGCTTTCCTACAAGACTGATTTTCACAAGTCTTGCGTTTCACATTAGGATGTCAAAGTCAGCCAACTCTTTCCTATAGAAATGTTTTACATCATGGAATAAAACTTAACATTTGGCTTTTGAAATTCAGGAGTTTTCAAGGGATAAATCCAGAAGCTAAACAATAAATCTGCAAATTGCACTTCCATCCTGTTTTTGTCATTAAAAGCCTCATCTGTGCTTTATTACAAATAATACATATTGATACATGTGTGTGTGTGTGTGTGTGTGTGCGTGCACACATGTACACAGTTGGCTCTTGAACAACATAGGGGTTAGGGTTCCACCATGAAGCTGAAGATCCACACATAACTTGACTCCTCAAAAACGTAACCAGTAATAACTTACTGTTGACCAGAAGCCTTACTAAGAACATAAACAATTGATTAATGCATATTAATTTTAATTATAACATATTTTGTATATATATTGTATACTGTATCCTTACAATAAAGTAAGCTAGAGAAAAATGGTATCATGAAAATCATAAGGAAAATACATTTGCAATTCAAACCTGTGTTGCTCAAGAGTCAACTGTACACACACACACACACACACACACACACACACACATTCATGTGTATCTTTTATGATAAACAATCTCAAGAAATGGCTTCTCTCTCTTAACCAGTCAGTAAGGTCTTGGCATTCCAGAGATGCCTAAAAAAGGAGTCAATATGTACTGTGTGGAATGGAAAGAAGCCTGATCTTTAGAAGACATTTCCTTTCACAGTTAAGGAAAACCATAACCACTGTTTATTAAGAAACAAAATAAATAAATACATACCTGCTGTCAAATGAGATCTCTGGAGGAATGACATGAGTACTGTCCTTGCCAATGAGGAATTTGATTCGATCATAGAAGAGTCTCGAAGTGTGCTGAGAGAGGAGAGGTTGGCTTTGCTGAATGAGGTCAAGAGGATCTGGTGAGCCCTGACAGAGAGGACTTACATAACAGTTGCTTTGTTGACAACAATCCGGGTCCACACAGTCAGTCAAACCATCTGAAAAAAAAATTTTTTTTGAAATTTAGCTCCAAGAGAAACATTGTTAAAAATATGCACAGATGGAGAAAAATGTACAATACAGACAAAGGTAACTGTCCAGTTTTGAGTTTCAGATCTATTAAATTTGCATGTTTCTCATGAAAAATTACACTGAGTTTAGATGGCACAACCTATTTTGCTCGTAAATCTTTCTTCCCTGAATTCTCCAACATTTGTGGGCTCTACTGTATTGTGTACAATTGGGTAGAGTCTTCCTTTAGGTATCACTCTCTTTAAACTTTTATAAATGTTTCATTTATTTTTGAGAGACAGAGAGAGACAGCATGAGCAGGGGAGGGTCAGAGAGAGAGGGAGAAACAGAATCTGAAGACAAGCTCCAGGCTCTGAGCCAGCTGTCAGAACAGAGCCTGACGCAGGGCTCGAACCCACGAGCCACAAGATCATGACCTGAGCCGAAACCGGAGGCTTAACCGACTGAGCCACCCAGGCGCCCCAGGTACCACTCTCTTTAGAAGTTTCCTTCCTTCTCAGCAACACCATTCCTCCAGGATAGCAACTATTCTCAGAGTTCTTTTGAATTTCTCACAGTATGTGCATTTATGAGCACACAGTTAATAAATGCTTGCCAACTTCAATTTGTTTGTATTTTTTCTAATATCCCATGATATTCTTGTCTAATGGTAATTCTCAAAATAGAAGTGGGTATTCTCACAGTGACAATTTGTGTCTGGAGCAGGGCAGTGATTTTCAAATGTGCAGTCAATTATCTGGGGGGGGCTTATTAAATATATACATTCTTGAGCCCCAGCTAGTAAATCAGAATTTCTTCAAGCCCAGGATTATGCATACTTAATATGGGTGAATCTGAGGCACACTACTGTTTCAGAATCATTTTTTTTGAATTTGTAGAAGCAACTAGAGCTTACTTGTTCCTATGCACAGTTGATGCCAAGTACTAATAAATCTCAGGTGTATTAATGTGACAAGATGCTCTCTTTCATTTCATGGGCCTTCACTATTTATCAAGATTCTTGAATCCATGGTTGTACCAGTAAAAAAAATCACATAATGGCTTCATTCTTTGGTAGAGGAATTCATGAGGGGCAGAGAATTACAGGAGGAGGGCAGACCATCTGAGAATCTAATAGGTGCAAAGACACTGTGTCAGGTGACTGGGGAAGTAAAGAGAGGAAACGACTCTTTTCCTGTTTTCAGGAGCTAAGAGCTTAGTAGGAGAAACAGGTGTATTAACAGCTGACTGTCACACTAGTTAAAAGTGCAGTAAGTATGACAAGAGACTATGTGCAAAGAGAAGGGGCTGGAGTGATTAACTGAGCATATGGACTCTTCATTCCACCCCCAGCAAGCAAAAAAAAAAAAAAAATTAAAGTCCTTCCAAGGTCCTTAAAGCAGACAAGTGGCTCTAATTTAGACATTTAACAAGGGTAAATATAAAGATGCTAATCTTCCTGGCTGGCAGTGGAACAGGGCGGTTCAGATGGATCACCGGCTCCTTAAGGCTGATGATGAAAGTTACCGGCACTGGTTTCACGCAGCTCTTTGGCTTGCTGTCTCCCTGACGTGGCTGCCCCCGTAGAGCTGGATGGGGGTGGACCACAGCTGGTGGCAGTGAAAGCCAGGAACACCAAGAATGTAGACGTTTGGAACAATAGCCCTGGGGCACCCCAGGAAATATTTCCCCCTACATGTGGTCCTTTCAAATTCCCTGTACCACAGACACTACTTTGATTTAAAATGCCGTTTGCTGCTTTCTTGCCTTCTCCGTTTGTTCAGTGCATTTTTGCCCCGGTTTCTATTTCTCTGTAGACATATTTCTTTTTCACTGATGACTAACTTTTAAGCGGGGATTTGTTCCAGTAAGAAGTCCCCTTCTGCTCTCCTTTCTCCCCTCATTCAGCAAATCATAGTAGCAGATTTTCTATAGATTTCAGAGGCCACCACCGCCTCCCTCTCCAATACGTTGTTGTCAGTCTCCTATTAGCACATTATCTCTTTACTCTGCTAATTAAACATCTGGACGCACTGAAAAACTGGCAAAAACATCAGGCCGATTAAAGGAGTTCTCTGATGTCTGGAATCGGTGCATAATATACGGAACAATGAAAAACTGCTTTTCAAATGGGCAGGCACCTTTATCTTTCAGTCGGTGACAAATGTACTGGTAATAATCAGATCGGGCACTCACAGGTTTCAACCTGTGAGCCACATGATCCAAACTTATTTTTAAAAGAAATAGATTTTAAATAAATAGAAATGCCCAAATGATCTTCAAAAATGAATTCTAAAAACTAAACACAGAGCCAATTCAAAACTGGGACTCACATTCTCATCTAGTTATATGCTATAAATTCCAAGCTAATGCTTCATATTTAATAACTGCCTATTATATAGGGCTGACCCTCTAAGACCTCTGTTTTCTCAGAGAACAGTGAGACTTCTGTTGAATCTAGAAAGGCTGCAGGCAAGCAGACCAATAATGGTATGCAACCCCCAAATTATAATTCATAGATAAGCCGAATACATAGGCAAAGATCTACTTACCAATTATCACATTTGGATAACACTCCATACAGTATGTCTAGACTGTTACAAAGAAGTGCAAATGACAGTCACACTGCATGTGTGGGTTTCTTTCTCCCCCCCACTTTCTTTCATTTTTTTTTGGACTATTACATAGGTTCTTTTATTGTTCTGAATTGGAACTTTGGCACCCTCCTGACAGCCAGGCTGAGGGTATCAGATATGAACATAGCAAATATTAACTGATTTTACTTTTAGGGCCTCTTCATTTTAAAGGAATAAAAAAATAAAAGCCAGTAAAAAAGAAGGAGGTTAAATTATCTTGAAGGACTAAACATGGCATTCATTCATTCATCTTTGCTTTGCCAACCAGTTAGGGACTATGCCAGTAGGCCCAACTGGGGCTGACAAAGATCAAGGACAATGGTTTCTTTTGTATATGATCTAGTAATTTACTAGAAAGCTTTTACTTACCAGATGTATGCCCTTGTATGAAAGAAGGATTGGACAGGACAAGGGGATATGAATGATATAGGGAAAACCTATACCTTTCTAATCCTTACAATGAATTTGTAAATATATATCCTTTTAGGGACAATATCGATATTATCACATTGATAAAAATGGACAGCTAGGTCAGGATAGGGTATCCAAAAGGATTTGGAAGCATGTATAATTAGTTACTATACTAGGTATGGTTCTAGCTACTTCCACACAGATTATTTCAACTAATCCTTATGACAACCTTGTTAAGTAGACATTCTCATCTGCATTTACATATAAGGAAGGGTGGGTAAATGTGGTTGCACAGTTGGAGGAATTAGGAGAGTCATATCAACACCCAGTGTTCTGAATACAGATCAGATGTTCAGCAGCAGCATCTAAGCAGTATTACTATTACTGACTGAGGCTATAAGACTTCCAATTACCTGACTAATATAGGTATTTAGAACACATGAAGTGCTTAAGGTCAAAGAACCAGACTGTGATTCTAATCTTACTTCACCACTTACAATCTAAATGCTCCTGGACAAATCAGTTCATCTTTTGGATTCTTAACTTCCCTACCTACAAGATGGGGATTATAAAAATGCCCACCCCATGGGGCTGTTGTAAAGATCACATGCTATAAAATTATAAAGAATTTAGCACAGTGTTTGGTACAGAGCTAGAAATGTTAGCTCTTGCCATTAACCAAGTTCTACACTGAGCAGACTGCAAAGAGTCTAGGGATAGAGTCCTGAGGGCAGATGCCAATGGTGTGCAGTAGCAGCTAAAAATGTTCAGACTCCCTTCTACGGAAGGTGCCTTATCGCTGGCCAGAGGGCAATTAACTTCTGTGTCGCATATTCAGTTCGCTGGAATGTGTTCATCTGGTGCACTCTGCTTGGTTAGGTTGTCAGATGGGTAGGATCCTGTGTGGCTCTAAATAGATGATGCTACAGTAAATCTTTATTCATTGAATTTCACAAATTCACAATTTGTTGTCATTTGGACAGGGGCTGGTTTGAAGCTTAACCTTTTCAGCATCTGTAGAACAGAGGGTCTGCCAAGCAAATTAATAGTGAAAAAGAAATTGAAGGGCTGATCATTCCCATGACTCAGTTAAACAAAATCTTCTCAGGCATTTTAGAAACCCATAAAAATGAACTAATTATAAATCATTCATAAATTTTTACTCAAGCAGGCCCCCTACTAGGCACTGCCATTAGCTTAGTTGTTGCTGTTACGTGTGTGGAAGGTAATAGGATTGTATTTCCTTTGCAAATAGTCTATAATTCATTTGACCTTTCACTTCTTTGGGCTGACTCCCCCTCCCTGACCACCAGCATTCTGTTGTATTAGTAAGAAGCAAATGGGAGAGGTTCAAGTGCACTCAGGATTTGACCTGCTCAAATCAGTGTTATTGCTATCACCTCATACAATTGACTTTTTCTGGGTCAGGAAAGTAAATTGTTTATATGCCACTAATGTTTGTGTCCTCCGGGCCCCACCAGCCATCAATGGGGCTTCTCACATCACTCAGAGTAGAAGCCTATGTCCTGACAATGACTTAACTTCCCCACAGTCTGGCTCTCCACAGTCTCTCTCTTACCTCTCTGACCTTACCTCCTATTATCCCATAACCGCCTACCCCATTATTCCTTTGCCTGGAATGTTCTTTACTCCAGTATCAAAATGGCTCACCCCTCACTTCCTTGAGGTCCAAATGCCACCTTTTCAGGGAGGCTTTCTCTGATCACCTTATTTAAAATGCCACCTCTGTCCCACATCCTATCCTTTTCTCTGCTTTTTAAAAGATGTCTCTTACCATTTTCTAGCACATTATTTCTTTTACAATTTTGGTTTATTGTCTGCCTTGCACGACTAGAACGTAAGCCTCATGGAAGTGAGGATTTAGTCTTTTTTTATTCATGGCTATTTCTTCACTAGAACAGTGAATGCTGTTCAAAGTAAGTATTCAGCAAATATGTGTTGAATGAATACATGGATGTCCTGAAAGTCATATTTCTATGACATTTGTAAATCTACCTAAAGATTAATAAACAGTCAACTAATGCATCAAAAAACACAAGTTATAGATTCTGAATTGATACCACACTTTTTATTACCCACTTTAAATTAATGAATTTCAAACATCATCTCATTCATTGTCATGACTGCAAAGTAGGTAGATGTCAAGTACTACTAGCCTTAGTTGATACATAATGTGACAGATGTGGTCACAGAGTGCTCAGGTGAGCTCAGAGTCTCGATTTTCCAATTCTGTATCTGGAAGAGTCTGCATCTGTATGTATGGCAGTTTAAGCACTCATAACTAATTGATGATCCTTTAATAAATGGGTTGTTGGGAAGTGAGGGGGGTATAGTCAGAAGAGAATAATTAGGAATATGCTTTCTGATCTAGGTCTTCTGTCCCAGCCAAATCTTAAAGGTAAATATGGAGAAGGTATCTGGCCCTTAAACAGAACAAATGTTACCAATTCATTGTTCCTTCTATTTCATTTTCCTATTTATTAAACATTGCAGCAGGCTGGTGACATTCAAAACATGAGGCTTATTGATCCGTGAGCTTATGTGTTCATAATTTACCCATGGTGCTGATTTCTAGATCTAGAAATACTATATCATAAAACAGGCTTGCAAATAGTTATTGTTCTTAATGAATGGTGACTTGTTATGAAGAATGATTCCTGGAAGATCATTCTCTTTTAGGCAATTAACTTATTGATTTTACCAATGAATACGAATATAGAGCAGTGAGAGAGTTGTATAAGAGAAGCTTGGAAAACATGTGACAAATATTTAAAAGATTGGGGTGGGGGGTGCCTGGGTGGCTTAGCTGGTTGGACATCCGACTTTCAGCTCAGGTCATGATCTCACTGTCTGTGAGTTCGAGCCCCGCATCGGGCTCTGTGCTGACAGCTCAGAGCCTGGAGCCTGCTTCGGATTCTGTGTCTCCCGCTCTCTCTGCCCTTCGCCTGTCCCCACTCATGCTGTCTCTCTCTGTCTCTCAAAAATAAATAAACATTAAAAAAAAAGATTGGGGGAAAAGAGCTATTCTGATTAAACACTGTTATTCCTCATCTTTTTAACCTCCGTGACAGTCTTTCCACAGTATCAGAAACCACTTTCCTTCCTCTACAACCGGAATGAACGAAATGTAATCTTTGCTTGATAACTGAAGATTGTATGAAATTCACATGGTTCTCTATGATCTGGCTAATGCCTAGCTTCATATTCTTATCTCCTACCAGTCTCTCCTTGTCTCATATTCTGGCCACAATGACTTGCCTTTCACTTCCTGGAAGAGCCTAGTACATTTCCACCACAGGCATTTGTACATGCTGTTTCCTTGGCCCGGAGCATTCTGCTCCTGACTCATGTGGGGCCCTCCTTATCATGTATACTTGTTTAGCTCCCTATACATGCCTGTAGCACACTAAAAATTTTATAGCACTTTTTACAGTTGCCAATATGTAGTTATTTGTGTCATTTCTTATTTAATATTTATCTCCCTCCCTAGACCATACGCTCCATGAAAGCAGAAACTTGTCATTTTCTCCCTAATGCCAAGCACAATACTTGGCACAAAGTAGTAATGAATGAATGGAAAACTGGGTATTCAGTATGAAATGTCTGGCTGAAAGGTAAACATTTGAGTCAAACATTTAGATCAGCATTATCCAATAACATTTTTTTCCGATGATGGGAATGCTCTAGATCTGTCCTGTCACTAGTGTCATGTGCCTACTGAGCCTTTGAGACGTGCCCAGGACAGCTGAGAAATGGAATTTTTAATGTTATTTAAGTTAAACTGAAATAGTCACAGGTGACTAGTAGCTACCGTGTCAGATAGTGCGGATTTTGAGATTGCCGAATGGTTAGATGTTGAATGGTCTATAAACTTAACCAAACAACATAACGGAGTTTGACCTTTTTATGAGGTCCTATTTATCACTTGCTTTCTGTTGTGGTGGTTTCTTTCCTTGATTTTATGTTTAATAAGTCCTTTCCTGTCTTGAGATGGGTCATCTATATTTTCCTCTAATCTTTTTTGAGGTTTTTTGTTGTTGTTTTTGTTTTCACCTTTAATTCATTAATCAGCTGGAGTGCTTTTATGACTCTTCTGCTTTTGGAACATGTTATAAATTGAAAATCTAAGGTTTTTTCCCTTAGGAGTTATCTGAGCGTTACTTCATAATGCATCTTTTCTCTACTGATTTTTGATGCTGGTTTTATAATCCACTAAATGTTTATTTGTCCTGGGTGTGTTACAGAGCTTTTATTCAGTTTTACTGCTCTGCCTACTCTTCCATCTGTATCACTTTTTAAAAAATATTTTATTACTTATTTTTGAGAGACAAAGCACAGCAAGGGAGGGGCAGAGAGAGAGGGAGACACAGAATCCAAAACAGGCTCCAGGCTCTGCTGTCAGCAGAGAGGGGGCTCGAACTCAGGAGCCGTGAGATCATGACCAGAGCCAAAGTCGGATGCTTAACTGACTGAGCCACCCAACGCCTCAGTACCACTTTGTCTTAATGATCATAGCTTTAAAATACTCTTTAATGTCTGATAGTTCTAGCTTGTTCTGTTTGTTTTAGCTATTCAGATTCTGTTAGTGCAATGTCTAAACTTTTTTTCTCATGTCAATTCATATGTGCATGTAATGCATGGTGATCACGTTTTTTCAAACTCCAAATCAGGACACATAATTAACACAGGAAAATGTAGCCACCATTCACATCAGTATTAAGTCTCCTCCAAGCACAGGGTTGTGCACATGGTAGGTGCTTTTTGGCTAAAAGGATAAATGAGGTAGAGACATTTGATTGGTAGTTTTTATATATACAATGCACAAGATAACTTTCCTTGTTTTGCATGGTAAGAAAAAATCCAAAGGTGATTTGTTCTCTGTTCTGTTCTTACTGCTCAAGGAGCTCTTAGGTAGCTCCTAGACCAGCTGTGTCACCCACATATTCAATGCAGCCCAATTAGTTACTAAGAGTCACAATGCATTGAATCAGAGTGTGACTCAAGTCAAAGCTGCAAGAAACAGCAGCAATACTAATGAGTATTCAAAGCTGATTAGAATGCAAAAAAAATCCTGCTATTCTTTAAGTATCAGCGATAATATGGAGCAATCAGGTAGCAGCTACTTGAAGCAATTGCTTGAAAGTGATTTTTTTTGATTGGGAAGATTTCTTAAGAATTATATTTTAAAAATGAGGACTATTTTCCTCCCAAAAGGTTCAATTGGCACTTTCTGATTTAACTGAAGTGCGCACACACACATACACACATGCACAAACAAGTATGCAAATATTAATCATTAGTCATATTCAACTAAATGAATCCAGTCATTCTAGATAGCTGGAAAGCTGAAATCACCAAATGAAAGACATTTAGTGTATTCTTATGGACAATATTTTAACAGCAGAAGAATGAAATTATTGTGCAAAATCTCAGTCATGGGGCTATCAGAGGTTATTTAATCCATCTTTCCATCTCAAGGTAGAACCAAATCTATATTTATCTTCAATATCATCTCAATCTTATAAAAAAAAAATGGTAATTGGAACTCTCGAGGAGTCTTTCCCTGCTACTCCCTAAAGAAATAATCATAAAAATACACTCAACTCATATCAGGGTTGTTGATTTTTGATTCCCACGTTAGATACACAGTTTTAAAAGGAATGTTCAGAGGTCAAAAATATTTAGCAAAATCTTCTATGCTTTTTGTGTCTATATATACCACAGATATTAAGAATTGATAGTCCATTAATTCATTAATATTTAATTGATTCATTCATTAAACATTTTTGGCTGCTTCAAGGTGACCTTGAGGCCCTAAAAATGCTTCGCAAATAAATATTCAATTATTTTTTTTTTTATCAAACTGTACTTTATTAAGGCAGGACACTTATTCTGGCTCAACCCAGAGTCAGAAATTATAACCATATAGGTTGTTAAAGTATTTTCTAAGCATAAACCTTTCAAACAATATATTAACTGAAAAAAATCTCTATATCTATTATGACCTAAAATCCTTTTTGGAATGACCAACAAAGTCAGATAGACCGTGGCTCTGTCATTTCCTTATTATATGATCTTGAGCAACTTATTTAACTTCTCTGTGCCTTGGTTTCCTAATTTGTAAAGCAGTATAGTAATAGTAGTTCCTGCCTCAAGGGGATTAAATAAAACAATTCACATAAAGGATTCAGCACTGTGCCTTGCACATAGGAAATCCTAAATACAGGTAAGCTAATATTATTAGTGATTATGTTAGGCATATAACTACAGACTCTAGGTCAGGCTTCACATGTAACAAGAAAACCATACAGACAATAGAGTTACATGCTTGATGGTATGGTGCATCTGATAAACACCATGGAAGACTGGGGTGGGGGATGTTAGAGGGCTTTTAGGACATACTGCTTGAGTTGGGATTTAAAGGATAGAGAATGACAGGTGTCAAGGAGAAGGTAAAGGGGCATATAATGAAAACGAAGTAAAGGAAGGTGAAGATGAATCTTGGAGGGACATAAAAGTCCAGTAAATAGTTGATCAGTGCACTATTTATTGAAAATATCACTCTGGCTTCCCAAATAACATTTTCAAGTTAGATAGGTAGTTAACAGTCTCTTCAGAAAATGGGCTGTTACCCTATGTTTAACATATGTGTACACGTGTGTGCGTGTGTGAGGGGAAGAGTGGCATAGGTTATTATCTTTTCAGGAGTCCATGTGAACTGTCCATTTAATACTTAAAATTACCTGATTAGAGAGTTAATATTAGTATCAGCCCCATTTTAGAGATAAGAAAATTAAAGCTCAGAGATGTCAAGAAACTTTCCCAAATTCATACGGCCAGTAAGTACATAGCAGCCAGAAAGTCTAACTTCGAAGCCCTGTGCTCTTAATCACAAAGGTGCTTCCACTTAAAATTCATAAGGTCTTATGACTTTTGAAGGCAAATTGCTAGCCAGAACTAGTCAAGGGGGAAGCTCTTACACCCAGTGTATGCATAAATTATGACTGCTAGCTTACTGACTTAAGCCTCATGTTTGGGTTCAGATGACAAGCTTTATAATTGTCTGAGCAAATATAGAAACCTGAGAAGTCCCATTCAATGATCTACTTCATTTTAAGCTAATATGCGGGAACTAGAAATAAAACTTTTATTAACTTCGTGTTTCCTGAATAGACAGAAAGGGGAAAGTGAGGATGTGTTGTTTTAGCTTCATTCAGAGGTGATTTGGGCTGTTTTGAGGTCTGATTGAACAATGTATTATATGCTTTTGTTTGCTTGATTAAAAAAGGAGTGGTTACCCTGAGGCCGTGGAGCCAATATGGCTTTTGATAACATCATGTGCAGCTCTTGAATTAAATATAAAAATTCTACTGTGCATTGTCTTGGATGCTGTGTCCTTTGAAAGATACAAAGCGTTACTAAGAGGTAGAGACATAAGAGGTTGCTCTAAATGACTAAGAACAAAGAAAACGATTTCACAGTGTGTACAGTGCAAGCTACACTAGCATCTGACAGTATGAACAGCGGTGCAAGGATTGCCTTTGCGGTAGCAGACACCACAGATAGGGGAGGCAGCGTGGCCACTGCAGTGAAGAAAACAGACTCTGAAGTCATAGAGACCTGAACTGGAACCTGGGTTCTATGACTTTCTAGCTGTGTGACCTTGGAGAAGTCACACACTCTTCCACTCCAAGCATTACTTTTCCCATCTATAAGTAGGGAAAATAGTGCCTGTACCTCATAGTGTTGCTGTGAGAATTAAAATTTAATGCAAGCAGAGTTTGCAATGTTGCTTGATCATAGTAAATAGACCGAGATTTCAAAAATAGCATGACTGTCTATAATCAATATTGTTTACATGAAGGATTTCCAATTTTCACTCTTAGCCAGACTGGTCATCAAAACCATTCTAATATTTACCTTTTATAAAGAACTCACCTCCATCATTGTCCAAGTTATCTCCACAAAGCATTTCCATGACAACATTGCAGCCTGTGCCACTCCAACCCACCTGACACACACAGTGCCAACCATTTTGATCCAGGGTACATCGTCCATTTCCAAAGCAGAGCCCCGGGCAGCCATCTGGAAAGACAGCAGAGAATAACAATCATGGAGGCACTGTAATGGGAAAGGCCAACAGCGATGTATCTACCTATAGGATAGCATCTAGTCACCTGGGCTCCATTCAGACGAGGTGTCTGGAGAGGAACTTGTTTGCTTATAAAACCTTCCCAGGGAACTTGTTATCCCTTACCTGGCTGTGCTCTTCCTCAGAGAGCCAATTAAGTCTTATTAATGCTAACCCCAATTCCCACCCTCTGGTTTACATGGCATGAGAACTATGATGGGGACAAAAAAAGTGTTTTGTTTTCTTTTCAAAAAACGTATCTTCTCAGCTCAATCAAAACTGGATGGATGATATTGTACCTAGTTACGGCCAATAAACTGGGGAAAGACAGCAGCTCCTATGAAAAAAAGCTTCCCCTAACTACTTCTGGTCTGTACTGATTTTCCCTTTGTGATACACTGCTTCAGGACTTAGGTGTGTTGCTACACAGTTCAGACCACACCATTAAATATTTGCCCATGTAATGCCTTAGAAATGTGCTGCAGTTGCTTTTCATTTATTCAGCTGTTTTCTTTAAGATTGTTATTGATCTAAGGGCTAAGGATTAAACTTTTTACTTATCTGGTATCTCCCTCAGAAGCTAGCATAATATTAAGCCTGGAGTAACTGCTCAACACATGTTTATGGACCTAAGGCATGCCAAATTGAGCCTTTCAGGATTCTAGAGAATCACTGGATAAATACAGGAAATTGTTGATCTCAAATGACTTCCATCCATTGACAAGCCACAAACACTAACAATGGTCCCTATTTGGACTCTGAATTTCTCAGGGATGCCCTACTCTTTCTACCAATAGTTCCGAGTTCGGTTATTCCAAAGGGCAGCCATATATGTGCCAAGTGCTCAGTGGACAGATGAACAGAGATGGCCATAATGGCACATAGCTGCTGGACATTTTCCCAGTAGCAGTGCATGACCAGATATGAATTTTACTGGAGATAGCCCAATAAGTAGTCTTTTCATTTGCTGTCTTTGAGAGAAAATTCCAGAAGTATAAAGAGCAAAATAAGTTTTTAAAAATTTGCAGCCATAACCCAGTGTTGCTTCCAAATGGTTTTCTAAGTAACTATCAACGGACCAGATGAAGAAAAAACTTTAAAATAAAATGACAGATGGCTGTTAGAAAATATGAAAAGACTCTCATTATATACATACATAGTATGTGTGTGTATATATATATGTATGTATATGTATATATATGTGTATATATATATTTCTCAAGGAGTGGTATAGGATGAATATATACAGGTTTAAGAAAAGAATTTATCTAGTTCCATTGTCATGGATATACAATGGATAAAGAGAAATCAGGGGAAATTTGGAAAATATTCAACCTTCTGAGGCTGAGGTAATGAAAAGCACCAGGGTATCTGACAGAAAGCCCCTTACTGTCTTGATCAAAGGCAGATCCTTGGGGGATGCATGATGGGTTACTTATAATAGGATGACTTTTCTCTCCTTGAAAGGATACTGTACATGAACTTACAGTTGTATTGTTATGTCAAAGAAAATGCTCAGCTGTCTATTCAAACCTAGCTCATTTACTAATTACCTGTTTTGTACACAAAGACATATGCATGCACACACGCACACATGCACAAAACTCCATAGAAAGCCAAGGAAAAATAGTTCTTAAAACTGCTTTTCAATCCATTCTGCACGATGGCAAAAGACAGCTCTCTGACATTAGAAAAACAAATTACTTTTTAGTCTGACTATAACAGCAGGAACCTGACAATATCACACTTCAGGAAGCCTGCCAAAAGTAAACACACAAACCCAACCAACCAACCAACCAACCAACCAACCAACACAAAACCCCACCCACCCTGCCTTTACCACATGCATATTTTCCATTCGTGGTATTTTTCTGTTATAAAATGAGTGAGAAAAATCTTACCTCGGACAGCATCTAAGTAGTGAGCTGAAAGGGGGGGAGAAAGAACGATTGAATGAATTTCTGGGAGACCACAGCTATACAACATGTATTAATGGTTTGCCATCTGTTGCCTGGGACTGGAATGGCAAACTGTGAACTGCCGAAATGCCTGCAGCTCACAAGTTGGTACACGGGCCTGTGTAGTTTGTGAATAATATTTTCTGTGGGAAAGATATTAATGGCCGTTCTGCAACAAACTCTATGAGGTTTCCTAAAAAAAGTGTCATATTTCATTAAAGGTATAAGAGCTGCATTTTTACATTTCAGTAATAACTTTCGTGAAAAAGCGTGAGCTTGTTTCTTATTAGTAATATCTTGAGAAGGGAGTTCTGGAGTAACCACCTTTGGTAATCATCACAATATTTAAATCCTCTTATGTGAAGGCAATAAACTTACTGTAGTGCGGGAATGTAATTACTTAAGCTGCGTCGGAATCTCACCCCTCATCACCTTTTTAATGAATCTTCAATATTTTCCACAGTCACAGAACAAGACTTACTGTACTTTCAGTAGAGTAGTAATGCAGTTTATTAAGATTATATGTTATATATGTCATATATATTATACATTACTCTGGCAGTTTCCAACCATTATAACAAAATACTTTCACCTAAAAATGAAAGCTGTGGTACAGTCTGGTGGGGGAAAGAAAAAGCCCACAAACAGTGAACTGGGTATCCAGGACCTTGCTCTGCATGGATTTTCTGTATGCTTGTGGAACACCACTGGAACGCTCAGTGACCCACTTTCCTTAGCTGAACAATGGGAGGAGTCGTACTTGTCCGTCTGTATCTGCAGGAGGCCTCTGTGGCAGATATGTGTATGTGCCAAGGACTTTGAGTTTTTTTAAGAAAAGTAAAGGTGCTTTAAAAATCAAAACTCTAATTTTGATATTTTTTATAATGTGAAGACCACGTGATAGATTTACAGGCTTTCTCACACCCACAGACCGTTCTCCCAGGCATCCTGAACATTAACATAATTGGTGACAGGGGACAGGAGAGGGTGGATGCCTTGGCACGAAGGCTTTACGCCACCCGATAACCAGTGCAACACAGATGTCCCATTGACTGTAGGTCAGGAGTGTCTTCTTCCTATACATTAAAGACAGCTCCTAATGATATCGAATGGCCCCTGTTAAAGGGGTCCCATTTAATGAAATTGCCTCTAAGTGCTTTCAACTGCAACAACCTATACTTTTCAAAAGGAAAAATGGGCAGTGAATGTTATGTTCACAGCGTTCTCTTATTAACTAACGACACTTTATTCCAATGTGTCATCTTTAATTTGAGTAACTCAAAGCACTAGAAAACAGAATCTATAAGGAATACTGAATTAATGAGAAAAGAAATGGCACAAGAAAGAACTAAAGATATTATCAACAAAAGAGGAAAACTCCCAGTTAACCAAACTTTCAAACTTGTGGCTCACCCTCCTCCCCTTTCTCTCCTCCAACCTAAAATTCTATGAAAAGCTTGGTGATTGATCACTAAAATGCTTTTCCTTGTTCAATTAATCCAATTTACTTTTGCACAGTATGGTGGTACTTACCAATGGTGCAGTGGTCGCCCTCCCATCCAGGGCTACACTCACATTTTCCATCTTTGCACTGGCCATGCTCAGCACAGTGAGAATGACAGGAGCGTTCTTCACACGTGGGTCCTACCCAGCCTTCTTCACACTGGCAAATTCCCCTTGAGCAGACTCCATGGCTACCACACTCCATGGTACAGAGCTCTGCAGGAGATTCAAGGAAGATACATTTACATATTGTATTAAAACCAGTCTACTCTTCCCAAAAGACATTAGAATTACCAAAAATCCCACTCTACATTTATATTTTAAATATATAAATGAAATGTCACGAAGGCACCTGGGTGGCTCAGTCAGTTGAGCATCTGACTTCTGCTCAGGTCATGATCTCATGGTTTGTGAGTTCAAGCCCTGTGTCGGGCTCTATGCTGACAGCTCAGAGCCTGGAGCCTGCTTCAGATTCTGTCTCCCTCTCTCACTGTCCTTCTCCCACTTATTCTCTCTCTCTTTCTCTCTCTCAAAGATAAACATTAAAAAAAAATTTTAATGACACAAAGTCCTCTAGCATTTGAGTGAATGTGCAAGGAACTCTATAAAAAAGATAGTTAAGTCTCTAAGTATAAAATAAACCCAAAGTCAAATTGATTTTGAAAAGTCCATAAAATGATAATGGCATTCAAGGCTTAGAAATGAAGTCAGTGCCAAACAAATGTCAAGTGGGTTTCACTAAAAATTCATTAAGATCACAAATAATGTTACAAGGATTTTATGATGCTACAAGCAATCACTGGGGTAAAACAGTGATCTAACTTCATTCAGGAAGAGAGGTTCTACAGTTGGAAAGAGCTTTCTAATAAAATTTGTAATATACAAAAGGTAAAGCTGCCAGCAATGCTAATCAGCTGGTTTCCCTGAACATACAGACAATATCTGCATTTATTTTAAGCATTTAACTTGAATCCTGGTTGATTAAAATACAGTCTTATCTTGAAATGTCATTCATAATTTGGCCAACATATTCCAATTGTATACTGGCTTTGACGAATTTCTCTCCTCGTCCCTTTGACTCTTTTTGAGAAATGCCAAATATTAATAAAGTCATGACAGTAGAGAAGCTAAAATAAAAGTTTGGCAAACTTTTCTCTTGACTGAATACCCTTGCTGGAGAAGGAAGTGGGGGATAAAAGCCTATAGAAAGCATGTGATAGAAGTAACGCAACAGGTTTTGGGTACAATTGGCCATATACCCTTGAAAGAAACAGAGAATTTTCTGGAAGCCAAGTCATCTATCTTTCATAATCTCAAATTCTGAAATTGGTTTTATGTATTAAGAGATATCGGGGCGCCTGGGTGACTCAGTTGGTTGAACATCCAGCTTCAGCTCAGGTCATGATCTCACGGTTCATGGTTTCGAGCCCCGCATTGGGCTCTGTGCTGACAGCTAGCTCAGAGCCTGGAGCCTGATTCAGATTCTGTGCCTCCTTCTCTCTCTGACCCTCCCCTGCTTGCGCTGTCTCTCTCTGTCTCTCAAAAATAAATAAAAAACATTAAAAAATTAAAAAAAAGACATATTGACATGTAATGATATTAGTATTGCCCTATATTACATGTAAGAAGGTTTCTATTCTACAAAGAGCAGAGTTATTTTTCAGTAGGTTAGAATATCCTTCCGATAAATCTATGGCTAGATTTATAGATTTTATTCCTGTGTAAATCAATTTGTTTACTAATTCATTCATAAGTATGCTCTGTGGATCGAAGTATGATAGAAAGAATAGTGGACAAGAGATAAGGATTCCTCTGCATAAAAGCTGTGTGCCCTTAGGAAAATTACTAACATGTTCTCTTAATCTCTGCTCATGTTACTTCACAATGAAAGTAATAATATTTACATCTTACAGGGTCATTGGACAGATTTGAGACATATTTTGGAGGTAGAACCCATAGAAATTTCTCAAGACTAGATATGGGGATTGGAGGAAAGGGAAAAAATGAAAGTTTTGGCTGAAACAAGTAGGTGGATACTGCTGTCATTCTGAAATGGGAAAGGCTAAGGGAAGAATAAGGATAGAAGATTGAACATTAACCTTGAGATAATGTATAGATAGCAAAGTGAATTTGACAGGCCAGGGCTGGAGATATGAAATTGGCAATCATTAGCTCAAAGGTGGCATTTAAAGGCATGGGACTAGATGATATCCCCAAGGAGGGAGGAGAGACAACTCCTGAAGTGAGCCCTAAGATATCCCATGTTTTAAAGATAAGGTTATAAAAAGAGGAACCATCAAAAGGAGACCAGGAAGGAGAGACAGTGAAAGGAGGAAATCTGGGAGATTGTGGTCTAACTGAAGCCAAAAGAGGACCTTTCTCAAGAAGAGGGTAGCTAGCAGTATAATATTGACTTGACTGAGTCGTCAAGTAAGATTTGGGCAGAGAAGTGCTATGGAATTTATCCATATGGAAGCTGTCGGTGGCTTTAGGAAGAGCTGCACTGATTAAGTAGCAGCTATAAGTCGGATATGAATGGGTGGAAGAGTGGATGGAAAACTGTATCTGGGATCACCAGATTGTAAGAAAAGTATAGAGTCCAAAAAATACAAAAAGGGGAGGGTTGCCTAATAAATGGTAATTCAAGTAGGTTGATCTTGAAATAGCACCTGATCTCTATATTTTGGTTCTGAATCTCTAACTGATAATCTGGATTTATAATTTTAGTTCTTGTGCTGAATCTGAGATTGTACTTATATTCCCTTTAATGGCCTCCCCCTAGGCAGAACTGAAAGGGCCTTTTACGATTAGGGAGCTAAGCTGGTCAAATCCAATCAAGTCAGAGCTAACAGAAACAAGAGGCAAATATTTTGTATACATTGTTTTATATAACTATAAATTTTAGAAAGGATAGAAAAATATGCCATTCTGCTGATTTTCTGAAAAGTAACAGGAATAGATGAAAAATATCAGCAAAATGGCAGATTAGGTTATCCTTAAATCATCTCAATATAAACCTTAGAAATATTGACTATAATGTAGTAATTTTAAAATTACATGTCTTACTTCTCCAAAGAGGACATCCAGATGGTCAACAAACACATGAAATGATGCCTAGCATCACTCATCATCAGGGAAATACAAATCAAAACCACACTGAGATACCACCTCACACCAGTCAGAGTGGCTAAAATGAACAAATCAAGAGACTATACATGCTGGCGAGGATGTGGAGAAACAGGCACCCTTCTACACTGTTGGTGGGAATGTAAACTGGTACAGCCCCATTGGAAAACAGTGTGGAGGCTCCTCAAAAAACTATCCATAGAACTCCCCTATGACCCAGCAATAGCACTGCTAGGGATTTACCCAAAGGATACAGAAGTGCTGATGCATAGGAGCACATGTACCCCAATGTTCACAGTGGTACATTCAACAATAGCCAAATCCTGGAAAGAGCCTAAATGTCCATCATCTGATGAATGGATCAAGAAGATGTGGTTTATATATAGAATGGAATACTACATGGCAATGAGAAAGAATGAAATATGGCCATTCATGGCAATGTGAATAGAACTCGAGGGAGTCATGCTAAGTGAAATAAGTCATGCAGAGAAGGACAGATACCATATGTTTTCACTCATAAGTGGAACAGGAGAAACCTAACAGAGGACCATGGGGAAGGGGAAGGGGTAAAAATAGTTGGGGAGAGGGAGGGAGGCAAACCATGAGAGACTCTTGAATACTGAGAACAAACTGAGGGCTGATGGGGGAGGAGGAGAGGGGAAGGGGGTGATGGGCATGGAAGAGCGCACTTGTGGGGAAGAGTACTGAGTATGATATGGAAACCAATTTGACAATAAACTATATATAAAAAATAAAATTACATGTCTTGGCTTACAATAAACAAAATTATAAATTGTCAAATGCAAAGAGGGTGCTAATAGCAAAGTCAACCTTCTGGCAGCTTTGAGTGGTTATTATACCCAGTAACAACTAGAGGCTTGGGTATTTACTTCCACAGAGGAAAAAGGGATGAGGTTTTTGGCCTATTAAGATGGGAAGTTAGACTGAAACTCCTGTAGAAAGCAAGGACCCTTGAAGGGATGCAATATCAATGAGATGAGGACTAATAAACTCTACGCACTAGCCCAGAGTGATGGCAAGAAAGCATTAACTATTCTACTACTACTATGACTACGACTACAAATACTACTACTACTACTACTACTACTACTACTACTAAATTTTGGAGTTAGAAAACGATATTGAAATAAAATGCTACCTAATCATAATAATATGTGCAATAGAGTGCCCTGAGTGAAATATTTCCAAAACTTTGTACTATTCAGGAGTTAAGTAAGATACTTTGTCAAATATGCATATATATATTGAAAGGTGGAATTGTTTGTCATAACTGTGACCTAGGTAATTTTTACTATTCTTTCCTGATGGGAACTGGAAAATCTAGACAATATATATTTAAAAATCTTTTGGACATTATTGGAGTTCACAAAAGAGTAAAGAATTACTGGGCTACATTTTAGGAAAAAAAGAAAACCCAGAGAGGTGAGTCTGACATTTATGGATGCTTTCCTCTAGAAGGATCTGTCAATTCTGGTAGAGGCAGCTGGAAGACTCTGGGTAGAGCTTTTGTCAGTTTCATGAGGGCATAAAAAATATTTGACTATATAATGTCTAAGAAATTTCTAATACTGAAGAAAATATCCAGCCAAATATATGAAGCAAAATTGAAGGAGCAAAAAAAAGAAAAAGCCAAATTTATAATCATAGTCAGGGACTTTTAATGCCCCCCTTTCTCATTAACTGATGACAGAACAAGCAGAGAACAAATCAGAAAGGATATGAAATATCTGAGTAGCATGATTAACAAATCTGATCTGACACATATAGAGCACTGTAATAAATGACTACAAGATGCACACAATTTTCAAGTGCACATGGAACATTTACAAATATTGGCCACATGCTGGGCTATAAAGCAAGTCTCAAAGTATTTCGAAGTTCTGAAATTATTTATAGCATGATTCCTGCCCACTGTGGAATAAGACTTGGAATCAAAACATAAAAGATAACTATAAAATCCACATACATTTGGAAATTATAAAATATCCCTCTGAAAAAATGGCAGACCAACAACAAAAAAGAGAAATCATCATTGAAAGTAGAAAATACTTTGAAATGAATGAAAATACAATAGACATACCAAAATTTGTATAACTCAATCCATCTATATAGGAAAACTCATAAGGTAGAAAGGAAAACCAGCAGAAAACAATGATCCACACATCCATTCTATGAAATTAGAAAAAAAAAGCAAAGTAAACTCAAGGAAGGTAGAAGACAGAAAATGATAATTTAAGAGCTGAAATTAAATAGGAACAAACAGAAAGCCAATACTTGACAATTTGCATAGCTCAAAAAAATCTGATAAACTTCTGAGGGTGACTGATCAAGAAGAAAACACAGACTATCCAAATAACCAATATCATGAATGAAAAAGATGACATTGCTATTGAATGAACAAACATAAAAAATCACAAGAGACTCTTGAATACTGAAAACAAACTGAGGGCTGAAGGGAGAGGGGAAAAAGGGAAGGAGAGTAATGGTCATGGAGGACGGCATTTGTGGGGAAGAGCACTGGGTATGATATGGAAACCAACTTGACAATAAACTATAAATTAAAAAAAGAATATTAAAAACAACTTTTGTCATACTTTTGAAAATTTCAATGAAATGGACAAATTCCTAAAGGGAGAGGGGAAAAAGGGAAGGAGAGTAATGGTCATGGAGGACGGCATTTGTGGGGAAGAGCACTGGGTATGATATGGAAACCAACTTGACAATAAACTATAAATAAAAAAAAGAATATTAAAAACAACTTTTGTCATACTTTTGAAAATTTCAATGAAATGGACAAATTCCTAGTAAGCACAACTTAAAATAAGACACACACACACACACACACACACACACACACACACACAAGGAAACCGAATAGCTTCTATAAAGAACCTGAATCCACAATGAAAAATATTCCCACAAAGAAAATCGTAGTCTCAGATGACTTCACTTGTAAATATACCAAACTTTTTTAAGGAAGAAAAAGTGCCAGGCTTGAATAACTTTTTCCAAAGAATAGAAAAAGACAAAACACCACAATGTGAGTTATGAGGCCAGCATAACCTCGATATAGAATTCTTACAAGGATATTATAGGAAAAAATATAGGCGAATCTCACTCATGAATATGAATGGAAAAAGCTTAAACAAATACTAACACAACACACCTAGCATTACATAACATGAAGTAATATAATGACCAATTTGTGCTAATTCTAGGAATACATGATTATGTTAACATTTGAAATCAATGTAATTCATCACATATATGGAGTAAAAGAAATAAATCATATGATCATCTAAATAGATATATAATAAGTCTTTGATAAAATACTAAATATCTATTCATGATAAAGACTTATAGCAAACTAAGAGGAACTTTAATCTGACAAAGATTAGCTACAAAAAACTT
Organism: Suricata suricatta; assembly: GCF_006229205.1. NCBI lineage: Eukaryota > Metazoa > Chordata > Mammalia > Carnivora > Herpestidae > Suricata > Suricata suricatta. The sequence continues at coordinate 86,805,084 of NC_043717.1, forward strand.
ACAACAAATATTGTATTTAATAGTGAGATGTTGAAATTTTTTTCTATTATTGAGAGTAAGAAAAGATGCCTATGATCATCCTTCTTTGCAACATAATTTTAGAGGCCCCAGCCAGTGCAATAATGTATGAAAAAGAAAAAAATGATAAAAATTGAAAAGAAATAAATATAGCCATCATTATTCAAAGACAGGATGATTGTATGCATACAAACTACAAAAAGAATCTATAAAGATAAATTATTAGAATTAATATGTGAATTTATCAAGTTTTCTATGGACTATGCTAATATATAAAATGATAAAATGATATCTTTATATCAAGCTATGAATAAAAATTTAAATACCATTCATAATAGTATCATGACATTATATACTTAGTAATAAATTTAATAAAATATTTGCAAAATCTATGCTGAAAATTATAAAACTTTATAGAAAATTTAGAATAATTTCATGGACAAATGGAAAGCTATGCCAAACCCATTAACTGAGAAACAAAATTAAAGATATCAATTTTCCCCAAATTTTTCTATAGATTCAATGTAACCCCAATCAATATCTTGGCAGATTATGTGTGTGTGTGTGTGTGTATGTAAATATTGACTGACTAAAGAAGCAGAATAAGGTGAGAAGATGTATGCTAGCTAATAGACTTATTATAAAGCTATGTTACTTCAGATAATGGGTATTGCTATAATGGCAAATAGACCAATGAGAATGAATAGAGTCCTAAATCACATAAGGATACTTGATTTATGGTGAAGGTGGTACTGCAGGCAAGTGTGAAATGACTACTGTTTTAAATTAAATGGTTCTGGGAAACTGAATACCCACTAGAAAAACACTTCACCCCATATACAAAATCGATTCCAGATAAAATGTAGTAAACATAAACTGATAAAGCTTCTAGAACACAAAGTAAGAAAATGATTTCATTATCTTAGGGCAAAAAACATTTCTTAAACAGTACACAAAAATACTAACTATAAGGGCAAAAATGTATAAATTAAGCCATATCAAAATTAAAAACTTCTAATCAAAAGACAAAACACATTATAAGTGGTAGAATATATTCATAGCACATATAACTGAAAAAGAGCTTGTATCCAGAACATGCAAAGAACTTCTTCAAATCAATAATAAAAAGACACCTGAAGAGGTATTTTATAAAAGAGGATATCCAAATCTACAAAAGCGTATGAAAACATGCTTTGCATCACCACTTATCAAGGAGATACAAAATCAAATAACAATGAAATACCACTGCACACCCACAAAAATGGTTCAGATCTAAAAGATTGTCAGTAATAAGTGTTGATGACAATGTAAAGTAACAAAAAGTCTCATATACTAGATGGGATTGTGTAAATTGGTACAACCACTTTGGAAAACTCTTTGACATTATCTGCTAAGTTTGAAATATGTATACCCTGTGGCTCAGCGATTCCACTTCTCAGTATCGATTCCATAAAAGTGCAAGCAAGCAAATGTTCACTTAAAGGTATAAAAATGCTCACAGAATTATACGTACTAGACAGAAAATGGAAATGCTTTAAGTAACTATAGAAAATATAATCGTGGTAACTTTGCAAAAAAAAAAAGGGTATCAAAGTGAAAATGGATGGTCTATAGCAGTGTGCCATAATATAGATGAATCCTCTAAAAATATTATAGAGTGAAAGAAATGAAATACAAAATCATACATGCTGCAAGAGTTCATCGAAAAATTTATTGGAAAGCAGGAAAGTATTAAAAGTCAGTATAGTTACCTTGGGGAGGAAGTTTAGGAGGAGGTAATAATTTGGGAGAGGCACAAAGGAAGCTTCTGGGGATAGTATCCTATATTTTGACTTGGGTGGTAGTTACCAGGTGTTTCATACTTATATGATTCACTAGGCTGTACACGTATAACTTTTGTACTTTTCTGTATATGTGTTATATTTTAATAAAATGTTAAGAAATTAGTTGTAATGCCCAAAAGAACAGAAACAGAATATACAACTTCCTAACCAGAAGAGGTGGAAAAAAAATGAAGATAGCTCAATCAAAAAAAAAAAAGAGAAAAAGAGGGAAAGAAAGAGAAAAAAATAAATATTATAAATAGGAGGCACAGAAGAAGAATTTGGGCTACAAATCTAAGCATGTCAGGAATCCCAGTAAATAAAAACAAAGTAAAGTTGAGCTTTAAAAGAGAAAGACTCAAATTGAGTGGAAAAGAAATTCTAGTTCTGTTCCTTCTGTTAATAAGAGATGTGCTGAAAACATACAAATTTAGTAATAAAAGGAAAAAAGCATTCTAGAAAAGTACCATCCAGAGAAACTTGGTGTAGCTATAACATTATCAGATGAAATATATTTCAAGGTACAAGGCATTATTATAGGTAAAGAGTCATTATAAAATAACAAAAGGAGTAATTCAACCGGGGAGATGTAACAATCCAGACAATAGAAGAAAATATAGCTTCTAGATAGATAAAGCAAAAGCTGACAGAATGATAATAAGACAAGCTAAAACTTTCACAATCAGTAATAAGATAAAAATTAGGGAGGATGTAGAAAATCTAAATAGTACAATTAACAACTTTAATATACTGGATATATATGGAACCCCAAAGCTATGAATATGTGATGAATATTCTTTTCAAGCACATACAGAATACCTACTAAACAGACAAATAGTAGTTCACAAGGCAAGGCTCAATAAATGGCAAAGATTTTACATCATACATATCATGATGTTTCAGCAAAATCCACTAAAGTTAGAAATCAATAAATAAAAGGCAAAAAAAACCCTACAAAAAGTGTTCTTTAAAAACACACTTTAAAATAATTCATGGATTACATAAAAATTATATTGGAAATTAGGAACTCAATAACAATGAAAGTACTATTTATAAAAACTTGTGGGATGCAGCTTAGTCAGTTACTTAAAGGAAATTTACAGCCTTACATACATTTAATAGAAGAGGACAATTGAAAATTAATGAACTAAGTGTTCAACTGAAAAAGTTAGTAAAAGGACTGCATATAAGTAGAAGGAAGGAAATAGTAAAGGTAAGAGCAGAAGTTAATGAAACCAGAAACAAAGAAACAATAGAGAAGATCAACAAAACCAAAATTTGTGTCTTTGACATGAATAATAAAAAAGAGAACCCTCTGGCAAGAGAAAGCAAGGAAAATAAGAAAAGAAATTATACAAATGAACATTAAATATTAAAATACAAAAATAAACAAGAGTGCTATGAAAAACTTTATGCCAGTAAGTTTGAAACCTGGATGAAATATGCATTTTTCAAGAAAACAAAATGGACTTAGAAAGCCTGAATATACATTAACAACACTGAAAATGGCCTACATGATTTTGTATGTGTATTTTGCCAAACTCCCAAGGAACCAATAATCTCTACTTTAAGCAATACCAGAGAGAAGGAAAATAGAGACGTCTTCCTGAATGATTTTGTAAGACTAATATAATCTAGTTCCAAAATGGGGTAAGAAAAGAAGGGACTTTTTTATAGGCCATTCTTGTTTATGGCTGCAAACTCCAATAAAAGATCTGGAAATCAAACCAGTATGCGCACGCGCACACCACACACACACACACACACACACACACACACACACACACACACAAATGTTAAAATTACAACCAAGAAGGCATGAATGCTAGGATGGTTTAAGTTTTGAAAATGTATTCGTGTAATTCATCATTAAATTAATCCATTTCACTTGAAGTTCATTTCATAATAGATTAAAGAAATATGATTAGACTGCTATATGCAGAAGAAGCTATATACAAATCTAATGGGAACCATATATCAAGACCAATGGGGCACCTGGGTGGCTCAGTCAGTTAAGCATCTGACTCTTGATTTTGGCTCAGATCATGATATCACCATTCATGGGACTGGACCCCACATCGGGCTCTGCACTGGCAATGTGGAGCCTGCTTGGGAGTCTTTCTTTCCTTCTTTCTCTGCCCCTTCCCCTCCCCTGCTCTCTCTTTAAATAAATAAATAAATAATATTCAAACACCACTAATAACCATGCAAAAAATAGAGAAAGACATCCAAATATATCACTAAAGAAAACAAGCAAAACATGAAAGAGACAAAGAGAGGATCACAGAGAACCTTCAGAAACAATCACAAAATAAGTAATAAAATGGCAATAAACATATATCTATCGGTAATTACTTTGAATGTAAATAGATTAAACCCTCCAATCAAAATTCACAGGGTGACAGAATGGATAAAAAAGCAAGACCCCTGGGGCACCAGGGTGGCTCAGTTGGTTAAGCATCCAACTTAGGCTCAGGTCATGACCTCGTGGTTTGTGGGTTGGAGCCCAGCATCAGGCTCTGTGCTGACCGCTCAGAGCCTGGAGCCTGCTTTGGATTCTGTGTCTCCTCTTTCTGCCCCTCCCCTACTAATGCTCTATGTTTCTCTGTTCAATAATAAATAAACATTAAAAAATATTAAAAAAGAAAAAGCAAGACCCATCTCTATACTGCCTATAAGAGTTCCACTTCAGAAAAAAAAAAAACCCTGCAGATTGAAAGTATGGAGATGGAGAAACATTTATCATGCAAATGGATGTTAAAAGAAAGCTGAAATAGCACTTCTTCATTATAACAAATAGACTTTAAAACAAAGACTGCAACAAGAGTCAAAGAAGGACACTACATAAAAATGAAGGGGAGAACACCAAAAGAAGATACAATTGTACATGTATATGCATCCAACATAAAGCTCCAAAATACAGAAAACAACAAAATACATAAAAGTTAATAAAAAAATAAAGAAACTAATCAATAATAAAATAATAGTAGGGGATTTTGACAACCCACCTACATCAATGGGCAGACCATCTAAACATAAGATCAACAAGTAAACAATGGCTTTGAATGACACACTGGACCAGACATATTTAAGAGATATGTTCAGAATATTCCACCCCAAAACTGAAGAATACACATTCTTTTCAAGTGCACATGGAAAACTCTCCAGAGTAGATCATATATTAGCCTTTAAAACCAGCCTCAACAAATTCAGTAAGATTGAAGTCATTATCACGCATCTTTTCTGACCATAATGCTATAAAACTAGAAGTCAACCAGAAGAAAAAATCTGGAAAGACCACAAATACATAGAGGTTAAATAGCATGCTACGAAACAATGAATGGGTCAACCATGAAATAAAAGATGAAATAAAAAAAATACATGGAAACTAATGAAAATGAAAATGGAAACACAACAGTCCAAAACCTTTGGGAAGCAGCAAAGTTAGTTCTAAGAGGGAAGTTTACTGGAATACAGGTCTACTGTAAGAAGCAAGAAAACATCTCAAATAAACAGCTTAACCTTACACCTAAAGGAGCTAGAAAAAGAATAAACAAAACCTAAAACCAGCTGGAAGGAATAAATAACAATTAGAGCAGAAATAAATGATATAGAAACTAAAAAAACCTCAATAGAACAGATCTATGAAACCAGGAGTTGGTTGTTTTATAAAAACTAATGAAACTGATCAACCCATAGCCAGGCTTACAAAGAAAAAGGAGAAAGGACTTAAATAAATAAAATTACAAATGAGAGAGGAGAAATAACCAACACCACAGAAATACAAACGATTATAAGAGAATATAATGAAAACTGTGTGCCAACAAATTGGACAACCTATAAGAAACGGATAAATTCCTAGAAACATATAAACTCCCCAAACTGAATCAGGAATAAATAGAAAATTTGAACAGACTGATGACCAACGAAGTAATGGAATCGGTAATCGAAAAACTCACAACAAACAAAAGCCCAGGGCCAAATGGCTTTATAGGCGAATTTTACCAAACATTTAAAGAATTATCACTTATTCTTCTCAAACTATTACAAAACACACACATACACACACACACTGGAATATTATTTATCCATGGAAAATAATGAGCTAGTGCCATCCGCAATGACATGGATGGAGCTAGAGATACAATGCTAAGCGAAATCAGTCAGAAAAAGATGAATGCCATATGATTTCACTCATATGTGAAATTTAAGAAACAAAACAAATGAACAAGGGGAAAAAAAGAGAGAGAGAGACAAACTAAGAAAAAGACTCTTAACGACAGGCAACAAACTCATAGTTACCAGAGGGGAAGGCGATTGAGGGTTGGGTTAAACAAGTGCACTGAATTATTATATTGTATATCTGAAGCCACTCTATGTTAACTGGCATTAAAATATAAACTTAAAAACATAAAATACAAAAAAAGATTTTAAAAGTTTTTGAATGGAATAAAATATACAACGTTTCAATCAGTGGAGAGATATACTGTGCTCATGGCCCACAAGCCTCAATATCATTAGGATGTCAATTTTCCTCTTCAGTTCTGTAAGTTCAGTATAATTCCAGGTAATATCCCAACAATTTTTATAGAGTTTGAAAATCTGATTTAAAATCTATATGGAACAGAAAGGGCTAAGAGTACCCAAGAACATTTTGAAGAAGCATATTCATTGATATGTGTGTGACCTAACCTAAATGTGCCTCAATAGGAAAATGTATACATAAATTAGGCCGCATTTATAGATGTATAAACCACAGAAGTTAATTTGAATGAAGTAGAGATACCTGCCTCAATATGGATAAACCTTTTAAACATAATGATGGAGGAAGAAAGCAAGTTATTCATATAAAATTTAAACACACGGAGAACAAAATATTTTATAGGTATGAACCTATTTTATAAAAGCCCAAAAATATGTACAAGGATGATTAAATGTAGGCTTGTCATTTCCCCTGCAGGGAAGGGAGAGGAATGAGACAACAAAAGGACACACAGGGACTTCATTTGTATTTGCTAATTTTTACAGCTAAGTTGTAGGTTTACAGTTGTTCATTGTGTTATTTTTACACCTCTGAAATATTTAATAATTTATGAAAGAATATAAGGAATCAGTGAGAAAGAACTTTCTTTAGGGACAGCTCTATTGAATAAATTAATGGGGATAGGACTTAACCTAATGCTTACATCCTCAACACAAAGTCCTCCATGGATAGGAGCCACAACCACTAATCTGATTTATTGTTTCAGCTCTGCAAGTACCAGGTGGGAAGCAATATCCTCATGAGTACAGGAATCCTCTAAGAAATAAATTACTACAAATGGAGAAGCAGACCTTAAGCAATAAGCATTCCTCATTTTGAACTGCATCAACATCCCTGCAATTGTATCCAATTGCAAATGGAGTTTCTGGACCGATTCTAAGATGTTTTTCAATCCCAATTTTTTTAAATAAAAAAATTGGGGTAGGTGTGGGGCAAGGACTAATAGAAGACAGATCCTGGCAATTGTATAATTTATAAACATGATAGAAATAATATTTGCTCTACTATATTTGTCTCACGAGTAGTTCTATTCTATGTGTAATATTTTCTAGCTAGTTGAAAATACATTAACATTACAGACTACAAAATATGACAAAAGAATGCTAAAATATAAAAATTCTTCTGTGCAAATGCATTGGAAAAGAACATGAAAAATACAGGCAGACACTTTAAAGTTCTATTGAGACATTTCATTTATAATAAGTTTCTTTATGCATGTCAACAATGAACAACACTTGTATAAATTGAACTAAGATACAACTGAAACACTTCTTTGTTGCATGCTGACAAAGAACAATTTGATTAAACAGTAAATCCTTCACAGCCTCCCTTAGAACTATTTCTCTGAGATTTGCTTTTCAGACAAAAGTTCCCACTAATGTAAATTCTGTTATTCTTGGCCCTCTGGCTGTGCCCAATATTAGACAATGGTAATACTGAGCACCCCAAAATATTAAATCTGGGTATCTATTGGTTCTAAAACATATGCTTGTGTTATATTTTCAATCACACAATGTGACATTTTAAACAAGGAAAGGACACCTTTGATGTAAAAATTCATAAAATTTAAGAAATTAAATGCTTCTTGTATAGCATCTATTAGAATCAGTAAAAGATCAAAGGAAAGCAAGCTGGGCGCATACGGAAAATCAAGAATTGGGAATGAATGATCTTGCAGAAACAGAAAACTTTCTTTTTGTTTGATTATAATATAACATTTTAGGGGGAAAGTACAAGGATTTTCTCACTGTTTTGTGTGACCAGTGTGAGAAAGCACTCACACAGCTTAAAGGGCTAAAAAGTTTTTAGAAGTGCTTCACAAAAATTAAGCATTGAATCAAACACAAATGAGAAATATTATCAGGAACAAAAGCCTATGTACTTTGGTATTGTTTTTCAAATATCTGAATCATTTTAATTTTACGACTTTCAGCTCTTTTTCTTCCACAGTGGTAGATATTCTATTTAAGAGTGGGACTACCTCATGGAACATATGCTCGTGAATGCAGGCGTGCACATAGTGCACACACACTTTTTTGGTCTCCATTTCTCTGAAAAGCATCTGGAAAAATATTAGTTGTTAATGCATTTATTTTACTGCATGGAGTTAACTTCACTACCACATCCATGTGATCTTTACAAGTACCTTGCTATGACAAAGATGTGGTTTTACCACAGGCTAATATTACGTGTGTGCGTGTGTGTGTGTGTGTGGGTGTGTGTGTGTCTTTGAGGTATTACTAGTGAATCTTTCTTCAGTTACGGAAAACCTATGACATGAGCATAAAACTTGTCCCTTGGCCCCAGCATTACAATGGGCTTCAATATATGTTAGTAATCTTAAAACTATCTTACATTTGAACAACAATCTGATTGAAGAGATTACAAAATGTCAGCTCTTTCTGTACAATAGCAGAATACAAGCAGCAGTAACAACAACAACACACTCCAAGCTATAAAAATCTTGAGATGATTCTCAAATGTTTGATGGATAAGAAAAAAATGTGAGAGAAGCTAGTATTCGAAGAGCAAGAGTTGGATTGACTTTCAGCTAAATATTTCATAGATTATGGTTATCACATGGCTTTAGATTTCCTTTATAAAATGGTGAACTGCTCCTTAGTAAATCTGAAAAAGCAGATAAGACAAAGAAATCATGCCTGGCTTACAACTTTTAAGTTCAACAAAATAACTGGTCTTTTTTCTTTAAAATTTTTTTTTAATGTTTATTTATTTTTGAGGGAGAGAGTGAGAGAGAGTGAGAGCACAAGTGGGAGAGGGGCAGAGAAAGAGGGAGACACAGAATCTGAAGCAGGCTCCAGGCTCTAAGCACAGAGCCTGACGCGGGCCTCAAACTCAAGAGCCTTCCAGCTGTGAGATTATGACCTAAGCCGAAGTCAGCTGCTCAACCGACTGAGCCACCCAGGTGCCCCACTGGTCTTTTTTTTAAACATCTAGGCTCTTCCTCTGGAATAAATTCCATTTCCTTATTGGCCAAATAAATTATTCTCCCATAAGTTGAGAGTCATATTTTGCCTGTCTCAGTGACCAAAAGCTGGAATCATTGAGGCTGTGGTGAACCTTTACCCATTCATGGCTAGGGAATGCAACGCTGTGTCTCAATCCTTTGATTATGAACTGCATGCACTCGACTATCCAATAGTATCCCTAATTACCAAAGAATATCAAAATCCAGATATTTATCTCACAAATGCTTTTCACTTGACCCAGTGGGTACCAGATTTGTCAGAATAAACCATTACCATTAAGGAGAAAATAAGAACTTTGGGAACTCCCAACCTACCATGTGTAGTAGGCCATGTGCTCTGGACTGAGTGTTCAGTAGCGGGAAAGTTAGTGTGATGTATCCACAGCTTTTAAATAAGACTTTCTCATCATCCTTGCTACCAATTCACAATCTATGATCACCTAAACAGGCAGGCCTAACTCGTTCATCAGGGTACCAAACTCACATCATTTACCCCAATAAAACAGTGTTCTCACTTATAAAACTATATACAACTACTACTGGAACAATTATTACTATGTCCTGGCTCAGAGTGGCTACTTAAGAAGTATTTATTGGAAACGTAGAAAACTATTCTTCATAAAGGTTTGCACTCTTTTTGGCATGACTTGAAATAATGTTAAAATTGCACTGAGGAGAATTTTCTCTCTTTTCTCTGACTGATGATATTAGACCTCTTTCCCCTTCTTGAAAAAATTTTTACATTACCTTTTTTCTCCTCCAAATGAATTTCATTAATCCCCTTGATGCACATCTAAAACTCCTCCATGGTGTTTTGCTAAGGCAATAAGACTCCCAATGTAGCATAGAAAAGTCCATGTTCCCTGAAGCTCTACAATGGACTAAGAGATCTTCAGAGACACATTCAAGCCCCCAAATACATCTGAAATCCTACTTCAATGGTGAAGCCAAAGCTGTTTGATGGAAGGACACTTCATGCAGAATGATCAATTTATTTTGAATTTAATTTTTTTTGAGAGCGAGAGAGACAGTGTGAGCAGGGGAGGGTCAGAGAGAGACGGGGAGACAGAATCCGAAGCAGGCTCCAGGCTCTGAGCTAGCCATCAGCACAAAGCCTGATGCAGGACTTGAACCCATGAACCGTGAGATCATGACCTGAGCCGAAGCCGGACGCTCAACTGACTGAGCCACCCAGGCACCTCTTATTCTGAATTTCAAAGGCCTTACAGAGTTGGGTTTTTTCCCCATTCAACACTCTTGCAAAGGGCTCTAGGGTTTAAAAAATGAAGTCTAATTACAGTCCACCAGAGAGACAATGCCAGCCGTCATGAGGCAACCTGTGTAACCATGATAGGCTCCTACATCCTTAATGCAGGAGTGTTTGAGGCATTACAGAAGCATGGAAAGCAGCTTTCTGTCAAAGACCTGGGGAAGGGCTGCATACATATTTACAAAGCTGCCATCATTGCCCAGCAGACCATGCACCTACAGTTTATTTTTACTCCTATAAATAAATATAACAAGGAAAAAAGAAATGTAAAGAATCCAGAGTCAACAAAATCCTCAGCATGAGGAAGACAAAGGCATATAAATGTCCTTATACATCATTTGAATACATAACTTAGTGTCACTTAATACACGTAGTTTTTCAAATTTATAATTTTACTCTATGGCAATCATTAAAATGTTTAATAGGCTCCATGGTTATTAGTGGTCATTTGAACCTTAAGAGACCTATTTTATGTGTCCTAAAAGTTGTCTTCTAAGGATTAATAATGGAATAAAGAAGTTGACTTCATATCTATTCTAGTCCCCTAATACGAACACTCCAACGAGGTTGCACTGTAGTGCAGGAAAGCCAGGAGTAGGGAGGACATTAATTTAGCTGTATTTAGACAGAGTTACAGTCCTTGACTTACTCTCGACTTCACAAATATCATGCTACACAGTTCTACTGGTTAGGTCTCCAGCACCTTAAACTCAATATGTTTATAACCTACCTTTTAATTTCTACTCACAATCCAGTTTCTTACCCTGATTTCATGATTTTTGTTTAGATTATGATAACCTTCCTGGTTTCCAAAACTAGAAACCTTAGCATTATGTTTTCATCTTGTTTTCCCCTTATGTTCTATGTTTCATCTTCTTTTTCCCTTATCTTCGGACCAGGTCTTCTGTGTTCCGATGTACTTCTATTTCTCTCTCTCTCTGGAGAGCCAGTATAGCATAGTAGTTTGGGAGTCTGGACTCTGAAGCCTGATTTCTTGGGCTGGAATACTTGCTCAGCCATGGATTAACTATGTGAATGTGGGCAAGTCACTAAATCTTTTTGTGCTTTGTTTTCCCATCTATAAAATGGGGTTATAAGGCTCAAAGGAGTCAATATGTGCAAAGTGCTTACATGGTAAGTGCTATGTGTTGGCTAGTATTATTACTTCTGTTTCCAATACACTTATCAGTTCCTTCATCATCTTTTGTCTTGAGTCTCATAGAAGCCTTGCTATTGGTTTCTCAAATGCTCTGTTCTCTCTTTTTTTAAAAAAATTTAAAATTTTTAAAATTTATTTTTGAGGGAGAGAGACAGAGCATGAGCAGAGTAGGGGCAGAGAGAGAGGGAGACACAAAATCAGAATCAGCCTCCAGGCTCCGAGCTGTCAGCACAGAACCCAATGCGGGGCTCGAACTCATAAGCCATGAGATCATGACCTGAGACGAAGTCAGACGCTTAACTGACTGAACCACCCAGGCGCCCCTGCTCTGTTCTCTCTTTAAACGACTCGCATCCAACTATAAGCTAGAATAAAAGAAGCTTAGGAATTGGGAGAACTGTAAAATTCATTTCGTTCAACCCCTCCCTTTGACATACAAACCTCCTACTTTTCTGATATTATCTCCAAAGTTTAGTTATTGCTTCATAAAATCAGTCAATTCCAATTCTATTTTTATTTGGCCATATTAGAAAGTAATTTGTTGATTTGAACTGAAATCTTCTGTCCTCTTCTTTCACCAATTTATTTCTGTCCAAAGGTTGACATACTCTCTCTTCCACTGGTCAGCCTCTTGGGTAATTGAAAATAGCTCTTTGATCTCAAAATTGTTCCTCTTCTAACCATCTCTGAGTCTTTCAAGTGTTCATCATATTACATATTACAAGCCATTCCATGGTTTGTTTACTCTTAATACACTGGTTTCTCTTCTCTGGACAAAGTACAGCTCTGGTCCCACATTGTGTGCAAAAAATTTCAGAGTTTTTCAAAGTTCTTAATGTCTCAAATCCTTAGTCTAGAAATCTCCCAAATCCATAGCCTAAACTCTTCCTAACCAGACCACAATCATTACATTTCTTTTTTTCTATGTTTTTTATTTATTTTTGAGAGACAGAGAGAGGCAGTGTGAGCAGGGGACGGTCACAGAGAGAGGGAGGTACAGAATCAGAAGCAGGCTCCAGGCTCTGAACCAGCTGTCAGCACAGAGCCTGATGCGGGGCTCGAACCCATGAACCGTGAGATCATGACCTGAGCCGAAGCTGGACGCTTAACCAACTGAGCCACCCAGGCGCACCCACAATCATTACATTTCTGACTTTAGCTTTCGTTATTTCTCTACTGGCATCTTTTGCTACAGACATATTCAACTACTAGCCCTGTCCTGGGATCCCCTTCCTTTTCATGCATCTGGAGCTATATCATGTTTTCCTGTCCTTCAATGCCTTTTCCACAGCCTGCCTCTGACTGCCCAAATGGTCCTTCAACTTGCAGTTTGAATGACACTTTCTTTAGGTAACAGTCCATGGTCCATGATGCTCCAAGGCAGGGATGTTGTCAGCTTCCTTTGTGCTCTTACAGAGCTGTGTTTACACATCTATTACATATGCATTATTCTCTCTACCATATTATAAGATGATGAAGGCAGGAGCTAGGTCTCCATCTTTTCTCTTTCTCTTATATTTCCCAATGCCTAATAAGCACTCAATAAATACATGTGGAATTATTTCACCAATTCATTTAGTAAACATTTATTGCGTAACCCATATACCTCAGAGTATAGTAAGACCTTAACATATGTTTAATAAATAAATTACTGATAAACATAAGAGTGACTAAAATTTTCAGTCTGGGTGACTTGGAAAACATTGGCACCGTTGAGAGAAATGATGAGGTCTGGAAAAGGCAATGATTGATTGGGATGAGAGCTGTGTTTGGTTTTGGATGTGTTGAATTTAAAATGCTGGCAAAAGATGCAGAATGATAGATATTTACTGAGCTACATACTGAAAGCTCCATGCTAGGTGCTGCTAAGAATACAAAAAGAAGGCAGAAAAGAGGATAGTGTTAATTCTTAGGCACTTGGCTGAGAATAACACTAAACCAAAGCAACAAGATGAAATTAGTGGCTATGAGCAGGATTGCCTGTTCTCTGATGTGATCAGAAAATGCCTTTTCTAAATTTCTCTGGTGGATACTCAAAAGTAAGCACCTGAATCTTGATTTGCCTTCTTATCGTCATTTAGTGAGGACTTCATTCTATACAATCATTGGTTTCAAAGACCTAGATCGTGAGGATAGTTAACTCTTGCAGAGACTTTAAAAGTCAGTTCTCATCAGTTTCTACCTCCCACCCATCTGCAGACTGCGAATAAATACACTAAAGAAATGTCCTTGCAATTTTTTTAATTAAAAAAATTTTTTTTAATGTTAAATTATTTTTGAGAGAGACAGGGCATGAGTGGGGGAGGGGCAGAGAGAGGGAGACACAGAATCTGAAGCAGGCTCCAGACTCCGAGCTGTCAGCACAGAGCCCGATGTTGGGCTTGAACCCATGAACCGTGAGATCATGACCTGACTGAAGTCATATGCTTAACCAACTGAGCCACCCAGGTGCCCCTGTCCTTGCTCCTTTGGAGGAGGAAAGTGGCGTATTCCTTTGCCATTTGTTTTCCAACTTTTAAGAGGACCAAGAAAAACTCGAATTCAAAGGAGAGAGAGGTAGCTTCCTCCCAGTCTATTGTTGGCCATTTCCTGGAGGAAAATAACGTTTTTATGCACCTCTGAGTCATTCACTCCCAGAATCCAGTGTCCTTTAAATTGAAACAATATGAAATTGTAATTGGCTTTGTAATCAGAAATTACAATTGTGTGAAACACTCTCTTATAAAAGTAGAAAGTACTGGCCAACTTGAAAAATACTACATGTATTCTCAAATAAAAATTAAATATTTGATCACTTACATTATAAGTGAAAATATCCCCTTAATCGTTTTCATTTTAGCATCTAAGTCCAAGCTGCAATTTATTTGGTTGGCTCTCATAAATAGCAATGGAAGTCAAACTTTTATTTAAGTTTTAATATATTCCACCACATTTCAGATTTTCCTTAACAAGCCTAAATATTAAAACAGCTTTTAAAAATGAGCATATAAAATAAACAAATCATCTTTATCATGAAAGTACTCTGATTTTACTTTCCCTGCATATTTAAATGATGACCCTTTTAGAGTTATCCAAACCCTGTAACTGTCAAATTCTTAACTTTCCACTTTTTAATAAAAATGATTTCCATAAAGATTAGAAATTAATCTAACCTGACTCTCAAATCTAATATATTTTAGTGCTGGAAGCTGTAAAAATTCATCTATCTAGGTTTAATAAAGAAAGTTTTTTCAATTTAAATATACATTGCATTTAATAAGCTTGCATGATAATTTCAACAATGTTCATGGGTTCTTTAAATTACCTTCCTGCTGTGTCTAGGATACAATCCAATTTCATTTTTGAGCAACTGAGTTTAAAAAACGTTTCCAAATCAAAATGATTTCTGAATGACACAAAGTGAGATGATTAGAAGCCACCCAATCAGATTGGCTCTTATGCCTGACTTAAAAATAGTAAATTATTTGCTTATATTTATGTAAACCCAAAGTATGCGACCATTGGGATACATCAGAATGTTTGACTGAAATGTTTTCCTTTGACCCAAATATTTGTCATTGTGAGGATTAGTATTCCTTCCTATTTTACTTCCTTTCCACTTTTCATCCATTCATCCATCTCATAAATATTAGTAGTGTGTGCACCATGAGTTGAGTATCGTGATAACTGGTGGAAATACAACAGAGGCAGATATGGTTTCTGCCTTCATGAGCATCAGGTCTAGTACATAAATCCTCAAAGAAATATGTAGCTACAAACTGTGGCAACTGCTATGGAGGAACAAGATAAAGCAAAACGAGAGACTATGACAGGGTGACCTGATTTAATTTGAGGGTACCAGGATTATGATCTCATTCAGACATTGGCACTGAAGTTGAAACCTACAGGAAATGTTGGGTATCTGTATGTGGTGAGGAGGGAGATGAAATGGATAGGTGTCTGAAGCACAGAAAAAGAGAGGGATAGAGTAATATGAGATGAGCTTGGAGAAAGAGAAATAGGTCAGAGAATTCAGGGCCTTTTAAACTTTGCTAAAACTTGTGGACTTTCTTGTAGTAGAAATGGAAAAATACTGAAAGGTAGTAAGGGAGTGAAAAAGATCAGAAGTGTATTTAACAGGTGTATTTAACATATTGGATGCAATATGGAGAATGGGGTGGAAGGAAGAAGGGATTCAAGATCATTTAGGTGACTATGACAGGATTCAAGATGAGGTACGATGGTGGCTAGGGCTAGGGTGAATCCAATGGAGATAGGGAGAAATTGATGTATTAAAAATATTTTTAAGAGGTAGAAGCAACAATACTTGGTGACTGATTAGCTAAGAGTAAAGGATATGGAGGTGCCATGAACGGCTTCTGTGTTTGGCATGGACAACCATGTGGGTAGTTATGCTATTTTTACCAATATACAGAATAAGGATGGAAGCACGGGTTTTAGATCATGAGTTCAGTTTTAGACATGTTAGCCTGAGGTGCCTGTGAGGAATCCAAGTAAAGATGTCAACTAGGCAGCTGGATGGATCTATGGGTCTGGAATCAAGAGAGGTCAAGGCTACAAACTAGATTTGTGAACCATTAATTAAATTGGTAATTAAAGCCAAGAGAGTGCATATAGACTAAGATGAGAAATGAATGGGCCCAAAGAGTGAGGAACTTAAACTTTTTAAATGTCAAGTAGAAGTGAAAGATCCAGCAAGACCGTGAGAGGGATATGTCATAGACATAAGAAGAAAATCAGAAAAGTGTAGTATCACAGAAATCAGTGGAAGAGTTTTCTATATATGCGGAGCAGTTAGCTATGTCAAGTGCTACTAAAAGTCAAGTGAGATGAAGATTTAAAAGTGTTCAATGTATTTAATAAAACAATGATCACTGGTAACTTGGTGACAGCTGTTCTGGTGGGGGGATGAGGGGCAGAAGGTAGAATGGAATTGATTGATGAGTACATATATTAAGAAGAAGGTAATTAAAGAGAAGCTCTGTCAGAGAAGAGAACTACTAGTAGAAAAAGGGAGAAAAGTAGAACGAACACTGTGGTGTTGGCCTGGAACTTGAGATATTAATAGAAATCCATGGTTTTCTATAGATAGAGCAGTTAATATAGATATAAATGAGTATATTATGCATGTAGATGTATGTGTATATTCCCTAGGCCCGTTCACTGCCAGGGCTTGTGAATAGCAATGTCTTAATAGCAACAAGCACACATAATGCCCAAAACTTGACTTCTAAATAACATTACACCAAAGGGAATCAGGCTCCTTGGAGAAAGCCTGATTCCAGGGATAGAATGGGGAAAGTACAAAATAAGACTGGAATATCTCATTGTGCCAGAAGGTAAGGAAGTGCTCAAAGAATGATAATGATGATGACACATCAAAAGGACACAAGAGCCAGCCCGTAGGTGCTATTGCTGGCCCAAACAAAATAATGAGTACCAAAAAATAGAAACAAATATAATCCATTGAGTTATTGGGAAAGCAGGAGTTCACACAGATATAAATGAATGAATGAGTACACTGAAAGTTTGATGATGGAATATTTACATAGCTTCAAGTACTTCTCCCCAAAACATTTGTTAATTACAAATGTGGAGAGAGAGAGAGAGAGAGAGAGAGAGAGAGAGAGAGAGAGAGAGAGAGAGAGAAACAGTGGAGAAGTTTCACAGATGCCATTTTAATTAAGCATTCAAAGTTTAACTTTACCAGTAGTGAGACAAATCAATAATTAACACCATTGATGAGATATAACCAGAAGAACACAACTTTAATTCTGTGGTATTCTTGCCAAATATGCAGAACCTAAATCTATTTAAGATGAAATATCAGGAAACCTAAAATTGAGAATCAATCTCCAAAATAAGAGGTATACAATCGTCATGAATGTCAGTCACAAAAGTCAAGGGAAGGCTGAGGCACTGCTACAAGCTGAAGGAGAATAAAGGGCAATGACAACTAAACTGCAGTGCTTGACTTTGAACCAGCTCATTTTACTATAAGGGACATTACTGGGATAACTGGAAAAACACGAATGGTGTCTGAACATTAGATGGTAGTAATGTATGAATGTCAATTTCCTGATTTTAATAGGTGTATTGTGGTCACGTAGAAAAATTCCTTGTTTTTAAGAAATATGAAATAAAAGATTTGCAGGAAATCGCTTAACAATTTATTCTTCAATGTTTCAGGGGAAAATTCTTTATATTGTACTTAAACTTTTCTGTAAGCTTGTGATTGTTTCCAAATGAAAAGGAAAGATGAGTGGAAGGTAAAAGAAAAAGTGGAGAAGTAAGGCTGAATCATAAAAGGGGGGCAAGAGATGATAAGCTAGCTGATATTGTGAGATTCAAAAAAATGGTTTTTTTTTTTCAAGTGAGAGACATAAGATCAAATTTAAGAGCTCTTGAGAAGGATCTAGTGCACGCTTTGGAGTTAAACTTACAAGTGAGAGAGAGTGAGAGAGGGATGGAATCTAGACTTCAAGTAGAGGAATTGTCCTTTGACAGGACACTTCCTGCATTGTAGCAGGAGGAGGAAAGAGAGTAATGGGCACAGACACAATCCGATTTCAGATTTGATGCTAGAAAATTGAGGGAGTTCTCATGTTATGGCTATTTTCTCTGTAAAGTGAGAGGCAAGGCCATCTATTGAGAATGGATGAAGAGTGGGGGAAGTTTGAGAAATGTAGAGAAATTCTGAGAAAGTAATTGTGGGGGGGTGACAGAATGCGGTAACCCAAGGAATGCACTAATTTTGCTGGGCAGTGTTGAGGGCCCAGGTGAGGTTGGTGACCATGAATTTTTCTTGGTACCCATACATCCAAACTATGATTTTTCTTCAACAGAGTTTGGCTGCTGGGTACAGTCAAGGAAAAGGCTAACAGTTGCCATTACTCATTGTTTGGGTTTTGCCAGGGAGGTCCAGTGGAGCTGGGTATTTTAGGGTATTTGCAAGAGATATTGGAATGATAGACCATTCGTATTGGAACTAGGGGGATATAAGTTTTCCTCTATTCTCCGTTAAATGAACTCCTATATATATAGAAATTCTGTAACCTTTTAGTGATGGAAAAAAAAACCCCACTGAATCTCTAACTTAGTAAACTTCTGAGGTGTCAGAATAAATCCAAAGTTGAATACTCTCCAAGCTGAAAATCTTACTCTTCTCAATAAATTATAATAATGTTCTCTAGTTTGCTTATCACTTGGAATCATTAATCAGAGCTTTAAAAAGCTCGCACATAATTACAGATTTTAGGTTGAGAAAGTCCTAGCTGTTCAGCATCATTAGAAATGGGTTAAATATATTGATTTGAGAGTCAAACGATAGATGTCTCTCAGTGCCTGAAATATCAACAACTAAGGTATCATCCCGTTAGAATTCAGATACCTCCATGTCCACTTGAGCAGCTCCAATTTTATGTTTTATTTATTGGGGTTTTAATTGGAGAAGTTTTAACTGGAAGTTTCTGTTGCCAAAAAACGGAGTTCAAAAACCACTGACTGATCTAGTGAAAAGAAGTCTTAGCCAGTGTGTTGGTTTTCTCACAAGTTTTAAATTCTAATGCCTGCATTATTTTTTTTTTTGCCAGATTTTTGGGAGAATGCACTAACAAAGCACCGTTAAAATAAATGATAATGAAGGAGCAACTGGGTGGCTCAGTCGGTTAAGCGTCTGACTCTTGATTTCAGCTCAGGTCATGGTCTCATTTTTTGTCAGTTCAAGCCCTGCTTTGGGCTCCACACTGACAGCTCAGAGCCTACTTGGGGTTTTCCCTCTCTCCCTGCCCCCTCCCCATGAGCTCTCTCTCTCAAAAATAAGTAAATTAAAAAACCTTTAAAAATAAATGATAATAAAAATTATTGGGAAGTTAAAAGGGAAAAGATAAGTCTATGGTCAGAAGTACTGCTCAGGGTAAAGGCTTGAGTGGGGTGGCAGGTGGGGTTCCTAGGCAGAATGAGGGCAGTATGTATAGAAGAGAGATCATGTCTTCAACATGGTAGAATCTGAGATAAAGGGATACAACCCAGCTACATAGATTGAATGTTTGTGCACCTCCTCAAATTTATATGTTTAAATCCTAATCCCCAGTGTGATGGTATGTGGAGGTGGGGCCTTTGGATGAGATCGGGCGCATTCAGGGTGGTATGGCCGTAGACAGAGGTGGGGCCTTCGGGAGGTGATTATGTTACTAGGGTGGACCGCTTATGGATGGGATTAGGGTCCTTACGAAGAGGCCCAGAGGGCTATCCTGTCCTTTCTGCTATATGAGGACACAGTGAGAAGGCATTGTTAGGCCCCTCACCAGACACTGTCTGCCAGTGCTCCCCCCCTTTTTTTGGACTTCCCAACCTCCAGAAATGTGAGAAAGAAATTTCTGCTGTTTGTAAGCTACCCAGTCTGTGGGATTTTGTTACTGCAGCCCAAAAAGAATAAGACAAACCCTCTCCCTGGATGTATCAATCTAAGAGGTGATAAAGAGAGAGGAAACAAAACTAAAGATGTTTCACCAAGTGTGGTGGGTTGAATGATATGCCCTTGTCATAACCCCTGGGACCTATGAATGTGACCTTATTTTGAAAAAGGGCCTTTGCAGATGTAATTAAGGATCTGGAGATGAGATCATCTTGGATTAACCAGGTGGCTCTAAATCCAATGATAAATGTCCTTATAAGAGACAGAAAAGGAGAAGAGAAGAGGAAACTGCCATGTGGAGATGGAGGCTGAAAGCCACCAGAAACTGGCGGAGCCAAGGGCTATTTTCCTGTTGAGACTTTTATTTTAGACTTCTAATCTCCAAAATTATGACAAAATATATTTCTATTGTTATTTAAATAAACAGTGATTCCACTGTAGTTATCAAGAACACATAATGTATTCTCAACCTGCAGACCTTTGGCACTAAGCCATACTAATTAAAATGATAGTAATAGCCATTGCTAACATTTACTGGGAAATCTGGATACTAGGCATTGTGCTAAGTGATTTAAATGAATTCTTTCCTTAGTCTTCACAACAGTTCTATGATCAAAGTACTGTTATGAACCCTGCTCTATAGATGCAGGGATTTGAGGCTTAGCAATTTGCCTAAGGTCATATAGCTATGAGGCAGTACAGCAGGAATTTGAACCCACAGTCTGACTCTAGAGCCCATACTTATAATCCCTACACTGGACTGTTCAATAGTAGCTTGGATGACCTACAACAGTTGGTAGGAGTTTATACCCTAAGCAAGTCTGGTTAGCTGGACAATAAAGGGAATTTTGGTTTGGCTGGTTTTTTCTAATGCTTATTTATTTGTGAGAGAGCGAGTTGGTGAATGGTGTGAGGGCAGAGAGAGGGGGGAACAGAGAATCCAAAGCAGACTCTGCACTAACAGCAGAGAGCCTGATGCAGGACTCGACCTCATGAACCATGAGATCATGACCTGAGCCGAAGTCGGACGCTTAACAAACTAAGCCACCCAGGCACACCAGGAATTTTGTTTTTAAGTACAGTCTAAATCCAGAGAGTTCATTGCCATATAATAAGTACAAGTGTATATCACACTGAAATGGAAGCTTTATAAAGACATACCATTACATACTTTGAGAGACCAGAGGTGAGTAAAGCAGTAAAATGCTAACTTCTCCAATACCATACTTGCCCCAGCCAGCACCCAATTGGGATATTATTTAAATAAAAATGTCCAATTTTTCGTTTTTCCTTTTAAGCTATTTGCTCTATAATACATGCAAATGACACTTTAATAAAATCATTACATTATCACAATAACATTTCACCCTTTAATTTGACTATATTCCTCAGTTACTTTCACACCTTTGCACTAACTTCTGTTGTAAATGTATTTAATCTACATAAATTATTCAGCCTAATGGAAAAAAGACACAGTAATATGGTGCCATCTCAAAATCAGCAGCTCCTCCTCAAAAATGAAGCCACTTTGCTCTGCCTTGACATTTGGATTGCTTAGCTGTCATAGGAAATTCTTCTACTAAGCACCTTCCAGTCCCTTGACATTATCTCTTAATTGTATTTTTATTTCAGAAGCTAACAATGATATAAAAGAGGACTAATAGGTTCAATCCCATATTTTTAATATTTCTCTATGTAAGATTTGTCTTAAAGCATTGGCTTCCTCAAATAGAATCACATTGCTTTTTTCCAAAATTTCCAGTCCTTCAAGGAATAGAGTTCTTTGCTTTTTAAAATAAAAATGTCTCAAATGATCAGTTTGAAGTTGTTGGGGCAGAAACTCATCCTTAAATACAAAGTCACTCATGTGTGAGGTAGAATCAAGAGACCCAACTGGGAGCCCCAGATATGCTAATTATTAGCCATGTGAAGCCGGATATATGGCTTGGTCTGCATCTATTTCTTCATTTGCAAAAAGGAATATGCAACCACCCACCCTAACTTATAGGAACATTAAAAATATGGTATAAATATGAAAAAACATGTTGACAAGTTAATAAGCCAAAGGAATCTTTATATACAGGAATAGCATGAGCTTTCAAGATTGACAGACTTGGATTTGAATCCTAGATCTGTCATCTACTATGTAAGTGGACTTGGGGAAATAATTCAACCTTAGTTTCCTAATCTGTCAAATAAGATGAAAACATCTCCTTAAAAGGGTTGTATGAAATAGATGATATTTATTAAAGTATTTAGTACACCAGTTGGCACTTACTATTTCCGTTCCCTATCTCTCCCCTTTATGCTCTATTTCTGAAAAATACCTGTAGACCCAGGACAAATATAACCCATTTAGGACCAATGGTAGGTTTCCCCTACATGGAGCTCACAGAAAACACACACACACACACACCCCACAAAAAACAAGCCCTGAGGACACAGCCCCAGGAACTCCTGTGAAGTCAAAGTGTCAGGCTCTGAATTTTCGTGAGAAAATCAATTTGAGTTCAACCAAAAAGGAGGCCACATTTTGGAAAATTGGCCTTTAATATCTAGAGTATGAGTTTTCAAAGTGTTCTCTAAAGTTCAATACCACTTTCACCATACTAGTTGGGTTTTTCTTTCAGTAAAGATAATAAAAGAGGTGAATTTTACTACTTCTGACCCCGTGGGTTTATGTGTATAAAAACAGTTTTGTCCTTTCTTAGGTCCAACAGAAAGTTTTACCTTAAAGATCACACATAAAACAACTTTTTTTCTCCATTGGTCTATTCCTCAAATACCTCCTGGTGTGATCTAGGGGACCTTGTGTTCTATATGGAGACAAGGGGCAAGAGAATTATTGGTGAACTTTGGGAGCAAATTCCATTTTCTAATCTCCACTATCTTTTTCCAACATTGAAAGCACAGCTAGATAACATTTACGAATACCCTTCTGGTTTTGGCTTTGCCAATTTCGTCTTCGGTAATGTTTGCTTTTCTCAGTGTTGTCTGTATTTTCAGCCTCTGAGAACTGATCTCACTTGTCCAGTAACCTAACAATGATTTTAAAGTCAATTTTCCCATAATGAAACATTATTAATCCTTAGGGTATTTACTGTAATACACTGCATTGGATAATATGGAACATGATCTACTGTTCCACTGGAATGCCAATGTCATGCATCATTAATAAATGCACAGTTCCCATTAAGTGAGAGGCTTTTAATTAGCATACATATTTTTATCATCATATATCAAACCAAGCAGACTTTTTTTCTCATCTTGTGTTACTTTTGCTGACTTGAAAAGTTAAATTCTTATTGTGGCAATGTATATATTAAAGCCTGAAATTTATAAACCACTCCAAGTTATTTTCAGGATTGAAATGACAATTTGATTTTTTCCAAGTTTCTAAATGAAGCGATGCGATGTTTTTCTTCTGAAAAGTAATTTCTATGGCACTGTTGCAACAAGACCATACACTTGTCATCCTAAATCCCATGTGTTTGGATTACATGGGTTTAGCCAAGTATGGCCCACAGGTCAACTGCTGGGGATCCAGTTAAATATGGGGATTCTTGGGCTTCACTCCAGATCTATTGAATCAAAATGTGGGGGTGGGATGGGGCCTGGGGATTTGCCTTATAACACAATTTTAGGTAATTTTCATGCATTCTAATTTATTAGAACCACTGGTTTGGTGTGGAGAGAGTAAACACTCTTCCATCTCTCTTTTCTTCCCCTCTAAGAACTTTTATCATCCTTTTAATCTGAATCCCTTCTCAGCAACCTCATGCTGTCATGTTGGCTGTCAAGGGATGTGGAGATGTTCTACTGGGAATACAAGATTGGGAGTAAGAAGGCTCTAGTCCTCATTTTGCCCTTTAGTGTTCATTGGACCTTGGACAACTCTTAATATTTCTGAGCTTTAATATTACCAACTGCAAAATTGTGAAAAGTAGGAAAGGAAAATGAGAGGTAGATAAGTTCATGTCTAAGATTTTAGGAATCATAGGGAAAAAGAGGGCTAGAAGATAAGCTGCAGAAGCCGCTAGGTTTACAGGAATGAAATGAGCATGAGTTTTGGAATCAGACCGACTAGGGTTTAGATCATAGCTCTGATACACTATAGAGTCATCTTGAGTAAACTGCATTACTCATTGGGCTTTAATTTCTTTTTTTATTAACATGAGAATAATAGATACCTTATAGAGTCTTGTCATGAATAAGAGATAGTACAATATCTGCAACAGCACCCAGCAACATGTTCTCAATAAGTAATAGGTATGTTGAAGAGAAGGAAGGGGAAGAGGTGAGGGAGAAGGAAGAAGGAAACGACAGGGAGTGACAAGGTGGTAGGCGTTTTGGTACTTTGGTAGATTTATCTGATAACAAATACATGGTTGGTGACTTATGACATGCCAGGCACTGTTCCAGGCACTGCAGATGCTGTTACAGACAATGGAGATACAGCAGAGATAAAAAACAGATAATCTCTACCTTGTGGAGGTTATATTCTGATGTATATGTGTGTAGGAGGGGGTGTTGGTGTGGCAGACAATAAACAAATCAATGAATATGGGCTATTTCAGGTGGTGATAACTGCTATGATGAAAATTAAAACAGGGTTAGAAGGATCCAAAGAGATGGAGGGTGGGGAGCTGCTATTTTGCATAGGGTGATTTCTCTAATAATGTATCAATTATTAATATTGTTTCAATTGAACGGATACCTGAAGTGAGTATGAGAGCCTCACACCTATTTGGGGGAAAGACAAAAGGAGTATCAACTAGAAAGGTCCTGAAGTGAGACCACGCCTAGAGTGTTGAGGAAAAACAGGGAGACCAGAGTCCAAAATACGTTATTGGAGCAGAGTGAATGCAAGGGAAAGAGGGCAGTAGTAGATGGTGTGAGAGAGGTCATGGGAGTGGGCGGGAACAGATTGTGGGAGGCCTTGTAGAGCATGGGAAAGAAGCCAGTTGTTACTCTGAGTTAAATGAGAAGACAATGGAAGGTTCTCGGCAGACAAGTGACACAATATGATTTACAAATGATCATTCTTGCTGCTGTGTTAAGAATAGACTTTAGGCAGATAAGATGGAAAAAGGGAGACCAGTTAGGAGGCTATTGCAGCCATCCAGGCAAGAGAAGACAGTGTCCTGGGATCAGGACACCAGCAGCGTAAGTGATGAGGAGTCAGATTCTGTAGGCATTTTGAGAATGGAACTAATAAGATTTGCTGATGGACTGGGTGTATGTGAGGGATAATAAGGACTCCAAAGTTTTTGACTGATCAACTGCAAGAATGGAAGTGCACTCCCTGAGATGGGGAGACTATGGGAAGGGCAGGTGTGGGGTAGATGAAGTATATGTGTCTCAATCAGTTGATACAGTGAGAAGAGTCAGTCAACTAACATTAGTGAGCACTTCCTGTGTGAGGAGCCCAGGGACAGTTGCTCTGGGTTTTTATTAGCAAAGTAGTTTTATTAGTGTTATAAAGGAACCAGGGAACACTGTCTTTAGTTTTAGTTGAGTGCTTATAAAATTATTTGGGGAATAAGCTATAGTCTTCCTCATGCATGGAAGTCCACATTCATAGTTAATATGCATCACTTTTCAGCTTTCCAAAGCCATATTCATTATCTCTGAACTTCAGCTTTAACCAAATCAAATGAAAAACTAGTACAAGTTGAGGGGTTGCAACTTTGCTATTTGCTTACTCACAGTGATGCCTTACCATCGCTCCAGTAACTGCCTTAATTGCTTTCTGGAAATAATCCTACCCCATCTGGTGGGATGTTTCTGAAGCGTTAAGTGCTCCAAGAAAAAGAGCCTCTGTGCTTTACAGTAAGCACAAGGCCATCAGGAGCCTCACTGGCTGTTTTGCACTTCAGTCCGAGCTGCTTCCCAAAGAGCTGAATGGACCGCTGCTATTGTGTCATTTAAATCTAAAGAAGGCATTTGCACGCTGATGATGTTATCTCAAGTCCTAATTTGTGCAAACATTGATCTGCCCTGAGCAGAAGAGAAATCTCTGCTCAGACAGCAAGGACTGAGCTCAGATGAATAGTCAGGGGAAAGGACTAAAGCACCAGGAAGGGTAAACTTTTTTTTTTCATTTTAGGATGCTTTATCAGATTTTCTTTCCAGATTTATTTCTGCTCTGACGAAGAATATTCTTTTTGAGCTAAATCCAATTTGTATATAAAAAATACACACCCATATTGATTTCACTCTGGTTTAAAATGGTATTTTTGCAGTGCAAAAATCTAATCAATACAATCTTATGAGTTGGACTGGTAATGGTAAACATACTAACAGATATTTCATTTCATGGGGCCAAAGCTCTGGAAATTGATACTACTGAAAAGGATTACTCATTCACCATTGGGTATAACTTTGTTTACCCAACCATGATATAGGTGTAAAGCAGAAATACAATTATGCTGTGGCCAACACACAAGGGGTTTCTGAATAGTAGAACTTGCCTTCCCCATTTCCCCCTAAGGCCCATAGATCGTACAAGTTGGCAGATCAAATAAGGATATTGTGGGAAATCGTTTACAATAAATGAATAAAAGCTTAATCTGATAGGGTGGAACATTAGACTGACATAGTCGTTGAAGAAATAAAAGTCTCCCAAGCCAAGATCAACTTTTTAAAAATTAAGCTTTTAGAGGTGATGGATTTGCAGATTCTTGAACCAGTGCTGTTATTTCTTCTCTCACATGTGTCTAAAGCATTTAGTTTTGAGCAAGGCATGCTACAAGTGAAACTGTAAGACAGGTGTTGCCAGGGGTTCAAACTCCAGCCAACAAGACTTGCCACACGCTTAATAAAAATCATGGCAATACCAAAGGAACACTGTTTCATCATTTCTGGTGGATTTGGAGTAGGGTAATGACATTCATCAAAAGATATAACCCAGACTTGTGTCCGTTTAATCTCACGTAACCTTTGGTTGCCCTTGCTGGAGTTAAACCTACAGTGGAGGAGCACACAAAGGGTTGAGAGTGGGAGAAATAATTCAGCTAGAGCACAGGAAAGAGCAACATTATCCCTAAGGATTATGACCCTTGAATGTAAGATTGATGCCTAAAGCCAAGGAAGCAGGAAGGTAAGGAAAATGTATGGCTCTGGCTGTAAATATACAGTCACCATATGAGGTGGATATTAAAAATTCACATATAGATTTTACCCTAGAATTCCCCCAAGGGCAGTCTAGGGAATAAAGATAATGCTGGTAAGTACCATTTATGCTCACTGTGGGTGATCAGAAGATAACAACTGATATGGCCTATAATCAATTTATAAGAAGGGGCTTTCTCACAATAGCTCACAATTCTTTCTAATTCACTAGCCCAAGTTAACAGGCACATAATCACCTCATTAGAGAAGCGATAGATAGAGATTTTTGTTTTGCTTATTGGGAAACAGAGGCGTGGAATAATCTGTCCAAAATCCTATAGGAGTTTGATTATATTGTTTGTTCTAAACTCCTTCAGAAAGCTGACAATACATAAGCTCAAAATATCATGATTCTGCCCAGAGTGCAATAATAGGCGCTAATAGTTCAGTAATGAAGGAAAACATTTTCCATGACATACAAATTTATACAAATAGCTTAGACAATAGGTATTCACTCTTTATCTCTGAACATATGAAGTCACTATAAGAGGACCGTGCATTTCAAATGTCCAAATTTTGCTGTCTTTGGGATCTATTTTATAGTAACTAAATGCTGTAATACAGAAGAGCTATGAATTCTACCTAAGTTTTTTGGTCTTTAACAAGCTTTGTAAAGTTTATTGACACCTGAATTCTCTGATTATAATGTGTCTTGCATTTCTTCCTACTAAGTGTGTACAGTCAAATCTCAACAGGAAGCATTATTTCTTGGTGGCTCCTTAGTAAAATGAATCAGCTAGATTTAGGTATACCAGTTGCTTGTAAAAGGGATGCTACTACCTTGTTCACATGAGATCTTTTCTACCACGGGGGTACTTAGGCACTTGAGAGAAAATATTTAGGAATTTGGTCTTTTGTCCTCCCCATTTTAGAAATTTTCAGCATTATATTGATTTTCAGACACACTTATTATAGCTTATACTATAAAAAGATGATTAAATAAGTACTTTTTCATATGTCCTAAACATTCTATGAAGCACACAGCTTACTTATTTCTGCTTTTTTAAACAAGAGGAAACTGAGGCGTAAGAAAGGAGTTAACTTAGTTCACACAGCTGGTCAGTGGCAGAGTTGGAACTGTATTTAGGACTCCTGCTACTTCGCTTTTTGTATTATAGCAATGGCTTTGAGAGGACATTTGCACTAGTCAGTATTGGTTAGATTAGGTAACAAGTGAGCCCCCAGATCTCACTGGCTTGCAACAACAGAAGCTCACTTTTCATTCATGCTACATATGAAATGTAATTCAGAAGGCAATGCTCTGATCACCATTTAAAACACTACTATCACCGCATGAGGTTTTTATGGTCCTCCAAGGCAGGATAAAAGAACATGAAGAATTGTGCAGTTGTTCTTGAACACTTCTACTTAGAAATGCTATATATAACATCTCACATTTCATAGGCCAAAGCATGTCATATGGTCACACGGAGCTACAAAGGGGCCCTGTGCCCCACAAGAGACAACAATTAGGATCTCGGTGAACACTAGTATGTCTACCATAACACCCTTTATTCATTATTTTAGAAACCGTGTTTATGAAAACAGATACAAAATGATGAAGAGATCCAAACCAACTTCACTTCCCGTTGCTTCTTTGGAAGATACTACAGCACCTTTAAGGAACTTCAGGATTTAATGAACACAATTCAAAATCACTGCCCTGATATACATAGAAAGCAGACATTTGGAAGAACCACCTTTATATTAAAGATAAGAAGACCAATAATCTCTTTCAGGGTCATGAGATAAAATAGAAGCTAGAACAGGAACAGATCACAGAATGATCCATTTTTTGTCTCTTGTTCTACTCACTAGACTTTTGTTCTCCCACTGTGATGCAGAAAATCCTCAGGAATATTGTGACTTTTAATGTCACAATGTATTAGGTGCACACAATGTTACCCATAATGAATGCTAAGTCTCAAGTGCACAGCATGGTTTAGAAACTAATTTCTAAAGGAGGTACACATTTTTAGATTCATTTTGAACGCCACAGCTGCCTCTTACCACTAAGCAACTTGCCTTGCATGCAAGAGCAAATGTTTTAATATGATATGCCTATAAGTTTTCATCCTTGTTGAATTTTAAAATATGATTTGTTCAGAAAACAAAAATTCTTTTATTGAATTGTGGCTGGAAGGAAAATGATTGTTTTGAATATGAGAAAGGTTACTCAGTGTCACTGGTTTTTAAGAGGAACAGTTTTTAATCAAGAAAAATCAGAGTGTAAATATATTTCCGGGATGCTTGTTTAGGCACAGAATAAAAATGGTTAGAACAGCAATGTCAAGGTGTGTGTGTATGCATGTGTATGTGTGTACACACACATGTGTGCTGGGGGGCATATCAAAACCACCTGGGGGGAACTTTCTCAAACTCTACACACTGTACCACACCCATTCTCATAATTACTCCCAATTAAGAATTTGTACTGGGGGGAGGCACCTGATGGGGCTCAGTCATTAAGCATCTGATTTGATTTTGGCTCAGGTCATGATCTCAGAGTTATGGGATCAAGTACCCTAGTTGAGCAGAGCCTGCTTGAGATTCTCTCTCTCTTTGCCCCTGCTCTGCTTGTGAATGCGCACATGTGCTCTCTCTCTCTCTCGCTCTCTCTCTCCCTCCCAAAATAATGAATAAATAAACATTTAAAAAAAGAATCTATACTGCAAAAAGTTACCCTTACCAAGAGAAGGAGGCTGCCATAGCCTTCTGGTAGGTTAGGTAGAATAAAAAGGTTGAAATCTACTAGGTTGAAATAATACTCTGTACTGCAAACCTATGTGAAAATGTTCTTCCTGGGACTGAGCTCCCCGAATTCTGTCCTTCCAGCAGTGTCATCTATCCCCAACAGTGGTGATACAAAGCATGCCAGCATTTTTTACCCAACAGCAAATCCCCAAGAGAAAAGATTTCCTACTGTGCTATGCATTTGAAATGAAAACTGATTACATAACCATACACACAATAAAGATAGCTTTGTTCCAGGCCTATATTTCTCAATTTGGGAAGGTAGAGGGAAGAGGAGGACCTATTAATTGGAGTGTTCTTGGTTCCTTCCCTCTCCCCTTCCTGCCTCTCTTTCCCTCCTGTCCATCTATTCAGCTACTCATCTACTTTTCTATTAGCTAGCTACCTACTTACCAAAGCACATTGCTATATCAATTTTGTGTTCACATACAAATGCACAGGCTTTTCACATATGCTTATACAGCTGATCATACTGGAGATTAGTAAGTCAATTTACTAGCTCTCCAATCCATTTTCTTTCCAGGGCAGGAAAGAAAAGAGAATCGACACCCTGTCCTATGGACTGGATGTCACCTTCCTTTTCCTTCTATGTTCCATAAAGCTGAGAGAATACCCTAGCTCAAAGTTTCCTTTTGTTGTTGCATGCAAGGTATTATTTGAAATAAGGCTGCTACAAAAAGATGCTGCCTGCTGAGATGATCAACAGCTGACATTTGTATAGAACTTTACCCTTTACAAAGCACTTTCTGATCCATTATCATAATGTCTCAAGTCATGTACATCACCTTAAAATTTCCATGCTTCCCAGGCTTGAGGTACTATGAAGAAAAAATAGAAATTAGCATGGCAAGAAAGGAGATGAGAAAATCCAGGAAAGAGACACCTGCAGATCCAAGTGTACTTGACTTTTATGTCTATGCATGCCAAACTTATTCTGAGAATAAAACAAGGAAGAACAGAGTGGTACCTTAGTTTCAACAAACCATTAAAAAAACCCAACAAGTGCCCTTGAAAATTCAGGTAGAATTTAGGCACAGAATGAAGAGACAGTGGGAAACGGGAGATCCAATTATACTATAGGTCAGGTGGTCATAAAGTATTTCATTCTTCAATTTATTCTTGTAACCTTTAAATCTGCCCATCTCCTCCTTGATTTCATTTCTTTCACTGCCTGAGAATATCTCACCTGAAAATATCACAAGAATCCTTTCCCCAATGTATCTTCCACAGCAGTATATGGTTGGGCCTTAGCACTAAGAACTCCAAAACACTATAGGATTTTGCCCTTAGGTCTGCACGCATGGGGTCTCCTTTGAGCCCATTTTAAATGGCCCCATCCAGCCAACATGTAGCCACACTCCTCCCTTGGGGCAAGAAGTTCACCGGGTCATCGGTTTAGGCCCACTTGGTTAGCATCTCCAACCTCCATTAACTACTCCCTGGGTAGTTGGGAGCACAGAATCACCTGTTTATATGGTCTGAGCCATGTGGGACTATGTGAGTTATGTGGGACTCTGCCTGGTATGGAAGGTGTTACCAATACATTCAGCTCCTAAGCTAGAGAGATGGCAAAAGGATAGCTGTTTTCTGAGGGTGGGAAGGCATGGAATGTGGATAGAGCTTGGCTGGTATGGCCAGGTACATCTGTATAAAGCCACTCACAGTGGGGAACGAAGTCAAGCCTGGGAAGAGAAGAGGGTCTGAACACAGGCACATGGTCTCCATTTGTATCCTTGGCCTGAACTTCATAAATGTCAGCACAAATGTTACAGGTGGCCCTGTTTGCCCCTACGGTACTTGTAAAGAGCACAGTCCTCATACAAGATTCGCTCTTGACAGCCTAGCA
Source organism: Suricata suricatta (assembly GCF_006229205.1). NCBI lineage: Eukaryota > Metazoa > Chordata > Mammalia > Carnivora > Herpestidae > Suricata > Suricata suricatta. Next base: position 86,837,075 of record NC_043717.1, read on the forward strand.
TGTGCAATCTCAAGGTAATCTAGAGAATTAGCCAGGGTATAGATCATCGCACCTAAGAAGTTAATATATCTGCCTTCGAAGAAGCAACATGCTATGCTTGCTGGCCCATGAAAGCAATCTCCAATTCTTCTACTTCTAGGTCATATACATAAAACAAGACTGGACTGACATGGGGTGTTTGTGCACAGTATGGCACACAGAAGGAAAGGATCCAAGCTTTATTTAAGCCAGAAGGGAGATCACCCAGATAGCATTTTAGAAGTACTAAACAGTAACTAGGCAGAACCAAAAATAGAGACTGGGGGGAATTGAAAAACCTCAAACTGGAGGGGATTTGGTTGAAAGTATAAATGTAGAAAGGGTTTAAATATCATAATTAAAGAAGTTGAAAGGAAAAGAAATAAGAATTGAGGTATGAGATGGTCAAAGCCAAATGGTTCAAGAACTAAATCTATGAAATCTGGGCACGGAACAGGTACATTTCTTTTGTGTGTGTCCTCGTTAGCTTACTGCAACTGGGCAAAATTCCCCTATCTGGGAAGCTATGATAAAGGTATTTCCAAGAGCAAAATAGGGTCTCTTTGCTAGGAATAGGCCCAAGATTGAATATCAGGCCAGTAACTATTTTCTCTACAGCATTCTTAATTCATGTTTTTGCCACAAAAGGAAGAAGAAAGCAATGTGTTTTGATGATAATACAAAGATTTATGCTCTAAAAAAATGTGTAGCTTTGGGAATAGAAGGACAAGCAAAGCAGCTGAGGAAATGTTGGTTACGGTTAACATTTTATGCCTAGATCAGAGGTGTTCCTGCATAAAACTGTCTTGGTTTCAAACTGTGAATTAAAAGACTGTTCAAATTTGAGAAAACTTTATTGACACTCAAGCATGATCTCAGTTATTAAATAGTTTGCAAAGGAAGATCTGTACTCACTCAAGAAACAGGATTCATTCTAGATACCTCATGAACTGGGTGGATGTGAGCAAATCAATTTCGTGGGCCTTGGTTTCGTCATATGTCTCATGGTAAAAATTTCATTTCCTCACAAGGCTATTTCAACTATCATGTGAAATAATGATGGTAAAATAGCTTTGAGAAGTGCAATGCCACACAAAGGTAACACAGCATTAAGTTTAGCTCAAACCTCTTACAGAAAGCAAACAATTTTTGTGTCCCTGGGTGGCTCAGTTGGTTGAGCATCCAACTCTTGGTTTCAGCTAAGGTATGATCTCGCAGTTCGTGGGTTTGAGCCCCACGTGACACTCTGTGCTGATAGTGTGGAGCCTGTTTGGGATTCTCTCTCTTCCTCTCTCTACCCCTTCCCTGCTCTCTTGCTCTCTCTCAAAATAAATAAATAAACTTTAAAAAATTTGTATAAGAACAACAAGAAACTAACAACTTCTAGGAAATAAATTTTAAAAAGAATGATAATTCATGAATTGCCTAAGTATTTTCTCTTAATCTCTCTTTTTATTTTGGTTTTCAGTAGTGTCATATATCCTACTATCATAACTGCTTACTGAGTTTTTAATATAGATTAACTTCTATGAAATCTGGATCATTCTATAGGAAAAAGATACTGCGCACCTATCAGAGCCATGTTAATAAGCATTTTTTACATTTTATAATCATTTAATCCTCAAATAAGTTTGGTATTATTATGTTCCTTTGGGGATGAGCACATAAATATTTCCGAGTCATTAGTTGCCAACATGCAGATCTGAACCAATCATTGGTGGATCATGAAATTAAACTGTTTCAATGGAAATTACTTAGAGTACTTTTTCTTTAAGCTTTGTCACTATAATTAGAAAATAATTAAAAAAAACCTGTACTTGCTGTGATTTTCCAGACTATGGACATGTCTAAATTAGCATGGCATTATCAGCTCAGTTATTTTGCTGGCCTTCTTAATGGTTGAAATGACCACATATCTGTTCTGATCGATTGTATAGCAACTGGCTATTAATATGTACAAAAGCCCCAAATCAGCTACAAAATGATCAATCCTGAGCTGTGTCTAGACTTCTTCTTTGAAGGAGATGCTGAGCCTCTGTTTCCGTGTCCAGAAAAGACTGAACAAAAATTAACTGCCTTAAATTGAAATATGTAAAATTTGAATTAGCTATAAGCAAGGGTAGAGGCAGTGTCCTCAATGAGTTGTCCTTGTACTCACTTGCATCGTATTCATCTGCAAAAGTTGTCAAATATGCTGATACCTGATTCCCCTCCCAGACTTCCCCTATTAGAATCTCAGGAAGGGGGCAGAAATATATGCTCCATGAGCACTCTGGATTATTTCTGATGCACACTCCAGTTTAAGAAACAGTGCTGCACTGCTCTAGAAAACAGTGTGGAGGCTCCTCAAAAAATTAACAATAGAACTCCCCTATGACCCAGCAATAGCACTGCTGGGGATCTATCCAAGAGATACAGAAGTGCTGATGCATAGGGCACATGTACCCCAATGTTCACAGTGGCACTTTCAACGATAGCCAAATCATGGAAAGAGCCTAAATATGCATCAACTGATGAATAGATCAAGAAGATGTGGTTTATCTATACAATGGAATACTACATGGCAATGAGAAAGAATGAAATCTGGGCATTCATGGCAACGTGGATGGAACTTGAGGGAGTCATGCTAAGTGAAATAAGTCATGCAGAGAAGGACAGATACCATATGTTTCACTCATAAGTGGAACAGGAGAAACTTAACAGAGGACCATGGGGAAGGGGAAGGGAGAAAAATAGCTGGGGAGAGGGAGAGAGGCAAACCATGAGAGACTCTTGAATACTGAGAACGGAGGGCTGATGGGGGTGGGGGAGAGGGGAAGGGAGATGATAGTCCTGGAGGAGGACACTTGTGGGGAAGAGCCCTGGGTGTTATATGGAAATCAATTTGACAATAAACTATAAAAGAAAAAAAAAGAAAAGAAACAGTGCTGCAGACTCTATCCCCTCGTAGAGCTTTAAAAATATATACTTTTTAAATGTTTATTTACTTTTGAGAGATAGAGAGACAGAGTGTAAGCAGGGGAGTGGCAGAGAGAGAGGGAGATACAGAGTCCGAAGCAGGCTTTAGGCTCTGAGCTGTCAGCACAGAGCCCGATGCAGGGCACAAACTCATGGACCATGAGATCATGACCTGAACTGAATTCAGACACTTAACCAACTGTGCCACCCAGGTGCCCCAAGAAACATATTTAACAAGGGCATGAGTCCTTATAATTCACAAGGATGCTATAGTAGAAACAGAATACATGGTTTGTATGTACTGGATGGCCTCAAGTGTGAGTTTTATGAAGGGAAGGATTAAGTTTGGATTTTATCTGCATCATGTAAGCACAGTGCCTGGTAAAGAGTGAGCATCTGGTAAACATCCATAGAAAGAATCAGTGGAAGATCTTACATAGGAATTCAAAAAGGAGAAAACAACAAAAACCTACTTGCCCAAAATGTTCTTATCTGAAAGAGGGAGACTCTACCATTTTGAGAGTCCTCCCACCTTGTGGCTCTGGTTGGCTCAGTCAGAGGACCGTGTGACTCTTTATCTCCAGGTCATGGGTTTGAGCCCCACATTGGGGTTAGAGATGAAATAAATAAAACTTTTTAAAAAGAAAGAAAGAAAGAAAGCATCTGACAAGGGAGAGTGGTCTTTAGAGGAGTCCTCAGAGACTCCCCAGTATGTGAAGTTTGGTTGTTAGTGTTAGGCTATTATAATTTTTAGCCTTCTTTTTGATTATGCCAAAGTTTTGAGTGTCACTAGCAGTGATGTTGTTAATTAGGTTTCTTTAAGTAGAAATTAAGGATCTTAGTATCTTGCCATATGCCCTAAGAGGTATCACTGGATAGGTGTCACTAAATAGGAATGACAAGGGTGGCTCAAGAAAAAAGGATACTGAGGGATTTCTAATCATCTCTCCCTAATGTTCACACTTGACTAGATTGACCAGTGCCAAGTATGAGGACAATGATATATGTGTAATAAAGGTAGGCTTTCCAGAGAAGGTTTATTTTTGAGGTGACTGAAGCTGAAGCAGAGGGGAATTGAGAATTGACTCAATATAACACAAAGAGGAAAGGGGGCAGGGAAGAGGTAATATTTCTGACCCTCCTGCCAGTAATATCAAGCAGCAAATGATCAAGTAAAGGTTGGCAGGCTAGCTTTTGCCTTGTAGGTTGCCTCGTTGTAACTCTAATACCTTTGACATATCCTATCTCTCAAATCAATGAATGACTGCATTAGGCTCTTCTGATTCAGCTTGGACTGGTTCCAAAAACCTAGGGGTTTCCATCTTGCTGCCCTATGATTTTTACTTTAAATTCCTCAGGGACTTGAATTAAGCTTTTCTTCCTGTTATGATGATGACGTTTTTTTTTTTTTTTTCCCAGAAAGGAAACTAGTTCACCAGTTAGTCCCTCCCTACCCCCATCTAGGTCCCCTGAGTTCTTTTAGAGTCTATAAGAAATACTGAGATTCCTGGACAACAAGACCTACTTTATGAGTTCACCAGAAGAGGCAAGAGGCTGTTAAGGAAGCAAAAGTGAGGGGAAAGAATAGCTGGATTCTATTTACAAACATACTGGTCCTTCAGAACTTCTACCTCCGACATGGGGCTCAAACTCACAACCCTGAGATCAAGAGTTGCACTGTCCACTAACCGAGCCAGCCAGGTGCCCCAGGAAAGTAAAATCTTTAAGTAAAAATATAGAATCTAAAAACCATAAAAACTTAGTAAATTTAAATCAGTAAGCATTCAAACTCAGCCCTCCCCTGGAGAATTCTGTGACTTTTCCCATTCTGCTCATCATTTTCCTACTTATTCATAAAGGTGTCCTCAGCCTTTCATGCCTTTTGGGCTTGGTTAAAACATTTTGGAATTTATTGGTTTGTCATCTTATCCTTACTGATTTACCATACTCCAAATTCTTATGTGTACTGGTTGCTTTCTCAACTCTATCCTGTTTGGTGATGAGTCTATTCAGGCATCAGTACCAACTTGTTTTATTTACTTATATTTTATAACATATTTTGAAACCCAGTGGGGCAAGTCTTCACTTATTGCTCAGTAAAGTTTTATAGTTTTCTTCACAGTTTCTGCACATTTTGCGTTATTTAACCTTATGGGTTTTTTATTATTTTTTTAATGTTTATTTTTGAGAAGGGGGCAGAGAGAGAGAGAGACACAGAATCCAAAGCAGGCTCCAGATTCTGAGCTGTCACCACAGAGCCCAAAGTGGGGCTCGAACCACTATGAGATCATGACCTCAGCTGAAGTTGGATGCTTAGCTGACTGAGCCACTCAGGAGCCACTCCCTCCCCCCACCCCCACTTTTTTTTTGCTTTTATAAGCATGATGGTTTTTTCATTATGTTTTCTATCTCCCCCAACAATTCATATTGCCACCATCCTTTCCAGGTTTAGCCTAGTTTTCCCAATTGGTTTCCTTGTCAAATGCCACAAATGTCTATGTTAAATACTTGCCTTTATGTCTATATTATATGCCTATTTTTAAATTTTACTTACACTTGTTTTTAATTACATGCTATTACAAGTAATTAAGGAATAAATTCTCACTGTAAAACTTTTGACCATAGATTAAACAATAATCTATATTGAGCAGCCAGTCAAGAGGGTAGCCAACAGTAACTCTGCTAAAAATTCTTTCTGGACATCTTTCCATGCATTAAATTAACAAAGATACATGTAGATACAGGACTGTTCTGAGGGCGTATTTTTAACCTAAATGGTATAATAATGTATATATTTTCACGTTCTGGGAAATAGTTCCAAGACCTACTGTTAAGTCTATTTAGAACTAACTTGCTCTTTTGTTATATAGCATAGCACAGTCCGGATGGCTCCATAGTGTCATCCTTTAGAGATGGCATTTACATAGTTCCTCAACTTTTTTTCTACAGTAAGCAATGTCTCTTTGTGCTCACGTGCCAGCATTGCTCTGGGCTATTTCTTTGAAATGAAATTAGTGGAATGAAGGCTGTGTGTTTTTAAAATTTTGATAAGGGCAGGCGCGGTGTGGTCAGCGGCCCCTGCGGGAGTCCCAGAACGCAGCCTGTCGAATGCAAGGCCTCCCAGTTGGCAGCAATTTATTACAGGAGCCACAAGAAAACTATACAGGAACTGACCATGCCCCAGTCCCTGCGCTGAGCCTTGGAGCTCCTGAGATGACCAGGACGTGGTCTCCACCTTAAAGAACCCGCAGAGCAGTGATGGAGGGGATGCTCCATGCCGTACACGCGCTTTAAGAACATGTGTGCATATAAGCCTAGATCGCCAAGATGCGAGAGGGGCCAAAACAGCAAGGCCTCAGACCCTCCTCGCGCGGCGCTTTCTCGCACCTTCGCAGCCGCCTCCAGGACAGGAGACACGACGTGGTGATGTCACCCCTTTGTAGAAACTGCTAAGATGAGGAGACATTGGCTGAAGCAGATTTCTTTTGAGGTCAGGAGTTCGCTTTTGTACCTGGGACATCCATTAAGCATGTGCTATGGGCACAGCAAATACCGACAGAGGGCTGATCTGGCCATCTCTGGGAGAGAATGCAGAACATAAATTTTAAAGGGAAGGGGTTTGTTTTATTCACCACTGAGTCTTCCAGTGCCTGGCACAGATAGGTGAACTGCCTGCTCACGCAGAGCTCTCTCTCAGAGGGGGCACAATAAGCAGATTTCTCCACTGCAGTAGCATTGTCATGTCTGGATGTGATGCCTGGAGCTGCCACAACTAACCTGTGACAGGCTGAGGGTGAAGCCAGCACTGAAGGTCGGTGGAGTGGAGGGAGAAGAATCTGGGTCTCTGAGAGTGGCACTGAGCCGATACACTGGCCCACTGGGAGGCCTCCGTGACTTTTGGATTCTCCCTGAAAGACGAGTGTCTAAATTCTTCAGCAATTTTGAGTGGAGATCTTGGGAATGTGCAGCTAAAAGGTGCCTGGATCTGATAGGTGACCTAGTTTTAGGGGATATTGTGGAAGGCCTGTCTCCCATCGTGTTCTCCAAGGGGCAGACTCTACACTGGAGATTTTCATGTAGGAAATTTATCAGGGAATGCCCTGAGATCAGCACCTGTCGCGGGGAGGGAAATGGAATCCATCAAAGGAGGGGAACTATCATGCAGTCATGACAAGGACTCAGCTGATCTCACAGAAAGTTCTGGAGCCAGGATGGCCCCAAGAGTTTTATGTCCTTGAGACAAAGGGATTGGGTCCTGGTACAGCCATGGAAACAATCAGTTGATGTGGTCTGGCCCCACAAAGGTGGAGTGACTTTGGGTGGGGCAGCTCTCTTTAGTTGAAGGCATTTCCCGGAGAAAGACACACATGGAGTTGTCAGCCACGGACTTCTTGGCTGGAGGCGAATCCAGGTTGCTTATCAGCAGTGATGACAGCCCACTGGAAGAAGCAATAACTAAGCTGGGATCCATGAGTGCCTGGGTGGCTCAGTTAGTTAAGTGTCTGACTTTGGCTCAGGTCACGACACTGTGGTTCGTGAATTCAAGGCCCACAGTGGGCTTTGTGCTGACAGCTCAGAACCTGCAGCCTGCTTCAGATTCTGTGTCTCCCTCTCTCTACTGCTTGCCCGCTCACTCACTCTTTCTCTCTCTCTCTCTCTCAAATAAACCTTAAAAAAAAAAAAGCTAGCCTAAATGTCCATCACCTGATGAGTGGATCAAGAAGATGTGGTATATATACACAATGGAGTACTACATGGCAATGAGAAAGAATGAAATATGGCCATTTGTAGCAATGTGGATGGACCTTGGGGGTGTCATGCTAAGCGAAATAAGTCAGGCAGAGGACAGATACCGTATGTTTGCACTCGTAGGTCTAACAGGAGAAACCTAACAGAGGACCATAGGGAGGGGAAGGGGGAAAGAGAGTTGGGGAGAGAGAGGGACGCAAATCATGAGAGACTATTGAATACTGAAAACGAACTGAAGGTTGAAGGGGGAGGGGGAGGGGGAAAGGGGGGTGATGGTCATGGTGGGGGGCACTTGTGGGGAGAAGCACTGGGTGTTATATGGAAACCAATTGACAATAAACTACTATAAAAAAATAAAATAAAATTTTGATAGGTACTGAGAAAGATAGGTACCAATTAACACCCCAACAAGCGGCGCAAGAGTATACTTGTTTCCGGACACCTTGACCAATACGCCAAAGGAAGGCGTGAAAAAAGAAATCTTTTTGATTTGTATTCCTGGTTACTAGTGAAATGAGGATCTTTTCCATTTGCTAGTGAATTGAGGCTCCGTTCCATGTGCTTTCTTAAAGACTATCTAGACGGGTCTGAACACATTTCAGAATGGCACGTAGTGAAGGGTGTAACGTTCAGAGGCCAGAGTTGTACCATGTGCTCTGAGGGCAAAGGGCTTCAAGTGTGAAATCAGTTAACCCTTCCAGCTTCAGGAGAATGCCTGGATTGTTCTTGAATCTTCACAGGCTGGTGAAAAAAATTGCTGTTCAAATTCCTAAAAATAAAATGCCATGGTTTGCCATCATAAGCAACTCTGCTCTTGAAACTGTCCTCTCCCCCACTGAAATTCTCCCATTTGGCCAAATCCTGACTTCTCGTGTTGAATTTTACTTATTTATTCTATTTTTTACTTTATTTATTCTATTTTTACTTTATTTATTCTATTTTTTAAAATGGTGTTGGAGAAGATTTGGTCACCATGCTCTGTCTGAAAGCTTTTCAAGTACTTGAAGTCTTCTCTAAATGAATAAGGTCCTTAACTTGTTCTCAAGGATCTTTTTGGCAGGATTTTAAATTAGGTTACTTTCTAAATCCCTAAATTAGGTTGCTATTCCTAAGTCTCTGAGTCCCTAATACAGAGAGGGGTAAAGAAGAGAAAAGCATCCAACAAACTAGCAAAAAGCACTGTCAATGTTTTGGCATCTTTACTTCTATTATGTATTTTCTGTATTTCATTTAGATATCAGATATACAGTTTTTAAGCTTGCTTTTGGACTTAAGAACTCTCTAATATAAATGAAAAATTCTTTGTAAACATTTCAATGGCAATACAATATTCCAAAATGCACCCTAATTAGCTAACCATTCTGATACTACTGCACATTTACATTGTGGCTGCTCTCTTCTTATTTTGAATAATTACTTTGAATAGCACTGCACACTTGCCAAATTCTTGCCTAGAAGTGCTGTTTGGATTACTATTCTGTCCGTATGTCCTGGACCCGTAGTGCATAGGATCCAGCATGTAGTAGGTGCTTAATGATGCCTGTTGCCTTAACACAGAACCTGAGTAAAGTTCTTTCCAGGCCTGACATCATTCCTCTTGTCTTATGGAAATAATTGTGAGAAATGATTAGAGTCACAATCAAACGAAGTACAAAATATCGCCAGTGTGTCCCTGAAGGACAAATAATAGAGGTTCTCTAGGAGAAGGGGGTAGATTGCATCTTGTCACTCCATTTGACAAGGAGTTGCCAGAAACTCAAGGAGACAGAAGCAGAAGAAAGGAATAGAACAAAACTGTAGACATCTGTATTAGCCGAGACTGGGTTCAGTTTATATAATAGAAAACCCAGGTAATGTTGAAAAAGATTTCTTAAATCCTCTCATGCAGGAGCAGCTGAAGATGCATACTTTCAGCATAGAGATATTTCAAACTGATAAGTATTTGGCCCTGATACTACAAATGGAGAAAGTCTTTATGAGAGCTAACTTATACCTGAAAATAGTCTGAATAAATGAAAGACCCAGACAGGTGAAGATGCACTTAAGTTTATTTTTATCATAATTTTAACTATTTAAAAACATACCTGCTATTTAATTTTATCCTATTAACTTTTGAGTTATGAATGGTAGGCCGTTTTATTCCTATATTTTAAAATTTTTATGTTTTTTATTTATTTTTGAGAGACAGAGAGAGACAGCACAAGCAGGGGAGGGTCAGGGAGAGAGGGGTATACAGAATCTGAAGCAGGCTCCAGGCTCTGAGCTAGCTGTCAGCACAGAGCCCGACGTGGGGCTTGAACCCAGGAACCGTGAGATCATGACCTGAGCCAAAGTCGGATGCTTAACCGACTGAGCCACCCAGGCGCCACTTATTCCCATTTTCTCAAAGTGCTAACAGCAATTAAATAACTAGGTACGTTCCTCAGAAATAATTTTTAGATCACTTTTATTCTCAGCATACTGCTGGGATCGGAACAAGAAGGCTATTTCCCAGATAACTACAATTTTTCCTTCCAAATCTAGCTAGATTGAAAATATTAGGTTGAGTCATATGACAATGTCACACTTATAGATCAAGTATCAGCAATTCATACAGTTCAATCGAATCTTAGGAGTGGGGAAAAAAGGACATGAAGAGCCTGACCCTTTCCCCCAGTCTTATGTCACCAAATTCCTTTGCAAAAGGCTTATAGGGGCAAGTATGTCACTGATATAAGGCCTGTGAGCTCTCTGCTGAACAAAGCTCTCACGCTGATATGTAAATACAAGCAACAGCAAGCTCAACATCAGAAACCAAAAGAGAGTAGCAAACCTTGGGCACAGTTCAGTTTTCAAGAATATTTTCAGTAGGCATATGTTTTCTGTTCATTGACAATCCTTGCCCTTGCCAAATCAGGATGACTGACACCCTTAATTTGCAATTTCCTAAATTTTAAGAGGGTTTTTTTTTTTTGCTTTTTGATTGCTATATAATGGTTTACCCTAATTATTTTTTCCAGTTGCAGTTTTTGATGTTTAATTTCAAAATCAATTTAAGATGTCTTGAGCTCCATTAATATACTATGATATTGCTTCACTCATTTTCTTGTGAAGCACTCACTTTAAAAAATGCATCATTCTAATGATTTTAAATTACTCTACAGTGCACATACCAATTTACAACTATTACAAAATTTTACATTTTTTCCCAAAGCACTTCAGTTTTAAAGATGTTCTGTATTTGGAGACAGAATGAGAGAGTTAACTTTTAAAAAGCCTGAATACAATTTATAGCCTTTAAAATTCTCTGCCTTCTGTGACGTATAATGTAACCTAAGTAAATAAAATCTTAAGTGTTCAATGGGCATATAAAATAAGCCTAGGTTAACGTATTATTATAATTTTCTTCTTATTCAAACTAATGATGCTATTTTTTTTTTATAAATGGACACAAACTCCTAGTGTGTATGTGTGTAAGAACAGCAATGTGTGTGTATGTGAATGTGTGCAAGGGTGCGCTCCTGCCTGGGTATGCATGAGTGGGCAAGCATGGGGTTGAGTGCATGCGCAAATGTACAATAGCGTCTGTATGTGATTACGTGAGTGTGCAAGAATCTGAGCATATGCATGTGCATGAGTGTACATGTGTGCATGACTGTGTAAGCATATGCACATCTGGGTGACTGTGTGTGATAAGATGTTTGATTGTGTGAGTGTGCAACTAAGTGGCTTTCTGGTCTAAGTGCATGCTTGGAGATCAAATACTAAATGCACTTTTTTTTAGGCAGTCAGTAAAGCATACTACAGGAATATTTTACTAATCTCTATAGAATGGGGGGAATGCCCTCCTCAACTGTATCTATAACACATCTATAAGATATTTGCATAAATATGCACACATTTTAATACCTTGCTTGAAATTTTCGAGGAAAAAATAGCGATATTCAAATTTTGCCCGAGGATTTTGCACCTGGTTATGTTGGTTTAATAGATGTAAATCAGCTGCCAAAGTTGGGAAATCTTCCTTCCCCATTGCCTTTTAAATTTTTTGATTACTTTATTCTCTCAGGATTCCTCATTCACGGTGACACATGTCACTCTTGCAGTGATTAAGGACACTTTAGGATTAATATTTAAAAGACTGCAATTAACATCCCACCCCAGACCACCCTTAAAGTTGTAGAGGGCACAAGGCACATTTCTGGGACCAGGCCAGTGCCCATTCACTGATACATTTCTCTTTTGTTGGTTAAAGCATGCTGATCTTGAAGGGAAAAGTCAAAGCCCTTGGGGCCAAAGCTACCATGTAATGAGTGCCAGGTTTAGTGCTAGAGTCTTTATATACATTATCTCATTTAATCTGCACTGCAACCTTGCCAGGTAGTGTTAATTCCATTTTTTTTCAGATGGGTGTTGTGGCTCAGAGAGGTTAAATGAGTTGCTTAAGGTCATGTGGCTAATTAGGGGTGAAGGTGGCATCACATTCAGATCTGTCTGACTCCAAACTGTGTTCTTTGCTCTGTACTATGCTGAACCTTTTGATTAAATCTGAAAGCGCGACCTTTACAGAATTTATATCTTCCCTCACTGGGCATGGGGTTTACTTGGCTGCCTGCTTCTTTCTAGGCCTCAATTGCCTTCTCTAATGATGCCTAAAAACTTGACTATATCAATTTCATATCTACCTCAGAGGCAATGAATAAATTCATGAACAATACTTCCAATGTTGAGCTTTACTATGCATTTACTTGGCAGTATACTGGCTTGATTAAACTTATTACTGACTGTGTAATACAAACAGTTTGCTGAAATCACTATGGTGTGCCAGACGTATTATGCCCATTTTACAGATCTGGACACTGAAGCTTCAAGAAATTAGGCAATTTGCTTAAGACTATATAAACAGAACCAGCCAACTCTATATCCCTGCTGACAGTCCTAGAGAAACTTCTTTTTCGGCAAGGTCTGGGTAACTCACTGGATCTAACAGAGCCTCAGTTTCTTCACTTATAAAATGGGGATAAGAGTGCTTTTACTGCAAGATCATTACAAGGGTGAGAGATAATATACATAAAACACCTTTAACATAATAGGTAGTGCCATGATAATGATTATCTGAGTCATTATAGTTAATGATAAGTATGGGCTTTGGGAATAGATAGACCTGCTGAATTTCTCTATCGATTTCACTATCGATAAATGGCCATACCATTTTATAGTCATTTTCCCAAAAGTATGTTCCAAAGAACACTGTTAATTCCATAGGATATGAAGAAATCTTAAGCAAAACCTGGATTTCCCGATCAAAGTTTTGTGGGAAGCTCTGGTAGACAGCTTTCCTAATGCAGGGATGTTTTAGACTCTGTAATATGAGAATGTACTTTGTGAATTTCCAAGTGGGAGCTGTGAATACATGTAGTATTTTTCCTTTTATTTTCTCATCAGACTCTTTTTTGTTTGTCTATAACATCTTGCAGAAAACGGCTGTGTAGAAAATATTTTGGAAGTACTGACCTGTCATGAAGAATAAATGGATAATATTTGCAATGCATGTTTATAGTTAGAGCTCAATAAACGTAAACATCATCATCATCATTATTGCCATACTCATCATTCTAGTCCTCAAGTAGCTTCACCATGGTACAAGTTATCTGGGCCAGAAAAAGCATGTCTCATACATTCCTAGAAATAGGGGTCTGCAAACTGTAGCTAGAACTTTTGTCTGCCAGATTAGGGTGAGCTAGTCCAATGGTGGTAGAAACTCCAGGAGCAATATACTACATTAATTACATCGGGCATAATTATTTGCACACAATAGATTCCTTAGAGTTACCAAAGGGTTCTTTGATGACTAATATTTTCCTGGAACATCCCAGGCTGGAATTCCATAGGTAGAGACCCTGTTGTTACCCTGTCTTTTCTGGCTAGTTTTAGTGTTTCATGAGACCTGTTTTTAACACAGGTTATCTTCCCATATATGAGTTTTGCCTCTATTCCTCTCCATTTAGCTAAGAAACAATTAACTACAACACATGGCAGAGGTAAGGTGAACTGGTATTAAATATCTGACTTATATAACTGGACTATCTTCTCTTTGATTCAGTTCTTTGGCAATTTGGGAATAATTTGCCTTTACTTTTGTATATCTCCTGTCAAAGTGCACACAGTTCACTTAGATATATAGTCCTTTTAAAATCATCTTTAAACTTTTATCCATTCTCTGCTTCTTATGGTAGAGTTAAATCATATCTCAGAAGCTGAATTCTAGGATGGTGGGTGATTCTATTGCTTTCTACCAGAAGTCTCCAGGGACTATGTAGGTTGCTTCTCCATGAACTAATCTTTTAGAGAGAGATATATTTTTAGAGAGAGATGTATTAACCCAAAAGGAAATTTCCTCACACATAAAAAATGTATTTATGCACCAAACTTAGAGGTACTGAAGGGTAAGATATGGGATAAATCTATAAGAAACTTTTTATCTAGCCTGGAGGCCAACATTATAGATTTTATTTACTGTATAGGGTTCATGAGTAGGATTAGCTTCTCTTTCCTCACGATGATGCTAAAGATGGATATTGTGAAAAAGTAAGAAATTAGTCATTTCTTCACTATCTTAACCCTTGGTATGGCTGTTCAGGAGCTTTTCTGCATTTTAGTTTTGGACTAACAATGTAAGGAGACTGGGAAGACTGAGACGGACTGAAAGACTTTCAATCTATTAGTCCGTTGATTCCAAAGGACCATTTCAACCTTTCCGTACCTCAAGTGAGGGACAGCTTCCATTATGAATGGACTGATGATAATTAAAATGGATATACTCTCTGTCTCTCCTGTCCTAGTATCTGGTTTGACAAGAATGTTGGACAGATTTGTGCTCTTTCCATACTTTGGCTATCATTGATAGCACTGCTATAAACATTGGAGTGCATGTGCCCCTTTGAATCAGCATTTTTTTATCCTTTGGATAAATACCTAGTAGTGCAATTGCTGGGCTGTGGGGTAGTTCTATTTTTATTTTTTTGAGGAACCTCCATACTGTTTTACAGAATGGCTGCACCAGTTTGCATCACACCAACAGAGCAAGAGGGTTTCCCCTTTCTCCACAACCTCGCCAACATCTGTTGTTTCCTGACTTGTTAAATTTTAGCCATTCTGACTTGTATGAGGTGGTATCTCACTGTGGTTTTTATTTGTATTGCCTTGATGATGAGTGATGCTGAGCATCTTTTCATGTGTCTGTTAGCCATCTGGATGTCTTCTTTGGAAAAAAAGTGTCTGTTCATGTCTTCTGTCCATTTTTCACTGTATTATTTGTTTCTGGGTGTTGAGTTTGAGAAGTTCATTATAGATATGATACACACACACACACACACACACACACACTCACACAATGGAATATTACTTGACAATCAAAAAGAATGAAATCTTGCCACTTGCAATAATGTGGATGGAACTAGAGTGCATTATGCTAAATGAAATAACTCAATCAGAGAAAGACAAATATCATATGATTTCATGCATATGTGGAGCTTAAGAAACAAAACAGATGAACATAGAGGGAGGGAAGGAAAAACTAAACAAGACAAAAACAGAGAGGGAGGCAAACCACAAGAGACTCTTAATGCTAGAGAACAAACTCAGGGTTGCTGGAGGGGTGGCAGGAAGGGGAAGGGGCTACATGGTGATGGGCACTAAGGAGGGCACTTGTTGGGATGAGCACTGGGTATTGTATGGAAGCGATGAATCATTGCATTCTACTCCTAAGAGCAATATTGCATTGTATGTTAACTAACTAAAATCTAAATTAAAAAAGAAAAGCTTATTGCTAAGTAAAAATTCATATTTAAAATGACATTGTGGAAAGATCTGAGTTTGGTTGCTCCATCCTATAAAGAGGCCAGGCTCTGTGGCAGCTACACAGGGTACATTTATGGACAATGAAGTCATGGCAGCTCAGATGCCCACTGATATGTTGGTGACCCTGTGCAACCTGCCTCCATCCAAGTACTTCTCCTTCATATAACACACATGATTCTGTAAACAAGCTAAATATAACACCCGAGGAAGACTTCATGGCCTAAGAACACTCCGAGATCCACTCTGCATGACAAGCTCTAATCTTTTACAGTTTACTATCTCTATAGGATTTCTGGGTGGACCAAGAGTGTTCTAATTCATTTGATTACATAAAACTTCTTTACTCCATCCCAATTATAAACCTATTTATTTAACGTTTTATCTGAAAGATATGCTGCTTTCCTTCTTGAGAAATTGAAAGCCTGGGCTTCTCAGGCTTATGTTATACACAAGAAGTAGGTTATCAGTAGACATTTAATTATTTTACTATTGTTCCACACTTGTATTCTTTATTGTAATTTGTAGAACTCTATTAACGAGTTGATGCTTCTCCAGTCTTAGAAAATATAAATAAAAGCATTCTTTTATGCATGCTTACTATAGTTTGATTGTCATAAACTGGAGGTGGATTTAATAATGGTCATCCTTGCTGTCTTACTATTGCCAGGAAGGATTCTTGGTCAATTATACTAAAACAAAAAATCATCATTTTTGGTAGATGTTCTCTACATATAATTGAATTTGCCAACAACCCTATACTGTCAGTATCCTTGTTCAGGCATCTTGGTATTTGAATATAATCAGTTTAGTTTGGAAGATACATTTGGTTCTATTTTGAAGGCTAAAAATAATACTGTCATATGCTAGAGTAGTGCTGTCCAACAAAAATATAATATGAACCTCAAATGCAAGCCATGTAAATAATTTTATTTTTTAATTTTTTAATGTTTATTTATTTATTTTGAGGAAGGGAGAGAGAGAGAGAGAAACAGAGAGAGAGAGAGAGAGAGCAAGCATGAGCAGGAGTAAGAGCAGAGAGAGAGAGGGAGAGAGAAAAAATCGCAAGCAGGCTCCATGCTGTCAGCGCAGAGCCTGATGTGGGGCTCTATCTCATGAACCGTGAGATCATGACCTGAGCTGAAATCAAGAGTCAGATGCTTGACCTTCTGAGCCACCTAGGTTCCCTCATATGAATAATTTTAAATTTTCTAGTCGCTACACTAAAATTCTTAAAAATATAGGTGAAACTATTTAAATAACAATGATTTTTATATTTATTTAATCCAATATATCCAAAGTATTATTATCATTTCAACATGAAGTAAATAGAAAAACTAATAAGGAGATACTTGAATTCATTTTCCATACCAAATCATGAAGAAGATCCACAGATGAAGTATTTCACTGCTTTCAAGACAAAGAAAAGTTTGATTTCTGTGGAGCTATGGGCTTGTCTTCATGTTGGGGACACAGTGATCACTATCACAGAACTGATTATGTTACCCTGTTGTGTTGGTTGGGAGCTAGAAAACCACAGTGAAATTTGACATTAATTACCTGTGCACATAACTTCCTTAAATAAAGATCACATTTCTCAGCTTCCTTTGTAGCTAGGTATGGTCATGTGACTTAGTTATTGGTCAATGAGATATAAATGAATGTTCCCAGCAGTAGCTTCAATGAGGTCTCCTTAAAAGAGAGGGGACAGGCTCTTTCCCCTTCCCTAATCCTTCGTTTTGCCTGGAACGAAGATGTGGTAGCTGGAGCACTGGATACCACTGTATACCAGGAGAATAAAGGTCCCATCCTAGGGATAGCAGAGGTGTAAGCAAGAAGATTTCTGGAGCCAGCACACAAGGTTTGGACTGTTTACCTCTAGATTTCTTTTTTGTAAGAGAAAGGTCACACGTATATCTTCCTTAAGCCAGTCTTTGGGTTTTTTTTTTTCCTTTAGGGAGGTATTTCCTGTCACTGGACTCTAACCTTATCTGACATAACCAGGAATATAAATTTTCCTGTACTGTAATTTTTATAATGAAGAGCAGAACTTAAAGTAAGGGAAGTGAAAAGATAGAATAACTACTTTTTGGCCAACTTTTCAGTGAAACATCTATCCCACAAACACAGGAAACATCACCATTTAGGTAGGAACAAAAGAATGCCATGACTTTGGAGAAGAAAGAATTTTCACACTCCTTTAAATTAATTCAGCTTTACAGTATCTGAAAATGAATTTCTTTGAGACAGCTACTAATTTATCTTCTACTTACAAAAGATTTGTCTTTGAAATGTGTCTTTACAATGAGAATTGAAATATAATGACAATAATAGCTACCATTTATTATTATAATTTAATGTCTATGATGGGAGAAGCACTCTGCTAGGTGTTTCACATATATTATCTCATTTAACCCTTACAACTACCCTACAAAGTAACAATTATTTCCCCATTTTATAGGGGAAGCTCAGAAAAACCAAGTAACCTAGTGAAGGTCCCATTGTAACTTAGAAGCAGAGCTGGGATCTGAGTTCACTTCTGTGTGAGTTTTTTCTTTTTCTTTTATTTATTGTTGTAAAGTTCATTTATTTATTTTCGAAAGAGAGAGAGAGTGAGTGCGTGTGTGAATGGGGGAGGCACAGAGACAGAATCCCAAGCAGGCTCCATGCTGTCAGCGCAGAGGCAGATACAGGCTGAAACCCATAAACCATGACATCATGACCTGAGCCCAAATCAGGAGTCGGACATGCAACCAACTGAACCACCCAGGCACCCCTGTCTGATCTTTTTCTATGCTGAATCTCTGACAGTCTTTATAACTTTCTGAAAGTCAAAGAAGAGGTACCAGGATGCTGCCCTTTATATGCTCATTGCCATTTTTCTAGATTCAGTGGAAGTGCCAACAATGGAAAGGTAATATCTGAATTTGGACAAGCTTCCCTGAATGGTATATTGAACTAAAGGTCTAAATCAGAATTCCCGAGACCTGTCTCTCACACTAACTATGGGCCTAATTAGCTGCATGACCTAACACAAGTCATTTAACCTTTCTGGGCCTCAGTTTTCTCTTCTGCAAAAGGAGGGGTCAAAACTAGGTGATCTCTAAGATCTGATCAAGTAAAAACATTTGATGATTATGCCAATAAATGTGTCAAAGAAGAAATGCACAAAGGGGAGCCTGTTGGAAAAGAAAGTAGGCAATGGCATTTAGAGTGATTCAAATTTGCATTGCTTGACATGCAGAATAAATTTTTAAAAATAAATGGACCTAGCAGAGAAGTGTGGGAAGTTCTCCTTGATTGCTGAAATTGTTCACTCTGGACTCCAGGGTTAATTTTGACTGCTATGGTTTGAGAAATTTTTTTTGAACAATACTTCTCAGAATGTTCTTCTAATGCATATTAACTGAACCATTTTGCTAGCATGGAATGAACTCTTTTAAGTTTGTTGGACTCTAATGTGTTTACCCATATTTCACTAGAAAGAATTCTTGATTTAACTGGAACTTAAAACTTGTTCTCTAGAGTAAAAAATGTAAACTACTAAAAAGGAGATTTAAATGTGAACCTAGCTGAAAAACATATTTTGCAGATGTATAAATTGAGACCCATAGTGGCTGATTTGCCTACGATGACACTGAAAGTCAGAGCTCTGCCAGGACACTGGAAGCATCTGCTGTACATATAGAGGTGTGGTGAGAGTCCAGAGTGGGGAACAGATTATTACTAAAGCCCTGGGCCTATGCAGGAAGGGGGACCCATATTCAAAACCAATGTACAAGAAAATACGCCTTGCAAAGACAGACTAGAAGAAAGTGATCTGTCTCAGGCTTAGGTCTCAGGATATTAAATAACAAGCTTCCTCTGAGATTTCATGGCCACTTGCAAAGTTTCAGGTGTGCTTAGGGCCTGAATTTATACTATTTGTATGGTCAAAAATCTGCAACCTGAGATTTTAAATTTAAAGTTTACCCTGATCTGTAGGAGATAGGTTTCTAGCAGAAACAAACATAAATCCTCCCCAGAGGAATATTTTCTTCACACAGGACTCAGAATTTCAACATATTTGTACTCACAATAAAAAAATAGCAAAAACAAGAAAGGGAGCCATCCTATGCAAGAGTTGATAGAAACTATAGACCCAGACCACAAAGAGTTGACAAACTGCACTTATCAGCATATAAAATAACTATGTTTCATATGTTTAAAGAAAAGAGAGTAACCAGAAGCACTATTAAAGAGCAAGAGATTATCAAAACGAAGGAGGAATATTTGGGAAAAAAAACTAAGTTAAAATTTTAGAAAAGGAAAGTAATCACTGAAATAAAAAATTCAGTGGAAGGGTTAAACATTATAAGAAATAGAACTGAAGAGATATTTCGTGAGCCCAATTTGAAGAAATTACCTACAACAAAGAAATGGAAAATAGGAAAAAGAAGTAAATGACATAGAGGTCAGCGTGGGGCAGTCTAATGGAACTTCCAAAGGGAGGTAATAGAGAATGTGGGAAAATCAAAATTTAAAGAAATAATGACTAAACATTTTCTATGATGAATGAAAGAGAAGGTTCTTTATCTTCAAGAGACTCAGCAACTCACTAACAAGATTAAAAAAAATAAATCCACACTGATCTTTAGGCTGTGAATTCTATTGTGAGTGAGCTTCAACTCTGAAGCATACAAAATAAAGTAAGTCGTCCTGTGTCTCCAAGCAAATTAGTGCCTTCAGTTATAAAATGAGGAAACTATTACGTATTCGACTCACACCTTATGGACATTATGAGAGTAACAGAAACCTTTTTGCTAGGTTCCTGGGAATTTGGAAGTCTGGGTACAAGTCAAATTCTTTATAGCAGATCCAAGTACCCATTGAGAATTTCGGTGAGGTCCACTTTATGAGGTTTCCAGGTGAAAATGTTTTGTCCTTACTGCTTAATGAAAGACTAATCGCCATCCTTCCTATCCCCCTTCTCCTTCTCTCCAGTAACTCAGAATATATGGAAGAGTCCTTTAGGCATTTTGCATCATCACAGGTCAATGTGTAGTCCAAAATCTAGTAATGACCCCATATTATGTCCATAATGATGAAATGAGGAAAATGAGTATGTATTTGGAGAATAAATTAAAACCATCAAATACATCTAGGATGTTTCTTTATAGAAATGAGAGTATCATTCAATCCCTTGGGGTGGGGGGTGGGGAGATTATGTGGGATGCTCTTCAGTATCTGTAATCATCTGGTTTTGACATGCATAATTGGGACTTTTTTTGATCCACTCCACATATCCTGGCCACCAGTTTTGCACATGTGCATTCTGGCTTCTTTGAATCTCACAGCCATCTCCACTGTGAAACCTTTCTGCCTCCTCCTGCCTGGTCAGGGATGCTGCCGTGACAGCAGGTCACCCTGCGGAGGTGGGCCCCCAGGTCCCTACAGGACACCACCTGCAGACTCAAATACACCTTTTAGGTATAACTGTTGCTGGCTCTGCTTTCACTTCATGTAGATAAACAACAATGAAGAAAAAGGCCAAATAGCAAATGAATCTGGGATTCAGAATTCAAGTGTGAGTAAATGAGAGAAGTTCCTTTAAAGTGAAAAACACAGTATTTGCCTGTTTTCTTTAATGCTGCTATCTATCTGTCCAAATGCATTCCTTATTATTAACTATACATTAACCATGTAAAGAAGCATACATCTGCACACTCATGCTTCCTTCCATTGTTTGACTCACAGTTGCCACCTTATTTAAATAGATGTCTCTGGTTTGCAAAACAATTTTAAAGCTTTAATGTCCTGGCACAGTCCGTAGAGTTAGCTCAGATTTACAGAGAGGCAGCTGCAAATTTACCTCTCAGTGCAAACTTGTCAAATTGTCACATTTCCCTGGAGTTTTGCATTGCTCCCTGCTAATGATGATGGCATTACAGGTGTGGCTCTTTTATTGTCTCGGAACAAAACAGAAAAGTTGTATTTGGAAAACATTTGATATTTGATGTGCTTTGAATCACATCGTTAGACTACATATACAATCTAATGGTCATTAAATGAACTCTCTTATTTTTATTTTATTTAAAAAATTTTTTAATGTTTTTAATTTATCTTTGAGAGATAGAGAATGACAGCGTGAGCAGGGGAGGGTCAGAGAGAGAGGGAGATACAGAATCTGAAGCAGGCTCCAGGCTCTAAGCTGTCCGGCACAGAGCCCGACATGGGGCTCGAACCCACAAACCGTGAGATCAGGACCTGAGCCGAAGCCAGACGCTTAACTGACTGAGCCATCCAGGCGTCCCAATGAACTCTCTTTTATAAAGATAAGGAATTTTGAATAGGAGAATATTTTTGGGCACAATTTCTATTTTCACTTGAGACAAAAAAAAAAGGCTTAGGGAGTGACAAACTGTGTTGTTAGGAAATCATGGTACTAATGTAATTTTCTCCCCACTTCATAGTTACCTCCCAAAGATATACCTGTGGATTTAGTCTTACACACTTAATTTGACTTGTAATTCTCTTAAGGATGCTTTTGGGTTGTATTTATAGTGCCACCAATGAACTTCACTTACTGATTCAATAATCTAGAGTTAATGTTTTCATCTCACTGCAGCGTTAATGGTTTAGCCACTGTATCAAGCAGGGTCTTTTGATTAAATCAATCAAATAAGCATCACCTGAAGGTTGATTCTTTATTATTTTACGGAGTAAAAAAAGATTTACTTTAAAATAAATTTGATCAGAGACTTTCATACTTTGAATAGCAAGTTAATTAAGCCTGTATAAGGATTCGTCACAAGCTTTTCATCCTTGTCTGCTAAAAATCACTCTAAAACCCCCTATCATGATTCAGTGACTAGCTGTCTATATTTGAGCTTTTCTTTAAGTACAGGGAATTTGTAGCATTATGATATACTAACATTGTCTGCTGACTAACAGAAACATTTCTTCTGAGAGTTCACCTACAATTCCTAAGAAATTCAGGCACATGTCCAAGACTGAATAGGGAAAAAAGTACCTGTAACACTAGGCACCGAATCTAGTTACATTAATTATCTGTTTTCTATTGAAGATGCTAAACTGTAGTTATCTTCTACATGAGAGGACTTTTCTCTTCATTGGCATGATGGATGGCTACACAGCTATGCCCATAGCATGTGCATTACATTTTGAACAAAGCTTCTTTATCAAATGGCATTTATGTCCCTGTTGTTACTGTAAGGTCTGTAGGAAAAATACAGTGTACACACTAATCATTTTAAATGGTCGATCAATACCTGGAAATTGCAGGAAAGTGATACATTGTATGTGGTAGACATGTATAGTCAGATGAAAATCTTTTGATTACTTGCATTTTCAATAAAGGGGAAAACTAATAATGTTTTTTTAAAGCATATGGTACTTGTATAATCAAGGAAAGTTTCCCTAGAAAAAATAATTATATGAGCCTCTTACAACTTCCTCCTCTAATTATCTGTTTTATTAGTAGATGCATATCACCATCCATTAGGGAACACTTAAAAACATAATGAGACATTGTTATAATGAAGATATATATATACATATTATATATATACACATACTCATAAATGTGTATGTATATGTGTAAGTGTGTGTGTGTACCTCTATAAGTAGAAGTAAATTTTCCAACAACATGGTCTATATATCAAAATGTGGATGTCTTTATAATAAAAACAAAACTATTTACAATTAACATTCTCTCACCATAAACAACACAGAGTTAAGAGAGTTTATGGACTGTATCCATGAACCATTCATAATCAGTGTCAAAAGCTCAATATACAGGATCAAGAATCATAGCACTCAGTGTTGGAAGGGACCTCAAAGGTCATTTGGCTAATCTACCATTTCACAGATGAGGCAGCTGAGACTCAAAGAAGTTAAGTGAGTACTCAAGGTCACTGTGCTGTGAACACACACACACACACACACACACACACACACACATATACTGTCTTCTCTCTGATGGACAAGATGGCCACATATCATAGGCTAGCCAAAAACAAATATCCTTATAACAAAGCCTTATGGGATCTTCAGGAACCAACCCTGCTTGGATGGGGTACAGAACAATAGTACCTTATATGGTTTCTGGTATATAGCAAATAGAATGTTCAGGAATACCTCATGGCCGAATGTTCCAGGTCTCTCTAGTTGATTAATCTACTAAGATACAGTATAACGAGAGAGGATCACAGTAGAGAAGACCAAGAGTTGTCCTCTCTCTGTGAATGCTTGCCTTCTATGAATCTCGATGTCAGTTATCTGTGAGTAACAATAGACAGGGTGGCTCAGAGGAGAGGACTACAAAGCTCTAAATTCTGCTTTTATGTTTTCCCTCAAAGACTACGTGATCAGGAGAAGCCATATTTTATGAGAGAAATATATTAGATGCATTTTAAAATGATGATAGTAACGGTTAGAGCCAATATCCTTAGTATAGGCTAAATGTATTACTGAGATTTCATGGCAAGGAGTTACATTTTAAGGGAGTGTGATTTGACCTGTGGTATATCCAAGTCTCACTATGGTATAACTAGCTTCGATTGCATTCCTCTCAAGGTATTTTTTAAAAGACGAATGAGTTAACCTTTGTGAAGTACCATGAGACTCTCAGGTGAAAGATGCCTCTATCAGGTATCACTATGGTGCTGCTAACAATACTCAATGTGTCTGGAAAACAGACTGAAAATAATCAGGAAACCATTCACTGTGGTCCTCTTGGTCTCAGAGCAGCACAGTTAACATGCTAACAGCTAAGTTTCAAGCGCTTAGAGGAAGAAAATGATCAATGGCAAGAGCATATCCACCTTTGAAATGACATGATCCATTATAAGAATCAGATGTTAAATTGCTTCCTGTACTGAGCACACTCAATTAAAAGTCTGCACAGTGAGATCATCTTGATGGTTAAATATGCTCTGTGGGAACAACCCTTATGGAGCTTAAAAATCACAGAAGGACTATTTCTACCATGACACTAGAGATTTGCCAGGCATTTCCTACCCCTATTTTTCAATTTGGTAGTTTTATTAGGAAGGCTTTTGCCTGAGAGCCTGCCTGCTGAGCTTTGGGTCACACCTCTCCACCCTTTTGCTTCTTTGAGCAAGAGATGATTCTAGTGTTCTTTTTCTATTGGATCCAGAATGGATGAGTGTGGCTTTAGTCTGGGATCTCTGGAAAAAAAGGTATCACTCATGTACTTGATAGTTGGTGCCCTTCATCTCCTTGAACGTGCCCTTTTCTGCAAGCTCATCTATTCACCTGCGTGAATAGCTCCTTGTCTAACTCTTCCTTCTTTCCCTGGTGGGGCTGAGGATGGAGGGCTGAAAAGAACTCTAGACACAGAATGAAACTGGCAGAGCTGGCTCCTACTTATAGGTTTGCAACTGGCCAGGTCTTTGGTCTTGGACCACTTCTTTCACCTCTCTGGCCCTTGGTGTGCTCATGTTTCAAAAACTTGAAACATGTTCATTGTTTACCACTTGTCTCACCCCTGCAAGACCACAAGTGCCACTGGTGCAGAAATCTTTGTTTTCCTCATGGATGGGTTCCAAGATTCTAGCACATGGCACACAGTAGGTGCTCAATGAAAAATTTTTTAGTAGGGCAGGAACTTGTTTCTCTGTTAGCAGTGTTCACCATTAATGTAGTGTCCTACTGTGGATGTCGCAGACTCTGAAAATTCCTGCCTCCCCTGGCATGTACCCAGTAACCAAGTCCTGTTTCCTAACTTCTCTCACCCCCAGCCTTTCATTTCCACCTGTGCTTAAATCCCCTTATATCAACATTTCTTCACTTTTTACTATATTTTCCAAGCCACTTTCAGAATGATCTTTCTAAAATGCAAACACAGTCATGACACTAATCTCTTTAAATTCCCTCAATGGCCTTCTCATTGTCCTCAGGATCAAGTACAAACTCCTAGGTGTGGTATACAGGCCCCTGAAGGATCTGTGGTCGTTTGTGACCACTTTCAAGACCTCTGGTGAAGCTAAATACACCTTCTGCATTGCAGCTCTTTCTTTTATAGCTTAGTGAGAGGTATTCTAAATCTTTGTTCACACTTGTCTCCCCAGCTATAGATATGTTTCATCATGAAGTATCTCATCACCGCACAGGAGGACAGGGACATAATAGGGGCAAATGAACAATTAAATGAGGATGTTAGACCAGTTCAGTGGCTTTCACCTTCAGGAAAACTGTTTAACCTGTCTGTGCCACTGAGTATTAGAATCCCTAGTGATGCTGAGGCAGGTGGCCTAGAGGCCACCACATCTATGAAACACTGAGGCAGACACCTCTCTGTTTTCTTCCAGACCTAATCTTCTATGGGGTTTTCATGTTTCCTCACCATGCAGTTTGGGTGGGTAAGGGTGGCTTGAGGTGATGGAGGTGGAGCGTAGGGTTAGGGCACGTCATCTGAAAGGGGAGGCAAGTGAAGAGGCACATTCATAATTAGCCTTTTGTTCCCCTTCTAAGTGATTTCTGCTGCCAGGCCTGGTGCATGTCTGTGTATTAGGTGGAAGGGGCAGGCTGCATCAAGAGAAACTCTCAACACACTGAACTGCATGTTGGTTCATTGGAAATACAAACACTTGAATTTGTACAACTGGTGTTTAGTGTATTGCCAAAATTTTTACCCAATTCTGTGGCATCAGGAAGGACATAGGAGGGATGTGAGTGGCGTGAGGGAGAAACCGTATGATACAGAATCACTATTCAAACAATAAATGCTTATGGTTTTTGACTAAATGTTAAGAACCCTCTCATGGTAAAGATATTATATACTGGTGTTCTCTAGGGTCTTGATGTTCTTCATTCTTATTCTCTGAACTCTTCTTGGACAATAATGTACATTCCTAAGGTCTGGAATATAGCCCAAATATTTGTTTCCGGTTCAGATTTCTCCCATAAATTCCACTCTTGACAATCAATCTGTCACGGGACATACCCACCTGGATCTTCTGCAGGCGCCTCTAACTCAGCACGTCCACAGCTGACCTCACCAGGTCCTGTCCCTCTGCCCAAACCTGGCTTCCTGCTAGTGC
Source organism: Suricata suricatta (assembly GCF_006229205.1). Taxonomy (NCBI): domain Eukaryota; kingdom Metazoa; phylum Chordata; class Mammalia; order Carnivora; family Herpestidae; genus Suricata; species Suricata suricatta. The sequence continues at coordinate 86,863,702 of NC_043717.1, forward strand.
TTTAAAAAAAAATGTTTATGTATTTATTTTGAGGGTCGGAGAGGGTCAGAGAGAGAGAGAGAGAGAGAGAAAGAGAGAGAGAGAGAGAAAGAGAGAGAGAGAGAGAGAGAGAGAGAAAGAGAGAGAGAGAGAGAGAGAGAGAGAATCCCAAGCAGGCTCTTACTGTCAGCACAGAGCCTGATCTGATGCAGGGCTCAAACTCATGAACCATGAGATCATTCCCTGAGCAGAAATCGAGTCTACTTAACAGACTGAGTCACCCAGGTGCCCCTCTGCATGTGCTTGTTTGGTGTCAGCTGGTGGTGCCTTCTTTTACTTAGCGATTCAGGGTAGTTATCTTTGGCTCCTCTCTGTCCCTCATCTGCTGTAACACCTTTCTGGTCTGTCTTCACCTCGCTCTTCTCACAAGCGCAGTGTCAGCTCCAGCCCTCCCCAGCACTCCACTACTGGGCTACACTAATAGTCACACTGCCCTTGTCCCTTATGCCCCCATATCATGCATCACCTCCTCCCAGTTCCTGAGTGGTCTTCCCACATGCAGTTTGTTGTAAACCACTCACTGGCTTCCTTTTGTGTCAAGAAGAAATACAAATCCCTTAGCATGGTGTGTAAACACACCCCACTGTGTTATAGCTCCTGCTCTTGTCTCCTCTTGGATTTCTAGGCTGCAGCTATGCCCAAGGACTGGCAAACCCTCAGTCATGGCATTTGCATTCACAGCTCTATTTCTTTAAGTTATTCCATCTGCCCGGAATGTTTTTTCTCCTCTTGTCCACGTGATAAACGTGTGATCATCTTTCTAATGGGGATTCAAATGTTGACTCCTTCAATGTCTTGCCTGACTATGGGGCCTCTTCTCACAGAAATAACCTTCCATTTCCTCTTTGTGTTCTGCAGCACAGTCCAATAATACTTTTTATTATAGAGTGAATTAGGTCACAGGCCTCTAGAGGACAGGACAGGAGAGTATGGTGGTTACATGTACGGCATGTGAAGCCAGAACAGCTTATTAGTCCAAGTTCCGACTCTGATACTCATTATACGGGTGACTTTGGGTAAGCTATTTAACCTCTCTGTATCTCAGCTTCCTCATTTGTGAAATGGGCACACTTATAGTACATATCTCACAGAGTTGTTATGAAGATTAAATGAATATATGTACAACACTTAGAATAGTGTCTATTAGGGGACCCTGGGTGGCTCAGCCAGTTAAGAGTCCTGACTCTTGATGTTGGCTCAGATCATGACCTCATGGTTTTGTATTGCTAGCACAGAACCTGCTTGAGATTCTCTCTCTCCCTCTCTGCCTTCCCCCCACTCAAAATAAATAAATAAACTATAAAAAAACAACAAAAAAGAATAGTGCCTATTACATAATAATTGTTATATGAGTGTGTGCTTTAATAACAACACAAAAGTTACTCTTAATTTAAATTTGAAGCTCTAGACATACTATATCTCACTCATGAAGGAATGGATGGTGTTCAACGACATTTAGGAAATAAATGAATAATCAGCTTAGAGCCATACTATAAATTCCTATAATACCCAGCTACTTCCTTTTTGTAACCTTCTTCCAGCTTGTTCTACACGTCTTTTCTACTAATCTGGAAGCTCCTTTTGTGCAAGGACCACATCTACCTCGTTCGCCACCACATTCCCAGCACCAAGCACCATGCCAAGTACACAGCAGGCACACGTGCATTTGATAAGTATATAAATGAATAATTTTAAGGTCTGCAGGTTAGTTATTACATTGTCTTTATCATTTTATCCGTTTATGAAATTGTGAAATGCAATCCTTTCTCCCATATCATTTGCATGCGAGGCAACAAAGTTTTGTATAGTAAAGGGTTATGTTAGACTTAATTCTCTTAATACAGGGGCTTTCTTGTTTCTTTACAGCACAGGTGTTCAGACTTTTTGGCTCATAAACTACTTCTGTGGTACAAAGGGACCTGCTGAGCTCTTAACCTTTCCTGTTTAGCTCATATCACTTTCATCCTCAACAAAATTCACAGGCAGAGGTTCGGTAGGAGTTATTATTTGTTCATTCTACTCACTTAATGAGCACATGGCTCAAGGATAAGAAAAAGTATAAAGAACTACCCATTATTTTTAGTTTAGGCAGAAAAACAAATCACATACACAAATACCTACATCGCGATGCCATTTGTACTCTCTAGCAGGGAGTATGGTGGGATTTCAGAGGATCCTCTTGATGTGATCAGGAGAGGTTTTACAGAATACTGAAAACTATAGTTGGGCTTGGTGGATGGGCTGGATTTTCTTCTCCTTTAAAAATTCTTTTTTCTTTTTAAGTGTCTACATTTATTCTGAGAGAGAGTGAGAGAGAGTGAGTGGGGGAGAGACAGAGAGAGGGAGAGAGAGAGAGTCCCAAGTAGGATCTGCACTGACAGTGCATAGCCTGACGGGGGTCTCGAACGCAGGAACCGTGAGATCATGACGTGGGCTGAGATCAAGAATCGGATACTTCTGAGCTACCCAGGTGCCCATGGGCTGGATTTTCCTAGGTGGAAAACTACCAGCATTCTTCACTGAGCAAAGGGCATGGCAAAAAATGGCAAAAAGTGTGGACGCAGGATGCCCTGGGAGTGAGCAGAGCATACAGAGTATGTTCGCAGAAGGAAGGGTTTATGTAAGAAGCACAAGTAGAAGACAGGCTGGAGACAGAGGTTTGGGAGAGTTTATGGTGGGCTTTTAATAACAGGCTAGGATATCTGAGTTTATCTCTAGACAGGGGGACCTAGAGCTGGTTTTCAGGTATGGAATAGGAAAAGGAAAGCCAAGTTGTGGGAACAGCAATCGGGGGGCAATATGGCAATGTGTAAACAGAATTACTGAGCTAAGTTCTGTTTCTAAGTGACGGAACACCCAGTGCAAATACTCAGCAGACAACTGGAAGTGAAGTATTATTTGGGGGAGATGCAGATTTGAAATAACCTGTATAGAACTGATGGTAGGGAGCTCGGGGAAAAGATGAAGTAAGTGCGGGAGAATACAGAATGAGGACAGAGCTTTAAGTACAGACCTACAACAATGGAAAATACAAGGAGAAGCCCAGTAGTATGTTGCATACGAAAACTCGGTAAAATGCTAGCCGAGCAAATACTTGGAAGTCCTTTATCACCCATGAAGGCATACAGCCCAGACTTAAACAAGTTCTACCTTAATGCAAAGGCGAGTGAGAATTTGGGAGCAGAGGAAGGAAGACAAGGAGGTAACTGCAGTGTACCTGTTGAACAGTCAGATCCTGTCCACTTGGGATCACAGCTGCACACCCCAGTGTCCAGAAGAAAAGTCCCGTGTCCTGAGCACTGCTCTTGACATACAGGAAGCGGAGTTTCACAGTTGACTCCTCCCCAACCAGTAGAACAGTGACATTCTCCTTTTACACAGATGCCATGGCTGGAACACATTGGGTCCAAGCAGTCCTCTGAAGGCCCCAAAAAGGAGGAAAAAGGTTAAAAGTGAATAGGTGTGGCTTGTATACCTTAGGATGATGAAACTGACATATTCACACTTGATTTCCTAATACATCATGAATATGGTATTAAATTAGGTAATAAAATGTCTCATACAAAGACTGTATTCAAACCAGAAGATGATTAACACTTAAAAATATGATAGGGTTCATAACAGTTGCATTCTAAAATTAGAAGATGAAGGAAACCACACATATGTTGTTTAAAATGGATAAGCAAGGTGTAGTACTCCCACATAAATGGGTGGCTGCACCAGTGTGGGCCTTCAATAGGAATTCCTTGGCTTCGCAAGAAAGCCTAAGAATTTTTGGGAAGTTGCTCCTTGTCTTTTCTGAAATTGGAATCCTACCTCTGAGAAATGGCTTTCACTTTGATATGTCTAGAGAAGTGTGTGTGTGTGTGTGTGTGTGTGTGTGTGTGTGTAACATATATATAAAATAAATATAAAATATATAAATATATCAAATATGTAAATATACTATATGTAATATAAAATATATCTACAAATATAAATATATAAAATATTAAAACATACATTTTTAAGCTTAGATTATGAGGTATTAGGTGAGTTTACTGCTGTTACATGAAATCATGTAATATAATAGATTTATTATAACCTTTCATTAATTTCTTAGAAGCACTAAAAAGGCAACATTCTCAACCAAATTTTAAAAATTATTTTAAAACTTTTTTGTGGCTTCTCCTTCCATCAGGATGCCAAGACATAGTCTTTGATGTTTTAGAATATCACAGATACAATTCTATTTGTCTCTGATTCTGGGAGTCTGGAAATTTTTGGACACATTCTAACAAATGTATAGACTCTTAGAAGTAGATCCTATGCTTGCCTTGGGGAAAATTGTTTTGTGCTTTAAATTGAGTGGCCATTCCATGGGAAATGACAAGGTTGTTTCCAAATTTCTACTCTCTCAATACAGTAAGATGAAACTAAAATAACTGCCCATAATGAGGAGAGTATGCTTTGAATTACTTTTCCAGCAATGAAACAGACAGATAAAACCTGCCTTCATTCATAAAGTGTTATGGTCTCGTCTTGGGTGTGGCTTATGGTCATGGAACAGAGTAATCCTAACTAAGCACTGTTACAATTAGTGCTATTGCATTATAATTAGCCCATAATCTTAAGGTCATTAGCACAGTGCTTTAGTACCTGAGCTAATCAGCAAATAAATACTAAAAGGTACATCTAATTTGATTTTGTTCATTATTTGGATCAAGAGGAAAAGTCTAAAAGTACAGAGTATTTTTTAGAAGGAAGTTATTTTGTTACATTAAAACAGAACAACAACTATAGCAAACGAAATAATAACTGAACTTAGTTTATTTTATTAAAAGACTACCTTCAAGGAATAGGTAAGTCAAACTTAAATTAGAGGCACAAAGTCATCTGTCTGAATGACCCAGCAAGCAGCATACATGAATGAGGTGAACTGGATGTAAGAAGCCAGTGTGTTAGGAGGGAACAGAAAGAAGTGTCCAGTTTAAAGGAAACTGATGCTTGGTTCCAGCTGATTGTCACCATGTGGGAACATGGGCCAAGGGTTATTAGATTTTCCAGGTGCTCAAGAAAGACCAAAAAGAGATTTTTATATGACATTTCTCTATTTTTAAATTTTGGCAAATAGATCACATTAAAAAAAAACAAAAACAATAAAAACACTACCACCATCATCATTGTGTGAATCAAACACAACCCATCCAGAAGCCCAGTTCAGCCTGTGAGTTTCTGGTCTGTGGCCTTTGACTTAAAACATTTTTTTTCTACTGTATTTGATAAGCTTATACTGTTAAATATGGTGGGCATTCTTCCTTGCTATCTTGGTTATTCTGCACATTTTCTTAGTGATGCCCTTTTTCAAGTGCTCCCCAAAGTTTGATTAAAAGGGTCTAAATTAATGAGGTTAAACATTTTTATGGCAAACTGCAGATGCTGTGAGGGGTAGCATTGTTTGGATGCACGTGCATATGTCCATGTAACATCTGAATTTACAACTTAAATATAATGATTGCGGTTGGATCACCACAAAAAAAACAATTTCCAGAGGGAACTCGGGAACTCTGCTGTCCTGTCCAGGCCCAATGCCATTCACTGGAATAGATATAATCTTCACACCAAAATTCTACTACTGCTAACGGGAGGTGGAAAGCTAAACTCTTGGAGTGGAATGAGATTAAGCCCTTTAGAATGCTGTGTAATAGTCTTAATGAGCCATCTTTAAAAAGCAATTATAGTGCATTTTCAGCAGCCTCTTTCCTGAACAACAGTTGTGATGAGACCATCTCCCATGGTAATGGTTTAATATTATTTCTGAAATCAGTCTTATTTGAGGAATGTGGCATGAAAAAGGTCTGACTGCTAGTAAACTTATTTCCTAACGTGTCTCTTTAAAAGAGAAAACTATTGCCATTTCAAAATATGCGTGTCTGGGTGTAAAGGTTCCTTTGGGGTGAATTTTAATATAAAGGCACTGCCTTGAAAGTCATTAGTGGTCCGTTGGCTTCCTTAGGCACAGAGGTTAAGTTCCAGCATGAGGTATGTAAAAATAAATACTATAAAGCAATAATAATAATGGTAATTACAAATCGCTCCCAAAGAAAACATTCAATGAAATGGTTCCGAATGTAAATACATTATTATTTTTATCATGTGCTTTAAAGTAAGATAGAGCCTAATGTACTGTGGAACAATGAAAGCATATGAATTAACACCTAATATCATCAATCTGGAAATTCTCAAGTTATAAAGCAGTGTTACAAATGAGGGGCAAAACACCATTTTTCAGGACAGCTCTGCAAGTGTCACAGATACAACCCTGTGTTAATATTAGAGACTGTCAGAAGAGACATGAACTCCCAGGACTCAAGCCCTCTGCTCCATGTACTAAAGACATATTGAACATTCACGGTTTGCAGAGCCAGCTTGCATTTCTACCAGAAGCACAGAATGACACTTGGACAGTTCAGTGAGAAAAAAGCCTGAAGCAATAGATGAAAATGGGGGCTCTGACCTTCCTCGCATATTTCTCCTTTGTATCCTGGCACACAGATGCAGACTCCCATGATGCAGGTGCCGTGACCAAAGCACGTTGGGTCAATGCATTGCTCTTCTGGAACGTCGCACTCTGGCCCCTTCCAGCCATTTCGGCAGACACAGTGTCCTTTCTCGTATTCTCCATTCCCACCACACAGCACAGGGCACGAATCTGAAGGTTGGCAAATGAACTCGTAGTGTTCTCGAAATGCTTTTAAAATCTTCAAAGAGCAATCTTCTATTGATTCTTGTGTAATATTTCAGGCAAAAAGTTGTACTATTTCTATCTTAGCCTTTATTAAATAGGCACATACTTGTGATTACAAATAGAGTTTTCCTCTTATGGGAGAGGAATAAGGATAAGTTATGAAAATATCCTGCGTGAAGAAATTATTTCAAGTATGTGCTTTTGATTCCAACATATTATTAAGCAACTATTATTATTACTACTGCTATCATTATTTTAAACCAGCATTTTATTTTTTCTCTTATGGCTTTTCTTCCCCAAACCGATGTATGCTACTTTTAGAAAGAAACATGAAAAATTTAAAAACTGATACAGAGGGAGTTCTCATATTATAAAATGTTGTCTTTAAAAAGTTGTACATTTGAATACATTTATTCTGGAGAGATGTCTACTCCCATGACACCTGGGTACAGACCTCTATTAGAATACTTAAACTCTGCCTTGTCATTGTTGGCTCCCTATTAAGACTATGGGCTCCCTGAGGGCAGGACCTGTATCTTCTGTCTTAGTCAATTTTTAATAGCAGCCATCTTCACTCCCAAGCCTCACATTCTCCAGATCTGTCATGCTCCCGGAAGCCAGCAAGTGCTAAAGAAACCTCAGCTGAGCAGAATTTAATCTAAGGAAACTTGAATGGCTGGGAAACCTGAGATTAAAGTATTAGCAGACTAAGAGCTGTAAGAATACACTGAAAATGAACAGAAAGCATCTCTAGTATAGTAACTGTGAGCATGGGGTGAAACACGGTGTGATTTACCTAAAGCTTTTCCAGAATTAAACCATCGGCAAGTCTAGGAAACAGTAAAGTTTGTTAAGTTTCACTTGTGACTTGCCAGTCATTACGTTCTAAAGCTACTTATGCATTTGCTGGTTCCCTACCCCTTCTGGTTTACGTGGGTGTATATAAGCAGTTACAGATGACCTGGGTGCCTGTTAGGTAACCCTGCCAATTTCTTTTCTCTGAGATGGTTTCTTTGCATAGTAAACTGGGATAACAGTAGATCTACCTCACGGGTTTTGTAACAGTTTGTAACAGTCCCTGGCAGAGTAAGTGCTCAACCTTTGGTTGTCGTTGGGGGTGGGGTGGGGGGGTTGCTGCTGCTGCTGCTATTACTGCTGCCACTTCTCCTCCTTAGCTTATTGCTACTGATTCCGAGTTCACAAAGGACATGTATTTCCCTAAACTAATAGGAATAACAGAGCAACATTACCTCTCGCGCAGTCAGGCCCAAGGAATCCTGGGAAACAATGACAATGGCCAGAGATACACTCTCCATTTCCATTGCAATTGGTTGAACAGTCATCCATTATCTCTATTAATAGAGAAAAAGAAAAGAAATGAGCAAACTTCCAGGCTGTAGAGTCCTTAACTTTTTTTTTTTTTAATTGCAAGAACTCTGGCCCTATAACAATCTTGCCCTCTGCTGCCTTGGAGCACTTACTGTTTAAAATCAGATGCCAAAGATTTCTGTAAGATGTCACATGCAGTACCAAATTATTACAAGGGCCCTGGATTTGCTGAATTGGCTATTCAAGAGTGAAACTAAAAACCAACCTCATCTCTAAAGTGCATAAAGGGGCTAGATGACTTGTATTCTTATGAGACATTCATGACAAAGCTAAAAATGTACTAGAATTATAGGACATTTCTAAAAAGCAAAATGGGCTTAAAAATGCAACCCAAAATACTAAGTATACTGTTTATTTCTCAAATTTAGGTTGTAAGAAATAAAAAATTTCTTCTCTAGCACCTTAAAATATTTAATCTACTATCTTGACAGCTTAAATACGATAATCAGCATGTCATTTTCATTAATAAGTGACAATGGAAGGCTTTTAAAGTAAGTGTTCATATTAAATTCACCACCACTAAAAGCATTAGAACCTAAGTATTTGTTGAGAAATACTTTCATGACTGTAAATGCTTATCAGTTCTCTGCCACTAGTTTCCCTTCAATCCATTCTTAGAGAAGAATAGGTTTCAGGGGAATTGAGAAGGCTTTGAAGGTCCCCATAGGTAGTTCTGGTGACATAGATGTGCAGCGTGACTAAACTTTTATGTCTTATGGTTAGTAACTTGGCTGAAAAAATATGAAGTTAGACAAAAGTCAGGCTTTGACAATGATAAAAATTATTTCTAGTTTAAAATTGTACTTGAGTATAATAAAATCAAATTCCAAGTCCATGAACTCTAATGGTATGTGTGCGTTCTTCTTTCAGTTTTTTTTTTTAATCATCTTCTCATTACTCTTTCTGGAAGTTTTCCATACTTAGCATTCTTGGATTCAGAGTTTTACGTTCTCGCCCATTAAACTCCTACTTCTCGTATGTACCAGTTTTTCCTTTTCAATCCAAATTATCTACTTCATCTAGTTTCACTTTCATAAGCTATTTCCAATTAGAAGGAGATATTCTAGGAAGTTGTCTTGGCGTCTTCCACTCAACTGAGAGAATTTATAATGAGGGCCGAGAAATAGCATTTCTTCAATTGTGGCCTTTTGACCACCTGTATCAGTAGATCACCTAAGGCATTTAAAATGTAGATGCCTATGCTTCACTCCAGAGCTACTGAATCTGCAGGATTCAGCCCAGTAATCTGCACTCTAACAAAAACCTCAGATGACCCCGCAGGTGGCTCACCTCATTAGGGTATTGAGAACAATGCTTCAAATAGGAAAATTCTGTAGTTAGACAACTGATCTAGACTTGGCGTTTAGCCTTGGGTAGAATAAAAGCAAGAAGAAGAAGGTGATATCTAGCTTATTTGGGGAATTCTTAGAAAGCTGAGAATGATGTATTTTGTCAAATGCTTTTCTTCATCTATTGACAGAATCATACGGTTTTTTTCATTTCTTTTGTTAATGTGATGTATCATATTGATGGATTTGCAAATTTTGAACCAGCCTTGTAACCCAGGAATGAATCCCACTTGATCATAATGGGTAATTCTTTTTATGTGCTGTTGAATTCGATTTGCTAGTATCTTGTTGAGGATTTCTTCATCCGTATTCATTAAGGATATTGGCCTGTAGTTCTCTTTTTTTGTTGGGTCTCTGTCTGGCTTAGGAATCAAAGTGATATGTGCTTCATAGAATGAGTCCAGAAGTCTTCCTTCCATTTCTATTTTTTGAAGTAACTTGAGAAGGATCAGTGTTAATGCTGCTTTAAATGTCTGGTAGAATTCCCCTGGGAATCCATCCGGCCCTGGACTTTTATTCGTTGGGAGATTTTTGATAACTGATTCGATTTATTCACTGGTAGTTGCAGAAAAAACATTTGACAAAATACAACATCCCTTCTTAATAAAAACTCTCGAGAAAGTCGGGATAGATGGAACTTACTTAAACATCATAAAAGCCATTTATGAAAAGCCCATAGCTAATGTTATCCTCAATGGGGAAAAACAGAGCTTTCCCCTTGAGATCAGGGACACGACAGTGATGTCCACTCTCACCCCTGTTGTTTAACATAGTGTTGGAAGTCCTAGCATCAGCAATAAGACAACAAAAGGAAAAAAAAGGCATCAGAATTGGCAAAGAAGAAGTCAAACTTTTACTTTTCGCAGATGACATGATACCCTACATGGAAAACCCAATCGACTCCACCGGAAGCCTTCTAGAACTGATCAATGAATTCAGTAATGTTGCAGGGTACAAAATCAACGTACAGAAATCAGTTGCATTCTTATATACCAAAAGTGAAGCAACATAAAGAGAAATAAAAAAACTAATCCCATTCACAATTGCACGAAAAACCATAAAATACCTAGGAATAAACCTAACCAAAGATGTAAAAGAACTGTATGCTGAAAACTATGGAAGACTTATGAAGGAAATTGAAGAAGACACAAAGAAATGGAAAAACATTCCATGCTCATGGATCGGAAGAATAAACATTGTTAAAATGTCATTACGACCCAAAGCAATTTATACATTCAATGCAATCCCCATCAAAGTTGCACCAGCATTCTTCTCAAAGCTAGAACAAACTATCTTAAAATTCATATGGAACCACAAAAACCCCCGAGTAGCCAAAGTCATATTGAAGAAGAAAACCAAAACAGGAGGCGTCACAATCCCAGACTTTAGCCTCTACTACAAAGCTGTCATCATCAAGACAGTATGGTATTGGCATAAAAACAGACACATGGACAAATGGGATAGAATAGAGAGTCCAGAACTAGACCCACAGTGTATGGCCAATTAATCTTCAACAAAACAGGAAAGACTATCCAATGGAAAAAAGACACCCTCTTCAACAGGTGGTGTGGGAGAGCTGGACAGCAACATGTAGAAGAATGAAACTAGACCACTTTCTTACACCATTCACAAAAATAAACTCAAAATGGATAAAGGACCTGAATGTGAGACAGAAAACCATCAAAACCCTAGAGGAGAAAGCAGGAAATAGCCTCCTAGACCTCAATCGCAGGAATTACCTCCTTGACACATCCCCAAAGGCAAGAGAATTAAGAACAAATATGAACCATTGGGACCTCATCAAGATAAAAAGCTTCTGCAATGCAAAGGAAACAATAAAAAAAAAACCGAATAGGCAAACGACAGAATGGGAAAAGATAGTGGCAAATGTCATATCAGATAAAGGGCTAGTATCCAAAATCTACAAGGAACTCACCAAACTCCAGACTGAAAAAACGAATAATCCAGTCAAGAAATGGGCAGAAGATCTGAACAGACACTTCTCCAAAGAGGACATCCAGATGGCAAACAGGCACATGAAACGATGCTCAGTGTCACTCAGCATCAGGGAAATACAAATCAAAACCACACTGAGATACCACCTCACACCAGTCAGAGTGGCTAAAATGAACAAAGCAAGAGACTATAGATGCTGGCAAGGATGTGGAGAAACGGGCACCCTCCTACACTGTTGGTGGGAATGTAAACTGGTGTAGCCACTCTGGAAAACAGTATGGAGGTTCCTCAAAAAAGTATCATTAGAACTCCCCTATGACCCAGCAATAGCACTGCTAGGGATTTACAGAAGTGCTGATGGATAGTAGTACACGTACCCTAATGTTCATAGCGGCACTTTCCATAATAGCCAAATCATGGAAAAAGCCTAAATGTCCATCACCTGATGAATGGATCAAGAAGATGTGGTATATATACACAATGGAGTACTACGTGGCCATGAGAAAGAATAAAATCTGGCCATCTGTAGCAAAGTGGATGGACCTCGAGGGTGTCATGCTGAGTGAAATAAGTCAGGCAGAGAAGGACAGATAGCACATGTTTGCACTCATAGGTCTAACAGGAGAAACCTAACAGAGGCCCATAGGGAGGGAAAGGGGGAAAGAGAGTTGGGGAGAGAGGGACACAAATCATGAGAGACTACTGAATACTGATAATGAACCGGGGCCGAAGGGGGAGGGAGAGGAAGGAAGGGTGTGATGGTCTTGGAGGGGGGCACTTGTGGGGAGAGGCACTGGGTGTTATATGGAAACCAATCTGACAATAAACTAATATTTAAAAAAAAAGAAAGCTGAGAATGAATCCAGGGGCTGTGTGCATAGCCACCCTATTATCACTCAGAAGAGGTGCTTCTTCTCACCCCTGTATGAATGCATCATATAGCTTTTTGCAGGTTTATGATAATCTGTTCTCTGATCCCTGTGTTAGAAAACTGAACTGGATAAGAAATTTATATGTGGCATTTGGTGAGCCACAACTGATCTGACAGGAAAGGAGCATTTGACAAAGAGCTAATCATTTTTAACTTCTTATAACATTCGTTATTTTCATAAAATCATTAATTTATTTAAAGGTGCTGAAAAGGCGCAGAGATTTTTTATTCAAAGATGGAATAATTATGTCTCTAGTTTCTATTTAATCTATGTTTCTTGTGCCAAGCTATAGTGGTAGTTCTTAAATCTAAATTTGGATTTCCCTTACCCTGCATGGTTAATAGGAGGCCATGGAGAAAGCTTTCAAAGGTAAATATCGTTGAATTTAATTTCACACCAGCTCCTATTGACAACTTTATGGAAGCAACCTTATGGGAATGTAGCTATTATAGAAAAAAATGTTTAATGAAGTTTGCTATCAAAATAAATAAAAATCCCTACATTTTACTGAGTTATCTAAGATCTGTCCCTGGGCCCACACTGCTGCACAGAGCTTAACACCAGCAATGCAAATTAGAAGAGAAGGCAAGAGAAGGGAGGTTCTGGAAGTTGCTACCTCCACCAGATATCAGAGAGACACTGGGACAGCATAGGGAATCTAGGAGGAGGATGGCTACAGCAGGAACACATACTAGTGATGAAAAAGATTGTGTTTTTCTATTTATGTTGGTCTCCATGAAATTTTGCCTCCTATCCACTTTTTAAATTTTAATTTATTCTGAAAGAGAGAGCGAGCGAGCAGGGGAAGAGCAGAGAGAGAGGGAGACAGAATCCCAAATTGGGTCCCCACTGTCAGCACAGAGCGTTCATGTGAGGCTTGAACTCACAAACTGTGAGATCATGACCTGAGCTGAAATCCAGAGTCAGACACTTAACTGACTGTGCCACCCAGGTGTCTTTTGCCTTCTATCTTTTGAATCTTCCTTCAGAGTCACTTCCTTGACTGCAGTTCATTAGAGTTGAGAATGATTTTAAAGATCTATGCATAAAACTCTATTTTTATTCTAGAGTCTAAAGCCCCTTGGTATCTGGATCTGCACTGATGATGGGTTTTACTTCTAGCAAGTTTTCTTATGAGAGAAACCTGATGGAATAGTTATGGCCTAAAGGGCATGGGCTTTGGAATCAGACATACTTGGGTGTCTCAAATCTCAATTTTGCCACTTGCTGGCCGTGAGACTCTCTCAGATTATTTACTCATTTCAAGCCTCTATTTCCTTATTTATTATATAAATATCACTACACCTATGCTATCAAGGTTGTGAAGGGAATCAAACAAGATAATTGAATGTAAATCATCTGGTACAGTGTTGGGGCAGAATGGCACTCCATAAATTGTATATATTATCATGTTACTGAGCAGGTTGGCTGAGATAGGTGATATTGACAACTCTGTCTATACTACTGGGAAAATAATATATACTAATATAGGTCAGTGGCTAGCCTATATTAGTCACTTAGTACATGCTTGCTGCTAATACTGTCTTGATTCTTATTAGTAGTGGACCAAATATAGTTAAGATCAATCAACTGATTCTAATATTATCATGAAATAGAGAACAAATAGCAGTTAGTGTAATTAAATTCATTCAAAGCTTAAATTGTTTAATCAAACACATTAGCCTCTCTTTACTACAGTTAGAATAACTTATAAAAACATAAAAAATTAATGGAGAGAATTTAGAGCAAATAATTTAATACCTGTGATTTTTTTCAGAAAGTTACTTGGATTCTCTTTAAGGAGAATTACAGGAGAAGTGTTTCTGTTACTTCTAATCTTAAAAAGACAACAGAAAAGTAAAAAAAAAAACTGACTTGCATAAGTAAGAAGCAAATACTTTGTTGCATATGAAACTGACAGCATGATATCTGGATAATAGGGATTCTATCTCAAAGGTTAGCTTCTTTTTGGGAGGAAGTAAGGGACAGGAAAAAACTTCAAGCATGTTTCTGGGTCTATTGATTTTTGAAAGGTTAATAGTTGGGTTAGTGTTTTAACTTGAGCTTAGTGGTAAGGATAAATCGAAGAGAGAAAATCTTCACAAGTATTTTCGATCTTCTAACTGCTTGATTTCTTAGGAGAAACTCAACCTCTCATGAGTCATTGGGATTTGCATTATCAAAATTGGGCCTTGCTAGAAAAAATATGACGAAAGGTACATCTATTAAATCTGCTCCATTGAGTCTGTGAGTGTTGCAAAGAGTGTCATGACTTAAAATATTTTTTTCTAATTTAACAAATATGTTGTCTTTTTAAGAAATAAAATCAGTGGAGTTTTTCTCTGGGGGATAAATCATAGGTGCATTTTTATAGTGTTTCTGATTACTTTAGAGGAAAGTTTTTGATAATCTTATGGCTGGAATACCATTTTCTACTGGCTCAAGGTCTTCAGCATCAGGAAAAAAATAGAACATAATTGTTATAAAGAGCAGATGGTATATTTATTAACAGTCAACACATCTTCTTAAACATATGGTTGAACAGGTTAACTAAAGGATAAAGTGGTGAGAGTTGCATAGAAAACTGACAGCTGTAAAATATTTTCCCTTCTTTTAAAAGACATGTGTGTTAGGAAGATTCACACAACAAAATATTATGCCTATGAGATGTTTCCCCTCAGGGCTAAAAAAATCCAAAGTAAAGGTCTATGAGTGGCCCCAGTTATTATCCGTAAGGCCCTTCTCTAAATATTCGCAGGTTGTATTCTGAAACATTAGTGGTCCTAGGATCAGTTGTTCTAAAGAAGAGCTGGACTAGTGCTAGTTTTTCCATTTTAAAAGGTATTTATTTGCTTCTTCTTTTCTAATGGATCTTGAATTAACAGAGATTCTCTGGCTTGCTCCCTTCATCACTGAAGTTGTTCATCTATCCAGCCCTGGGAATAATATTATCTAGGTAACTATTCCTGTTGAAAATACATAAAAAGGTACCTGGCAAGTATCCTACAATAGCAGCAAATAATGGAGCATTTAGAAAATCTTAATCAGCATTTAAACAACATTCATGACAGCAATAATACGTCTTTCTTATAGTGACGTATCTTGAATAAGGGCTTTAAGACAGAATGAGCAATGGGTTTAAACACCGTCTGTATAACGTTAGTCACTGATGTCTTTCTAGAGTTACACTGTCAATTAAAAATAATAGTCAAGGCAGCTTACCAATTGCTGTAGTTAACACAAATACTTGTTCCATCTTTTTTCCATCATTGTAGAAGGCCAGATACCAAGGCCCTTGGTCCATATACTCTATGAAACCAGTCTCCTGAAGTGAGGTTAAGATCAGGTTCCGAGGGGAGTGTTGGGTATCATCAGAGCCCTTGGAGTCTTGCTTGACCAGCTGTTTTCCATCCATCAACTTTACAAAATCAAACTGGAACAAATGCACACAAATCTCAGTCACTACTTTTACTTCTAGACTAACGAACATCTCTAATTTCAATTGCCCTCTTTCACACTTCTTTGCTTTGGAGGTAGGCAAAGTGAAAGAGGAAGTTATTTGTTCTTTATTATACTTAAACACAAAAGTATATTATTAATTATGAAAAAAAATCCACTAAATTTATAAATGTTATAAACCTTTCAGTTTTGGAGTATTCAAAATAATTATCTAAAATAAATAAACTAAGACATAGAAAAAACCGTATTTAGAATTTATGCAAAGAATCCTGCTATTTTACTAAAGTATCAGAAGATACTCAAAAATCACACATTCCCCTCAAAAAAGTTACCATAATCTTCTCTAAAAACTTAAGATTTTTAAAGTTTTTTTTTTTAAAATAAACAGTAAAAAATTTGAAGACATTCATTATTTACTACCTTTGTGGTAGGATATTTAAATATTCAAAGGACCCTCCTTCCCCCCCCCCATCAGTGGACAAGCACATGGCACACATTTCCTCGGGCATTTTATTTTAAGAGTCACATTTAAATGGCGTTCTAATTCCCTGCCTATTCCCATCCAGAAGCTAAGATTTGGACTACAGTCATATCTGTTCAAAAAAAAAAAAGCAATCCCCTGATGGTTATGATTCCTTATGCTACTTCTTAGATGGAGCAAGGCCCCAAATGGGTTCATGCAAGAAAGAGATAAGGAGGAAAAATGAGAGAAATGAGGTGGTTAGCATTCATAGAAGGGATTTGTAAACCACAGAGGATTTACATATTTGAGTTATTATTAACAATAACAAGAAAAAGTTTCTACCTGTAGTATAAAACATGCCTTTGAGACTCATTTCCCTTATTGATTTGCATTCTTCATCGGGACAAAGGGTCAAGGTCATATGGATCCAGCGAAGGGATTGTGGCCCCAAAAGCTAAGTAAGATGAGGGGGCCATGATCATCTTATTCTAGGAAACAGATTTTCTTAAACTTCCCTTTCTGAATCTGCTCTGCTAAATGTTACTGCCTATTTCTCAATGCCATTTTTGTTTTCATTCATTTTCGTGTGATTATTCTGGATATTTGCTCATTACAAAAATTGTCTGCCTTTACCTTTGACTCCCACATACTTTGCAAGTCACAAACCCTGAACTGTGTATCCCACCACCCTTTAAAAGGGTCAAGAAAAACCCATAACATCAAATACCTGAGTGTGTGTAGGCGGAATGTTTCTTCTGCCATAAATTCCCAGCAGAGAGTCCTTGGCTAAAGAAATATTGAATTTCAGATATATAGGATGGTGGATAGTAATCTGGAAACGCCAGAATAAGCCGGGTGGAATGGTCTGCATGACTTGTGCACCAATGTCAACTTCTCCGGTGTCTATCGCCCGTCCCTTCTGAAACACTGGATTTAAAGGCAAAGAAAATTACACATAATATTAATCTTAATTTATAAATCAATGGTTTTTAGTTTTTCCAGACAAAAATATCAAAATGACTTACTAAGCTCTTTTTTCCTCCCCACCCTACCCATATTTCATGGCTTTACACAAATTAAGTATCTTCCAAGAAGCCTCCCCTAACCAACCACTATACTAGTCTCTCCCTTCTTTTGGGCTACTATTGCATTTATTTCCATAATTTGGTTAATATTAACCATTATTAAATGGTTACATTAAAATGGTTAAATGCACGGGCACCTGAGTGGTTCAGTCAGTTGAGCGTCCAGCTTCAGCTGAGGTCATGATCTTGTGGTTCATGGGTTTGAGCCCCGTGTCAGGCTCTGTGCTGACAGCTAGCTCAGAGCCTGGAGCCTGTCTTCAGATTTGGTGTCTCTCTCTCTCCGGCCCTCCCCTGATCATGCTGTCTCTCTCTCTCTCTCTCTCAAAAATAAATAAAACATTTAAAAATTTTTTAAAAATGGTTAAATGCAGGCAAAACAAAGATGAGCAAGATGTGGTTCTTGTTCTCAAGGAGCTTTGAGTATAAGAGATAGGACAAGTGCACAATAACCATGTTGTAAAGGAAAATAAATAATCTCGCACTCAAAGGTATAAGGAGTATTTGGTTGGAGGATACTCCTCATTCCTAGCTGTCTCTACACCTTTATCTTCCTTTATTCTTCTTCTTATTTATCATCCTCTAACATACCAGCTGTGTTACTTGTTTATTGTTTATTACCTATTTTCTTCCAAGAGAATATAAGCTCTATGAGGCTATGGCTGTTTTGTTCATCTTTATCTCCAGTAACTAGAAGAATGTACACAAATAGTATGTGATCCATACATACTTATTCAATGAATGAATGAATGATTCAGAAAAGTGTAATTATGGGAAGTAGTATTGAAGATGGGCCTTAAAGGGGGAAGATGTTAACAGAGCTGTTAAGAATGTTTCACATGGAAGAAGTACTTTTTACCAAAGGAAAGAAAAAATAATAGAGGCATTAAAAGTTTTTAAGAAGAGGGGAGACATTTGGGTACATTAGAAAGACTAATCTTGAGGGAGAAGGTAGGATGATTTACAACAGGGTAACACAAGAATGGTAGAGAATTATGGAGCAATAATTCAGGTGAAATGATATAAAGATCTAAATTTAGGGTGGGCTCCACAGTTCACATGGAATAAGTACAGTCCAGTCACCCATAAAATAAACAAGGGGGACTACACCAAACAAAAGAGCTCTGTAGAGCAAAAGAAACAATCAAATAAATTGAAAAGGCCATCTACAGCATGGGAGAAAATTACTTGCAAACCATATATCTGATAAGTGATTAATATCCAAAACAAATAAAGAATGCATACAACTCTATAGTTTAAAAAAAGCAAATAATCCAACTCAACAGTAAATAATCCAATTTAAAAATGGGCAAAGGTTTTCTTCTTCAATATTATTTTGAAGAAGAAAACCAAAACAGGAGGCATCACAATCCCAGACTTTAGCCTCTACTACAAAGCTGTCATCATCAAGACAGTATGGTATTGGCACAAAAACAGACACATGGACCAATGGGATAGAATAGAGAGTCCAGAACTGGACCCACAAGTGTATAGCTAATTAATCTTCAACAAAACAGGAAAGACTATCCAATGGAAAAAAGACACCTTCTTCAATAGGTAGTGTTGGGAGATCTGGACAGCAACATGTAGAAGAATGAAACTAGACCACTTTCTTACACCATTCACAAAATAAACTCAAAATGGATAAAGGACCTGAATGTGAGACAGGAAACCATCAAAACCCTAGAGGAGAAAGCAGGAAATAGCCTCCTAGACCTCAATTGCAGGAATTTCCTCCTTAACACATCCCCAGAGGCAAGAGAATCAAGAACAAAAATGAACTACTGGGACCTCATCAAGATAAAAAGCTTCTGCAATGTAAAGGAAACAATCAAAAAAAACTAACAGGCAACTGACAGAATGGGAAAAGACAGTGTGGCAAATGGCACAAATCATGAGAGACTACTGAATACTGAAAATGAATCAATCGAGGGCTGAAGCGGGAAGAAGAGGAGAGGGCACTTGTGGGGAGAAGCACTGAGTGTTATATGGAAACCAATTTGACAATAAACTATTATAAAAAAATAAAATAAAAATGGGCAAAGGACTTGAACAGACATTTTTTCCAAAAAAGGCCAATAGGTATAAGAAAAGGTGCTCAACATCACCAATCATTGGGGAAATGCATATCAAAACCACAATGAGATATCACCTCATACCTGTTTGGTTGATTAGTATCAAACGATAAGAAATAATAAACGTTGCTAAGGATGTGGATAAAAGGGAACCCTTATACACTGTTGGTGGATATGCAATAATGGTCCAGTCATTTTGGAAAATGGTACAGTGGTTCCTAAAAAAATAGAACTACCATAGGACCCACCAAACCCACTTCTGGGTATATATGGAAAGAAACTCAAATCAGGATCCCAAAGACATAGCTACACAGCCACATTCACTGCAGCATTATTCACAATAGCCAAGATATGGAAACAATGTAAATACCCTTTAATGGATGAATGGATAAAGAATATGTGATACACATGCACACACACACACACACACACACACACACTCTACTCCATTGTGTGTATATACGTATATGTGTATGTATATACAGGTAATGAAATATTATGCAGCCACAAGAAAACAAGGAAATGCTCCCATTTGCAGAAACATGGATGAAGCTGGAGGGCATTATACTAAGTAAAATAAGCCAGCTAGAGAAAGACAAATACCGTATGATATCATTTATGCATGGAATCTAGAAAAGAATAAAAGTCAATTTCATAGAAACAGAGACTAGAATGGTTGCCAGGGCTGGAGGGAGAGGGAAATGGGGTGATGTAGGTCAAAAGGTACAAACTTTCATTTATAAGCAGAAGCTCTGACAATCTGATGTAGCACATGGTGACTGTAGTTAATAAGACGGTATTACATACTTGAAAGTTGCTGAGAGTAGATCTTAAGCATTCTTAGCACACCAAAAAAGTTAACTATGTGAGTGTGAGGTGATGGATGTCTTAATTATCCTAACCTATTTTATCATTTCTACATTGTATATGTATATGAAATCATCACATTGTCTACTTTAAATATATACAACTATATTTGTCAAATTTTCCTCAATAAAGTTAAAAAAATTCACATAGTATTGAAAAAGTATAAAATCGGGTTATCCTAAGGAATGATAAAAATATCAATAAATTTCAGATTATAGATTTTACAAATCTCATTGTATTTTCAAGCATAAATACTAAAAAATAAAAATTTAATTTTCATACTAGCATAGAGAAAATAATATGGAGATAAAAAATAACTTATAAACTAAGGAAAGATAAGGAAGGCACAGACTAGATGGATCAATTGGAAAACATAAAGAAGATGGAAGATAAATTATAAAAAATAAAAAGCAATGAACTAAATGCTTGTGTCAAAAAATAAGAGTCACCACACTGAATTAAAAAGTAAAATCTAAAGACATTTTCTTACCAAAAGTATATCTAAAATATAAAGAGGCTTATTTATAATAATAAAAGTTATCTTCTCAGGAAGAAAAAAAGAAGACAATGTGAAAGAAGATTCTATTTTTTTAATTTTTTATTTATAGTTTATTTTAAGTTGGTTTCCATATAACACACAGTGCTCTTCCCCACAGGTGCCCTCCTCCATGACCATCACCTGCTTCCTCTTTCACTCTCCCCCTTTAGCCCTCAGTTTGTTTTCAGTATTCAAGAGTCTCTCATGATTTGCCTCCCTCTCTCCCCCTAACTCTTATTCCCACTTCCCCTCCCCCTGGTCCTCCATTAGGTTTCTCCTGTTCTCCTGTTAGACCTATGAGTGAAAACAAATGGTATCTGTCCTCTGCCTGACTTATTTTGCTTAGCTTGACACCCTGGAGGTCCATCCACTTTGTTATGAACGGCCAGATTAGATTCTAGAGCAGCGCCTCTCAAACTTGAATGTGCTTAAGAAGGGCATCTTATTAAAATGCAAATTATGATTCAGTAGGTCTGAAGTCGGATATTTCTCACAAGTTCCCAAGTAATGCCCATGTTGCATGGTACACAGCATACACATTGAGAAGCAGGGTTCTTAGGACACTGGGACACTAGGTATGGAGGCTACAGGAAGGTCAAACTTACTCCATGGTTGTGGGTTTGGGTGACTCAGACAATGCAAGTAGCAAACACAAGAAACCTAGAAGGAGCTAGTTAGTGTGAGAGGGTGCTGAGTTTGGACAAGAAGATCTTTATTATTTATTGCCATATTTTCTAATTATTTCTGATGTGCTCAATTACTATATGCTTCTGTGGAATTCTCTGTTTAGTGGACGGGGGGAGGGAAGGGATAGAAGGGGAGGGTCAAGAATTAGTTTGCCTTGATTTTAAGCCACAGGATTGCACCTCAGGGGGGGAATTCAATTTAGCCTCTTTCCACACCACCTTTCTATTTTTCAGCCATCAACTCTTTCTCCACACCAAACACAGTTTAAAAACACACACGGTCTCTGTCCTTTGTGTTCACTTGCTATAAGATTAACAGCCCATTAAGAAACACACCTGCCGTGGCTTTATTCAGAGGCCAATGCCTTGCAGCTTTTAACTCCCTAAAATACCTCCATTATTGCTTTTTGTGTTAAGGCCAAGAGTAATAACTATTTTAAGAATGTTCACTGTTAACTGTTAATAATAGATTTCAAATGCAATTTTGAACATAATTATGTATTACAGGACACATAATTTTGTGGAATTGACATTTATAATAAAATATGCCCTTTGAGATGATAAATGACCAACTGAGGACCTTATTTTTCACTGAAAGTTACTTTTTCCCATGTGAGATTGAACAGTCTTGTCCCCAAAGGGTCGATTATACATTTAACTCTTAACGTCCCAGTGCTGACAAATGTCTTCAAAGAGCAGACCGTGTTTATGTGGATACTTCCACTTTCAACTTAATGTTCCGTTTGTTCAATTGCTGTCCTCATCAGGGGCTTTTATCACTTCTTAAAATGCATCGTTTGGTTGTGCAAACAATATTATAAATATAAAATAATTTAGAATTAGGTTTGACAAACACTATTCTAATGGTGCTATGAACAACCTTTAATGAATGCAGACAATGTCACTTAAAAAAATCAGGGCAAAACTGGCTGATGGACATTAACCTTTATACACGAGCCTTACCAAATGCTACACCATGTCTTCCTTCTGCACTTTATAGCATCATATACTGCATAAGGAGGCTACTTAAATGTTATTCACTTAATCAAAAGAAACTCGTTATGTTGTGTTGTGGAGTTTCCTAGTTAGTAGCACTAGTAAATATCTGAAGCATATATACTAAGTTATTTATAAAAATGATTTTAAAAGATGGTCTTACCCTTTGAGATCCTGCATCACAGTTAAAACAAGATAGATGAAGAGACACGACAACATGAATGAACATGTGGACTATAATTTATATAAAAATAGCAAAGCAAGTGAGTTGCAGCAATTTGGTATTGAAGAGAAATTCTCACAGCTTGCAGATGGAAAATTCTCAGCCTCTAACCTTTAGAGTTGTGTGCATCAGAAAGGAAGACATCTCCCTGTTTGCAATCTACATCACTAAATAGCCTGCTCCATTTTATCCTCTCTCAAAATGTGTTATGGGTTATGATGTAGTGATTATTAGTTAATTTATTCTTTAATTTTTTTTCTTAATGTAGCTCAAAGGGAGAAGCAAAAGAGAAGAAAGTTACATGCAGGCAAACAATATGTGATGTGATTTCATAAAGACATTCTGCACCAATATAAGTAAGTGGAATAAGTTTGGTCAAACTTAGCATGGACCTTGATTCCTTCAGTTGTGAAGTGTCAGTGGCAGAGTTAAAATATGTCATTAAGGTATGGTATTTGTAATATTCATGCTCTAATTGTTGTTTAATTATGTACATTCCTACAGCTGATCGGAAGGTGTAGGAAGACCAAACTCTCCAGTAACAAGGACACACCCTTGCACAAATCCAAGAGGAAGTGCGGGCTGCCATGGATCATGTCAAACTGTGCAGTACTGTAGTTATCACAGTCTCACTGATATCCACCAATTTTGTTCAAGCTAAACACTCTATAGGTTGAACACAAGCATCAACTGCTGAGTGGTAAAAAAACACAAGCATCAACTGCTGAGTGGTAAAAAAACAAACAAACAATGGAAAATAGGCCATGTTAAAGGATGGCAAACTAACTGAGGGTTGCTTAGTTCAAAAGGAAAAGGTCAAGTTACCTGGAAGGTAAACAGACAGGCCTGGTGACAGACACCATGTGCAGTGGCTGTACCAACTCAATCAAGGCTTCATTATATCTGGACTCTGACATGTACCTGAATACTAATAGCATAATTATTAACAAAATCATCCTTATAAGACAGGGGTAAATAACTATATTCTAAACATATACATGTATTTATTTTCTCTAGTTAATGTAGCTAGACTGGATTTAATGACTTTGCACAAAACTCAGGAAACATTAGTAGAAGATACTGACACGTAGTCATTAAAAATATTCCAATACCAGGTCTTTGTGTAAAAATGACTAGGTTAAAGGCTGTTGTATTGTCCGTTAACAGCAATCTTAGTAGTCTTTTAAAGGCATTTGCAAAATTCCATGAAAGGTATCTAAGCTAAGAAGATACTGCTTTATGAACTGGAGGGAATGCTGTCCAAAGGCACATAAAAGAAATATGTCTTAAGATTATAGCTGCCTTTTACTTCAGCCAATAGCACATTCAAAATCTTCAAAAGACATGGACAAATGCCCTTGGGATGGTCTTTCACCTGAATTAGTCCTAGAGTGGGGCTCATGGCTTAAGTGCCGTCATCTTTTTGTTCCTTCAAACATAATAACTGTTTCATAGTAACAAGTCTTTGTGAAATTTCGAGTATCAGTGCATTGAACAAAATGGGGATGTGAAATCAAGCCCTAATTCCTATGATCAAAAGCTATGAAGATATTTAAAGTGGACGGTGAAAACTTACCCTACCCTTTCCATCTAAGTAACTTGGTATGATTCTCCTTAGATGAACCACTGAAGAAAACTATGTATTCAACTCTTAATTCTTCAGGGACAGATTTTCCAGATTGTGTATTATACATGCTTTTTATATCGGTTCTATAACCCAGGAATAGGCAGGAGAAAGAAAAGGAAGAATGAACCTTGTATACATAGCAGGTAATTGGTAAATACTGTTTGGATGAATTAATAAAACACTAATCTTGATAATTTATTTAGTAATCTTGATCATTTATTTTGACATTTTGGTTTAGTGGGAGGAAGAACTGAAACTATCTCCACATGGAGCCCTTTGGGAATTAACTGAATAAAATGTTTAGAAAGAAAATACCCCCACCTTTCTGACACTGATAACAGATAGCTGATTCTGTGGAAAAGTCCATTAACGAATATTACCCTTCAGAAACACATTAGTGTGTAAGTGTAAACAGTTATGTCCAGAAACTGAAAGACTTCAGATTCCAGGACAGTAGCTCATCTAGTATTACATACACTTTCTCAGATGGAAGTGAAATGGTATTGTTAAAATCTCACCATTAATGAAAGATCTCATTTTGAATTGCATTTTGACTCTGTATATCTGTTTGTTGAACATATTATCATTTATGACATGTAATCCTCTTTTTAGAAGTATTTCTTTACAGTTTGCCACAAAGATTTCACGTTCCCTAAAAAATTGCACAGTTCTTCTGGTGTCTTATAATGACCACTAAATGATATTCACAAACATCGGTTTCCAAGTTTCTGGCTCTCCTGACGTGATATACAATCTCATATACTGAAATACAAATTACGTTTGTAGAATCACAGTGTGTTGATTATTACCAATCGTACACGGAGTAGCCAATCGTTTTGAATTTTTTTGGTGAAAACTAGAATATAAAACTAAAATTTATCATCACATTTTTACATATTCAAACATTTACTCAGAGTCATGGGTTAACATGGTATAAAATACCTCCTTAAAAGAAAATAAAATTTCCGTTAGCCAAAAAAAAAAATTCAAGGGTTAATGACTACATATGGAAACATGCAATGAAAAGTCAAAAAAGGAAATTAAAAATAAGGATTTCCGCTTATATATAATATCAAACATAAAAATAAAAAACTTAGGCATAAATTTTAATAAACGTTGTTAAGACTTATACACTGAGAAATACAAAACATCATTGAAAGAAATGGAAGAAGATCTAAATAAATGGAAATACATCCATATTCATGGATTACAAGATTTACCATATTAAAATG
Organism: Suricata suricatta; assembly: GCF_006229205.1. NCBI lineage: Eukaryota > Metazoa > Chordata > Mammalia > Carnivora > Herpestidae > Suricata > Suricata suricatta. The sequence goes on from NC_043717.1 coordinate 86,889,342, forward strand.
GCAATACTTCCTAAAGTGATCTGCAGATTCAATGCAATCCCTATTAAGATTCTAACTCCCATTTTCTAGAAGTACATAAGCTGAGCTAAAATTCATGTGGAAATTCAAGGAATCTAGAATGACTAAAGCTATCTTTGAAAAAAATAGGAAAACATTAGAGGCCTCACACTTCCTGATTTCAAAACTTATTACAAAGCTACAGTAATGGTACTGGTATTATGGCAGACATTTAGTTAAATGGGAAAGAATTGAGAGTCAAGAAATAAAAAATCACATTTATGGTCAACCGAATTTCAACAAGGGCACCAAGACAATTCAATGGGGGAAAGAATAGTCTTTTCAACAAGTGGTGATGGACGAGTGGATATCCACAAGCAAAGAGGGAAACTGAATGACACCATACACAAAAATTAACTCAAAATGGACCCAAATATCTATATTTAAAAGAACTAAACCCATAAAATTCTCAGATGAAAACACAGGTGTAAATCTTTGTGACCTTGGATTTGGCAATGGTTTTTTAGATATGGTATCAAAAGCGCATAAAACAAAAAACAAAACAGATACATTTTACTTCATCAAAATTTAAAACTTCTGTGCTTCAAAGGACAGCATCAAGAAAGTGAATAAACTGCCTACAGAAAGGGAGAAAATATTTACAAATCATATATTGAATAAGCGACTTGTATCTGCAAATTCATTAAGAAACCTTAAAAACTCCTCAATTAAAAAAAAAAAGAAATAAACCAGTTGAAAAATGGGCAATGGATCTGAATAGTTATTTCTCCAAAGAAGACATACAAATGGCTAATAAACACAGGAAAAGACTCAACATCATTAGTCACCAAGGACACGCAGGGTAAAAGCACAATGAGATACCACTTCATACTCACTAAGAGAGCTAAAAAAAACATGATGGGCAGTAACAAATGTTGACAAAAATGTGGAGAAATTGGCAACCTTTTATTCGTGGCACCCTCAAAAAAACTGAAAACAGGTGCTCTCACAAAAACTTGTACATGAATGTTTAGAGCAGCATTATTCATAATAGCCAAAAAAGTTAAAATCCACAAAAGGTCCCTTACTTATTGAGTTTATAAAATATGGCATAGTCCTACAGTGGAATATTATTCAACCATAAAAAGGAATGAAGTATCGGTACATGCTATAACATGGTCAAAGTTTGAAAACATTCTGTTAACTAAAGAAGACAGACACAGAAGATGCCACATTATATTATTCCATTTGTATAAAATGTACACAGAGGCAAATGTATAAAACCAGGAAATAGATTAGTGGTTGCCAGGGGCCAGGGAGAAGTGCAGATATGGAATAACTGCCAACACCTATGAGGTTTCTTTTCGGTGTTGTAGGAATTAGAAAATGTTCTAGAACTAAACAGTGATGGAGGTTACACAACTCTGAATATGTTAAGAATCACCTAATTGCACACTTTGGTGAATTATATAGTATGTAAATTGTAGTTCAATAAAGCTGTTTCAGAAAATATGGCTATAAGTCATAAATTAGCATGCATAGCCTACACACACACATACACACAAACTATCACAAACCATCGTAAGAGTTTTGACGTGTTTCCAAGGGTTTTAGATGGTCATCTGCTACCAGGAAGCTTAACTGTCTCCTGGCCAGTATTTTAGAACATGTGACTGGTAGGACACAGCAGGGATGCCTATTTTCTATATTTTTATACAATGTTAGATGTTGGTTGCAGGTAGGTGATTATGATCACACATCCTTCTGGACTTGAGAATGGTGGCAAGAGGGCTGATCACAGCTCAATTTATCCAGACCCATTTTGTGTCTTAGAATGGAAGTGCCCAGAGAACAGGGCACTCAGGGCTGTCTAAATTCTTGATATCTACCTACTGGGCATTTAATAAAGACAATTACACTATGAGCCACCTATCCCATAGTTAGGAGTAATAGCTGTATGTCTTCTTGTGCCAGGCCTCTGGAAAATGAAGCAGCCAGCACAGGCAACAGTACTCATGGGTTGTCATATTGCTACAGCCTTTGATTTCTACCTTTAAAGAACCCAGAAAAATCTTCAATAATATCAAACTGAAACTTCTTCCCACAAACAAAAGTCACTACAGAGTACTAATAGTACTAACAATAGAAATACTTGCCATGATAGATAGTAGCATGTATTGAACATTTACTGTGTTTTCTTTTGGAACTCTTACCTCTCACTTCCACAATATCAAAATGCCTTGTGCATACGCAGTGTGCCATAAAATTTGGTGCCCCAGTGTCTCTCTGAGGCCCCTTCTTCCTCTCTTCTGTCAAGACTTTGGTCCTTCGCTATCTCTTTCCTTACTGGCATCCTCAATGTCTCCCTCTCTACTGGTTTCTTATTCTTTGTCTTCACACAAGCACAAATCTCTCTTAAAAAAAAATAAGATGACCAAACTGCCCCTTCATCTTGTTATCATACTATTTATCTCCTTCCTTTCGTTGCCAAGCTGTCTCCATCTGCTGCCTCTCTTGCTTCATTATCCACTTACCACTTAAGCTATTACCATCCGCATTTCCCCCCCCTACTCTATTATTCCATTCTCCTAAATACTCACTCTTTAAGGTCAACTTGGATTGATTTTTTTCTTGTTTCTCAAGGCCCAGCTCAAACTACTTCTATAATAACAATCATATATTCATCTTTTTTCTTTTAAGCCTCTTAATCACCTAACCATCTCATTTCTATTTCTGTACAAAGTTGGTTGCATGTGATTTTGCATTGTGTGTGCATGTATGCATGCTTCCTCCTGCTCTCCTATTGAAGGATCTTTCTCAAGGGCAAAAGCCTTCTGCTTCATTTGTGAACTTTCCACGGTACTTAGTACAGTGAAAATAGCATCTTGACTCATATAGCATTAAACATCATGAACTTCTATGTTTGCAAATACTAAGATTTCATGTTTAATTCCCTTGATGTTATTTGAATGGAGAGTTTGGGGTGATCAATAATGATTTCTCCTACAATCTAACTTGTTTACATTTATTCTTCCATCTGTCTGAACTGCTGGCAATGCGAATATGGTATCTGTGTACAGTTCTGGTCAAGATACCTTTGGTGGGATATACAATGGACTTAGGAAAGGGCAAGCAAAATGACTAAGGGAAAACAGAATTACAAGAAGAGTTCAGCAGTAAAGCCAAAGGCTCAGAGTATTACAAAAGTGAAGGCTAAAAAGGGATATGTGAATATCATCTATGGGATTGCAAAAGCTATACAAAGGGAAACTCAGACTTGTGTGTCAAATCTTACAACTCTAGGATTTTTATTTCTTATTCATTTATTTTTGTTTTATTTTTTCTTTTATATTTTATTGTCTAGTTGGTTTTCATAACACACTCAGTGCTCATCCCCACAAGTGCCCTCCTCCATGCCCATCACCCCCCATCTCCTCTCCCCCTCCTCCATCAGCCCTCAGTTTGTTCTCAGTATTTAAGAGTCTCTCATGGTTTGCCTCTCTCCCTCTCCCCAACTATTTATTCCCCCTTCAACTCCCCCACAGTCCCCTGTTAATCTTACATACTAGAATCACCTTTGACTTCATTCAAAAGCTAGTAAATGTTTGAATTTCCTCCAAAGATAATACAGGCTGGATGATATAAACAGATACTCAAGAGAATTAGATATACACCTGGTTTGTAAATTTCTAAAATGCACTATTTCTCCCCCAAAACAAAGATGTTATAAAGATGTTATGGGAAGATCCCCTGTCTTCTGAAGGACTATTCCAGGTGGCTCAATCTGCCATTCTCTAGCACACGACTTACTGCCCCTGTCAGACGTATACTATTAGGCTAGAGGGACCACAGGGTAGACTCAGTCTGCGCGGCATCACAGGAAAGGTATATATTAGTTAAACAAACAAACAAAAGTAAAATGAGGATTAAAATGAAACAAGAATGAAACATTAAACATATATGACCAAGAACATTTAACATGAATTTTTTATACTGTAAATAAGTTTTCCTTTTAGCATAGTGAACCCTTTCCATAAATCTGTTTTAGAAGTCAGGTCTCCAGTATGCTTTAGAAAAGCTTTTGTTAAAACTGAAGTATATTGATAAAGTGATTTAATATAGTTGAAAACAAGCTGCAGCACTCTAGCTGGGCCCCCTGAAACCTTGTAATAGAGAAACATCTATATAGCATTATAGGAAACATTTACTGTAATTTGCCATCAATCTTTAAAAATAATAATGTTACATTCCCAACATTGTTGTCTTTGTTAGTGCATTACTACTATTTTATTCATGTGGTTTGTTGTGCTTATATGAATTATTCCCAATTCCACCACCATGTCTTGGGCTCTAATATCCTTTAAGTAAAAGATACTGAAACTATGGGTTGACTCAAAGGGCAGCTGAGTGCATTTTAATATCCCCATGTCCTATGAACCAATATTGAAGAACCACAGAATTATACTGCAGGACTGTGTTCTGTCTGAACGCACAGTGATTACCTGGGTGGGGTTGATTCTTTACCTTTGGACCACAAAATGAATCCTACCTACTGACTGGGTCTCTGAAACAAATATCAAGTGAAACAATAAGTAAATTTGGAGTTAACGCTTTTATTCAAGGTCCACAATGGTCATTGAATAAACTGCCTCCAATATAAATATGTAGCAGGTAAAACAAAACACTCCAATAACAACAAAGCTAAAAAATACAAGCAACACACACACACACACACACACACACACACACACACACACACCCCTTTCCGGCTAGGTCTACAATGAAAGGAGGTTATGAAAAGTACATTTGTGCTGTTAACTTTCAATTTTCAAGGTGTGTGTGTGTGTGTGTGTGTGAGAGAGAGAGAGAGAGAGAGAGAGAGAGTGTGTGAGTGTGTGTGTGTGTGGGGGGGGTTCTGCTTTAAGGAGGAGAGATAGTCTTGCTGAACCTAGATCTTTGGAGGGAAATGTAAGATTTGCAAAGTACTCTTATCGAAAAGATACACATTTGACCGCATGCATTCATGCATTAATCATGATAGCTGTTACTTAAACAATTGGCCTTGAGAAAAGAATTTTTAAAAGAAGCAAGAAAAGGCTCAAAGAAGGGTATTGAGCTAACACTAAGGAAAGACTGGATCCTCATTTCAGCTCTGCCTGTAATTCTGTCTATTATGCAAGCCCAGTCTCTTAACCTTCTTGTTTTTTCCTTTTCAGGTGTAAAACAAGGAAAACAATAGCTGCTACAGCATAAAACCGTTATGTGGAGAAAAGGCATTAAAGTATTTTGAAATTGTAAATGCTCTCTGAGTGCAAACTGTTATTGTTACATACATGTCAAAAATCCAAACTTATAAGGCAGAAAACTGGGAATTAATTATTTGAATTACAACAGAATTCTCAGCAAGAACGTTAAATGCCAAAGTGGTTACAAATTTTACAGACTTGCATTTCAACCACTTTTCAAGAGTATACTCCCCTTTTGCAAAAATAGGTCCACTTTTACTTGGAATGGCTAAGTGCTCTTCCTTAACTGCAAAATTCACTGACGCATAATGTACACAGCTGGAGGGGACCTTAGAGATAAGCCAGTCCTAGGGAGCATCACCCCTTGTTTGTCAAAGTTTCAGCAGCTGGGAGGAGAATGGAGAACAACGAAAGGAAAAGGCAGGACTAGGGGAGGTGTGGCAGGAATCTGACCTCCCTCCCCCATTTTGTCTGGAGACATGTGGCTTTTATCTGTTTTACATTTGTGCTTTCTGGGTAAGATTTAATTTGTAAAATGTATTTCACTGACTGTTATTTCTCCTCCACTCCCCAAAGGGTTTAAAGCTGAAGGAGAGCTAAATTTGCCACCCCACAGCACGATTCTTTGGCATAAGGATCATCTTGAAGAAACAGCACACATGGAAAACCTGCACTGAGGTTACCCTTTTGTAAGAGACATTTACATTCATAAGGAAATCTCCATCTGTAAGGGTGGCTTCTTCTCTGTACCAGAAAGATGTGCCTACATTTCTAGAAACTCTTAACAGTTGGAGAGGGCGAAGACTTAAATCTGTGTACCAACCATACTCTTGCTCACCGTGCTTTGCCTGACAGCCTCCCATAACTGGGCTCCCTACCCCCAACATTTTTTGTCTTCAGCTCAAGATGTTTTTTTTTTAATTTTTAATAGTTTTATTTATTTCTGAGACAGAGAGAGATAGAGCATGAATGGGGGAGGGGCACAGAGAGAGAGGGAGACACAGAATCTGAAACAGGCTCCAGGCTCTGAGCTGTCCTCACAGAACCTGATGTGGGGCTTGAACCCATGAATCATGAGATCAGGACCTGGGCCGAAGTTGGATGCTTAACCCATTGAGCCACCCAGGCGCCTCTGGAGATGGTATTTAAAGTGGTGGCCGGCAACAGGCACATGAAACAATCCTCAGTATCACTCAGCATCAGGGAAATACAAATCAAAACCACACTGAGATACCACCTCAACCAGTCAGAGTGGCTAAAATGAACAAATCAGGAGACTATAGATGCTGGCGAGGATGTGGAGAAACAGGCAGCCTCCTACACTGTTGGTGGGAATGTAAACTGGTAAAACCACTCTGGAAAACAGTGTGGAGGGTCCTCAAAAAACTATCAGTAGAACTCCCCTATGACCCAGCAATAGTAACTCTTGGAGTGGCCCAGGCTCTTTGTTTTTTCCCCAACTCTCTTTCACCCTTCCCCTCCCCATGGTCCTCCATTAGGTTTCTCCTGTTCTCCTGTTAGACATATGAGTGCAAACATATGGTTTTTGTCCTTCTTTGCCTGACTTATTTTGCTTAGCATGACACCTTCGAGGTCCATCTACTAATCTGGCTTTTTATTACAGCTGCAGGTGGGTGGTTGCCTCAGCCAAGAGCCTAGAAGGTTAGAGGAAAAATTATTTTTCAACCCATACAAAGCCAATTCCCTTATTTTTCAGATAAGAAACTGGAGCCCAGAGAGGTGCAGCTATAGTTGTTGCATGGTCTGGTTTAAAGCATCTTCATGACAGGCTTAAGTTGTATCATATCAATCAGCTATATGCTGTTGTTGTTTTTTAAGTTTATTTATTTATTTTGAGAGAGACAAAGAGTGAGAATGAGAAGAGGAATGAGAGACAGAGACACAGAGAGAGAGAGAGAGAGAGAGGGAGAGAGAGAGAGAGAGGGAGAGAGAGAGAGAAAGAGAGAGAGAGAGAGAGAGAGAGAGAGAGAGAGAGAGGGAGAGAGAGAGAGAGAGTGAGCATGAGCAGGGGAGGGCAGAGAGAGAAGGAGAGAGAGAATCCAAAGCAAGCTTCCTGCTATCAGTGCAGAGCCTGATGTGGGGGTCGATCTCACAAACTGTGAGATCATGACCTGGGCTGAAACCAAGAGTTAGATGTTCCACTGACTGAGCCACCCAGGCGCCCCAACTATATGTTGTTTATATGGTCATATATTCAGCACACATTGGATTAGAAAATACTTTTTATTTTTTACCACTTCAACTTTGTGGAGACAGATCTTATAGAATGAATTTCAAAGAAATGCCACTTTCTCCTAAGGCCAGACTTTTGCAAAATATTATAAAGGAGATAAAGGCTGACTTGAGTGTTATCTAGTTCTGTCCAGCCATCCTTTTTGTTTTGTGCTCTAGATTGGCATCCAACCTGCAGGAATTCAGTACCCTCCACTACTGGATAATCTTCCTCTTTCAGATACCTGCTGACGCTGTTGGACTTGACCACATCCCTATGCTCCTGGAAGAAATCCTCCCAACCTTTAGGGCTCCTGGGTGGCTTAGTTGGTTAAGCATCTGACCCTTGATCTTGGTTCAGGTCATGATCTCACGGTTTGTGAGATTGAGCCCCATGTTGGGCTCTGCACTGACAGCATAGTGTCTGCTTTGGATTTTCTCTCTCCCCCTCTGTCTGCCCTTATGCTACTTTCTCTCTCTCTCAAAATAAAAAAATGAGAATATATAAAAATAAGTGTATATAAAAAGAAATCCTCCCCAATTTTTTTTCCTGAAATCCTCTTACTCTTTTATGTTTTGGGAAATGACTTACTGCAAGACAAACAAAAACAAAAATGACTTCATTAGAAACTCTTTCCCATATGACTTATAGATATGACTCTGTCTACCCTTTCTCATGGTTCCCATAAGAACTGCATTTTAAACCCCTTTGTTTACCTGTAACAAGGCAAAACACAGACCTTTCCCTTTTTGCTGGAACCTGCCAAAAGACCAAATACAGACGTTCCAATCGCCCGTTCTTTGTCTCATAAATAATTAGCAGAGATTAGAGCTGTTTGTTCTCCTTCAACTAGCTAGACACAGACACAAACATTTCCTGCTAAGCTGACTGACTGAGACTACCCTGGAGTACAAAACAATCCCCCCAACTGTCACCCACCCCACGTGTTCCTATCCACACCTTGTATAAAAGTCTAAGGCAAAATCCACTTTGCTCAGACACTCTGATCTTCCGACCTGGAATACTTTCCGTATTGCAATAGCCGGAGTAACATCAATTTCTCTACTTGTTTAGTTTTTGCCTTTGATACTTCCTTAGAAAACCTCTTTAGCAATTTATATGTTTAGTTTGTGTTACATTATTTTAATAACAGATGAGAAAACAGAAGGGGTGGACTCAAACGCCGTTTGTGTGTCCTCTGTGTTCTTGACCCTTCTGAACTTCAATTTCTTTATCTTTAAATAAAGATGTTGGATTGATAATCTTTAATATTTTAATATACCACATTAGTTGATGAATTGCATTGTAATTATTTTTTTAGGTCAATTTATAGGTGTCACATAACTCAGGTCTGGGACTAAGTCTTTTACTCTTTTCTATCCCCTGTTCTGTTTAAAGTAGTTGTTATGGCGAACCTGAGTGGCTCAGTCAGTTAAGTGTCTTGAGTTTGGCTCAGGTCATGATCTCATAGTTTGTGAGTTCAAGCCCTGTGTCAGGCTCTGTGCTGACAGTTCATTTAAAAAAAAAAAAAGTAGTTGCTACATAATGTTTATTAGTTGAAGAGAAAGAGTTTATGACTAGTTTGTAAGTTACTGTGGTAGTAGGGGGTTTCAATTCTATTAATGTTTATTGAACAACTGACAGCTGGTCTTTCTGGTCTTCTTTTGCAAATTCCATTCAAACTATTCAAATAAATTTCAAAAAGAAAATGTTAGCATACTAAGTGTCTATAATCAAATATTCTTTTTTCTTTCATTTGGAAATCCAAATAGTGAGAAAAATCTTTAACCTCCTAAGGAGAAGCAGATATATTTAACTACTGGTCATGGGGAACCAATTCCAATAGAATTTGATTTTTGTTTTCCGTGCCATTCTATTTTATCCATCACTTTGATGGTGAAGGTGATGATAATTACAAAATATTAGATGCTAAATTGTTAAGAGAGATCAAGCCTTAAAAAGAGAAAACATCTAAATCCCAAGAAGGCCATCATCCATGGAAAAGCTGATACCAGTTTGAAAGGATCCATATAGTACCCAATAGGATGTCAATAAATTCAAGGTAATTTTCCAATCATTTGGTCATAATAATTACTGCTCTACTAAACAATGTGTCTAGTACTGCCCTATATGCTTCATAACCATTATCTCACTTATTCTTCACCACCAACTTTTGAGACAGGTACTATTATTGTCATCTTCATATTGTAGGTGAGGATCCTAGTTCAGCGAGGTTGTATCAATTCATTGCCTGAGGTTGGAGAGCCAGTAAATGGCACGGTCAGTAGTCAAAGCCAGGTCCGTCTGACTCCAGAGCCCAGGCTCTTAACCACAGTGCTACAATGCCCAATCCTCTAGGAGAGTAAGGAAAACAATGTAAAAAGGATTATCTCGTTTTTAGTTTTATATTTTAATGCACAGAGCATCATTAAGACAAGCTTCTACAACTATTTTTATGGGGTGTGTGATGCCTAGAAAATCATAAAAGGATACAGCTGACCAGTTGAAAATATCCTTATAGTATATTACATCTTCTGCAAGGTTTGGTTTAGTATACACATGGCATTATAAAACAGGGGCTATGTTTTTACTCAGTGAGTGATATGCAGTAAAGACCTAATATAGCAGAACTATGATGTGCAGTTACAGTTAGGGCTTTCTTCAGACTGCCATAAAAACTCAGTTTAAGATAACAACTTGGTGTATATGGCATCAACCCTTAATGATTTTTCTTAATAAAGTATTAATCTGAAATTTGTTTAGCCTGCTTATTGTTATAATTGAGCAGAAACCTAAAAGCATTTTTCATTTATGGAAACTTGTCACAACACATTAAAATATAAGTGCATACAATTTTTTGAAAAACGCATCATGAATAGACTCGGGCTTTGCTCTCATTTGGTAAAGTATCTTTTGTTGTTTTCATGTATGTTTTACGTGTGGATTTCAGTAATGTGTCGAGACAAGGCTCTGAAATCAGACCACCAGTTTCTAGCTCTGTGACCTTGGGCAAGTTACTTAACCTCTCTGTGCCTCTTTTTTTTTTTTTTTTTTACTATTTGGAAAATGAGGACTATAATGTTACCTTTATTATATAACACCTTTGAAGTGGCTGAACCAATTCTTGACATGGTTAATTATTTAATAAATTTCCATTATTGTTATCAAACTGTGGTTAACTCTTGAACAACGCTGGGGTTAGGGGCACCAGTCCCTTCTTGTGTGGTTCAAACTCCTGTTGTTCAAGGGTCAACTGTACTTTGTGGGAGGGAATTACAGATATCTGAGTTAGAATAAAAATGAATATGCTCTGATAACAACTATGTAATGACCTTTTGTCTTGCATGTTTCATTTCCCTCAAATAGATACTTCATGGTTTTCAAGTGTGGATGGCAAGAAACCCCAAAGGCACCAAATGACGGCTCTTGCACTTGAAGATATAAAGGAATCAAACAGTAGGAAAGAAGGTAAGAGATAAAAAGTCCATGTCCAAATGTACTCAGATCCTTTCCTCTGTCATCTCTGACCCTTGTATTACCCTCAGCCTCTCTCAGCAGCAACAATGAAAATTGCTGTGAAAGGTCAGCCAACGCTAGAGACAGTATTTTTAAACAAGGACGTAAACTGCATCATGAATCGAAAACTAGGACAAATCATAATGTTTTCCTGAAACCTAAGCATGAATTTTTATTAAAGCATACACCAAAGAAGAACTGCTTTTTTGAAAGCAAACAAAAACAAAACAGAGCAAACCCTACAAAGAATCTCCCAAAAGAAAGTAAAAACCAGTCAAGATGAGTAACTCAACTACAAAACAAAATATCTTGTTTGCAACTAATCAACCAAAAAAAGGACTGTCTTACCACCCCTATAAAATTGTAAGCTTCTTTTTTAAAAATTTTTTAAATATTTATTTTTGAGAGAGCAGAGAGACAGAGGAGGAGTGTGGGAGGAGCAGAGAGAGAGGGAGGCACAGAATCTGAAGCAGGCTCCAAGCTCTGAGCTGTCAGCACAGAGCCCGACACAGAGCTTGAACCCATGAATCACGAGATCATGACTTGAGCTGAAGTTGGATGCTCAACCGACTGAGCCACCTAGGAGTCCCTAAAATTGTAAACTACTTGAGGGTAGAGTTTGGATCATTCATTCATTCATCTGTTTATATGTGATCTCCTAAAGACATTTAGGATTCTGCTGGCTATATGTTTTGTTTGCAGTTTCTGCTTTTGAAGGCCATGCTGAAATTTGACACTGTTTGAGTCTTTGTGTGCTGAATCCTGTCTCCAAAGAAATCATTATATAAACTTTCAGCTATTTTCAATACTTGTATATTAAGACTAAGATCATTCAATGTGAATAAGATGTTGGGAATATTGGTCCTATGACATTTATTGTAAATAAGTCTGGTAGCTCAAGCTTTTGTTGGTTAAATTTAACAATTCGGCACTCAAAGTGCTTTTTTCTTTTCTCCAACTATGAAGAATTCGTGTTCCCCAACGAGAAAAAAATTCATGTTCCCTCACTTTGACATAAACATTCACCCTTATATTAAGCATAAAAGGCTTTTTCTTATTATAAACAGAAGAAATTTCCATATACCCTTTGTAAAATGTTATATATAAATGCTGGGCTTGGACATAGAGAACTTAATCAAAATCCCATGTTGCTTCAGGGTAGTTATATGCGAAATGCAATTTCCATTGTATTGAAACCTCCATCCTGTAAATATTTATCTATTTTCAAAATTGCCTACATATCTGAAAAGTTTAATTGGTTTATACTCAAGGCACTGGAGAAAGGAAAATTTGCTTTCATAAGACATTTACATGTATTTATTCTGTCCACGTAGAGTACTTCTTTCGAGTGATCATGAAATTTAATGTGAAGTGAAACCATCCCAGCTTTGGCTCTAATGACCAACTTAGAAGGAAAGAAATCAATAATCAATAAATCAATCATTTTGATCACTGTACCTTTTTTCTCTGATTTATCGGAAACTTTTCCTCCAATTGGAGAGTAAGTAGTATCCATGGATTCGGTCCCTCTGTTCCCTTTGCTAACTCCATTTTCATAGAGCTGTCCTTCAACTGGTTGCAGCTGCCAAGTCAGGCCGAACAAATGCACTGCTGCAAGAAAACAAGCCACACATGAACTTATTCCAGACTTGTTGACACGGTCTCTAAGCCAGCTGTTCCTTTCCACCTAAAAATGCCATGACCGGTTTCCTTTTAGTTAGGCCAACCAGCTTGCACTTTATACCTACATTACACGTGTAGCAACTTTCCTAAATAGCTATTGTTAAAAGTTTGAAGCCGTCGCTCTCCCAGTAATAGACGTTGGAGTATTAGTTAAGCAACGACAGTGGTGATTGGACGCTGCTCCTCAGCACTGTTCGCTCTTCCTCTCCCATGTCCTTTGTTGAAACTATAGTTTGTATATGGAAATTGCAGAGTAATGGTGGACAGACCATCGCGAGAACATGGGAGGCCTCAGCTATGGCTCCGATTCAATTCAATGTAGCAAGCGTTTCCTGAATGCCCAGAATGCATATAGTCCTATGACAGCTGCTGCAGATGTTAAAATATAGATGCCTATTAGGTTAGGAGTTGGAAGTAATATGAGTATAAAATAAGTATAAGATATGCAGAGTAATTGATGTGATATAGGTTCAATTGCTGTCGGGATTAAAAAAATACCTGTGTTGATCAGAGTGCAGGAAAATGGGCACTCTCATATATTCTTCACGAGCGTATTTAAAAAAAATCACCTTTGTGGAGGGTAATGTGGCACCATTTATCAAAAAACCTTAAAATCTGGCTTACCCTTTTAGCCCACAATTCCATTTCTATGAATTAATTACGAATGTGTACAAACTACAAGGCTCTCCATTGTAACATTTAAAAACTAGTAGAAAGTTATGATCAATCTAAATATTCATCAAACGAGATTAATGAAATAACTGATGATATTATAAATAATACAAGATTACATGGCTATTAAACCATGTTGCAGAGGACTATGAACTGGCATGGGGATAATTATGATGCATCAAATGAAAACCATCAGGGTACTAGGCAGTCCGAACAGTGTGTGTAGACGTGTGGGTATCTGGAGAGAGAGGGCTGGGAGGACACACAGCAATGTGGTCACAACATGGGGACCTACGGTGGATTTTCCTTTTCTTCTTTAGGATTTCTGTACTGTTGATAATTATTACAATGAACCCTGGTGACGTTTGCCATGTGGGAGAAAAGGAATTTTTGTTTTAAGACAAAGGGTTTATTCTCTGGTTTCAAAGAAAATAATCCTTACAAAAAAGCGAAAAACAAAGAAGTGGCTTATTGTCTGATTGCTGAGGCTGGAACTTCCAGTACTATGTTCCGTGACAGTGGTGAGGGTGGACACCCCTGTCGCGTTCCCGACCTTTGGAGAAAAGGTCTCAGGTCTCCCCATTGAGGATGATATTAGCGGTGGGTTTTCCATAGATGGCCTTTATTATGTTAAGGTATGTTCCCTCTAAATCTACTCTGTTGAGGGTTTTTATCATGAATGGATGTTGTCCTTTGTTGAATGCTTTTTCTGCATCTATTGAAATGATCATATGGTTCTTATCCTTTCTTTCATTAATGTGGTGTATCACGTTGATTGATTTGCGAATATTAAATCACCCGGGCAACCTAGGAATAAAATATCACCTCACAACTGTCAGAATGGCTAAAATCAATAACACAATAAATAATAGGTGTTGGTGAGGATATGGAGAAAGGGGAGCCCTCTTGCACTGTTGGTGGGAATGCACACTAGGGCAGCCACTCTGGAAAACAGTATGGAGGTTCCTCAGAGTTAAAAATAGAACTACCTTATGATACAACAAATTCCACTACTGGGTATTTATCCAAAGAATACAAAAACACTCATTCAAAGGGACACATGCACCCCCTTGTTTATAGCAGCAGTATCTACAATAGCCTAATTATGGAAACAGCCCAAGTGTCCATCAGCTGATGAATGGATAAAGAAGATGTGGTATACATATACAATGGAATGTTACTCAGCCATAAAAAAGAATGAAATTTTGCTATTCACAGTGACATGGATGGAGCTAGAGAGTATTATGCTAAGTGAAGTAAGTCAGAGAAAGACAAATCCCACATGATTTCACTCATATGTGGAATTAAACAAACAAACAAACAAAAAAACAAGCAAAGGGGGAAAAAAGAGAGAGAGGCGAACCAAGAAAGACTCTTAAATATAGAAAACAAACTGATGTTACCAAAGACAATATGGGTGGCGGAATGGGCTAAAGAGGTGATGGAGATTAAGGAGGACACTAGTGATGAGCACCAGGTGTTTTATGTTAAGTGTTGACAAACTAAATTGTACATCTGAAACTAATATTACACTGTTTGTTAACTAACTGGAATTAAAAACTTATAAAAAGAAGTGGTTTAAAGGAACAACAGATTAAAATTGGCTGGGCAAATCAGAGATGCTTTAATGAAGGAAGCAGGATTAGAGATGAGCCTTAAAGAATGTATAGAGCTTTGACAACCGACAGCAATGGGTAGGGTGAAGGGGCAGGTTGAACAAAATACGACTTTGTAAAGCACAGGATGTATTTGAGGCAAAGGGAGTCGCTGGGGTTGGCTGGAGTATAGTTAGTATAGATGGTAGTGGAAGTTAAGGCTGGAAGGGAGGATTAGGACCATATTGTGGGGATGTTGAATGCCACGCTTACATATTTGGATTCAATTTATTAGGCAACAGGGAGGCATTGCTATTTTCTGAGCAAATGAGTGTTATGATCAGTTTTCTTCAGGAGGATTAATTTGATAGCAATGGGGAGCACTGATGCCTTCTAGGTAAACAAATGATATCATTGGAGCACCCTTTGTGGGAAGATAAATCCAATACTAGTGTGGAACACGATGAATTGGAGGCCTAAAGATTTGGCAAGAACACAAATTGGGATGACCACTGCAATAATATAGATGAGAAATAATGAGCGTCTCAATTAGGGCAGTGGCAGTGGGAATGCAAAGAAGGCAATTCCTTAAGGGGAAATTGCATAAATGTCATCTCAGGGTTTGGTAACAAGTTCTGTGTGTGCGTGCATGTCTGTGCACCCCCATGCTCATGCACGCATGTAGGTGTGCTGGGGTCAAAAACAGAAGAAAATGAGGAAAAGGGAGTAACCCAACATGGTTAAGGTTTGAAGCCTGAGTAACTGAAAGCATAGTGCAACGATTAATAGAGTTAGGGGACTGTGCACTTCGCCCAGCACTAGCTACAAATAACTGGTGCTGGACATGTGTTTGTTGAATGATGACAAGTTGAACTGTCGACTGATGACCAGTTGGTTTGGGGCAGGGTGGGGTGATGGGGGAAATATAATGAACGCATCTTTAGAGGTGCCGGTCTCCAGGGACCAATGAGCTATCTTGATAGAAATGTTCAATGCACGAGTTTTGGAGGTTTGAAGTTCTAGAGAAGTATTAAGGCTAGAACAAGACTGCGGAATCATATATGCACAGAGGCAACGGCTGACATTGTGAGAATGAATGAGGTTACTGAGGGCAGATAATGTTGGGAGAAAACAATAACTAGGACAGAAGCTGGGGAAATCTTTTTATCTGTTTTCTCATTGCAATTTTAAACAGCAACCAAATCTTACTGAAAGGGAAAAAAAGTGGATCTGTTCATAGTCCTTCTAACATTTTTCTTTGCATTTCTAGGCAGAGTGAAAAGGGCTAATTTGTATGTCTAATACTCATATATAGTATATGGATTAACAACCGAGAACAGGGAAGCTGGCCAGATAGCCTATTTAAAAATCATTCATCCACTTTTAGTTGGAGCTAGAGATTTCTAACACCTACCTTCTAATTTATCCTTAAAACTTTTAAGCATTTAATTGGTTTCTACCCTTTTCTTTGGATTAAGGCCAGTGCTGCCTGATGAATTTCTCTTGCAATTATTGGAAACAATTGGAACTCAAATGATAGTGGTTCTGAATAAAGTACAGGATGGCATGCTAATAAAGCTATATTAGTGACATTCCCCAGACTTCCTTGCAAGACTCAAAGTATGGTTGGTTTAGCATACTTACTCCAATTAAAGGGGTTTACCAGTTTTTAAAGAGAATTTGGTTTACTCTGACCCCCAAATAATTGGAAAATTATGGATGTTAAAAGTTACTGAAAATGTGTTTGATTCCCTTGGTTCAGTTACTTTTGTGAAATTAGACTGGCTATAAGGAACAAAAGGCACAGTGGTTTTAATTTTGAAGATAAAGGGGAATAATTTATATACTTTAAGTTAAGCCAGTTTCCTGAGGGCACTCAAAAATGACAGAAAAAAAATGTATGTGCTGAAAAATCACTTCAAAATAATAAGGCAAAGATTAATTTTTCATCATCAAATGAAATGGACTGCTAACAGTCCATTGAAACAGACAAGTGT
This sequence comes from Suricata suricatta, assembly GCF_006229205.1. NCBI lineage: Eukaryota > Metazoa > Chordata > Mammalia > Carnivora > Herpestidae > Suricata > Suricata suricatta. Next base: position 86,906,281 of record NC_043717.1, read on the forward strand.
GGGCACATTTAGTAGAATACCCTTTGAGGGTGGTGAAGCTTTATCATTTTTTTTAAGTTTACATTGTCTTTTCCAGGCGATAAGCTATTTGTAATGTATATTTGTATCAATACATAATGCAAGTGAACTTACTTGCTACAGATTATGGGTACCATAGCAAGGCTACTGGTCTTTCCTCCAAACTGGACTTCCATATGCTGAGTTGTGGAAGGAAGTCAGAAAAGTATTTACAGGGTAAACTAAGGTAACTAGGTAACTCCAGACTTGGAGTTCTATTAGAAATACATAATATTGTATTCATACTAAGACCAATAAATAAAATCATGTTGATCTTTGGGACATACCAATACACCACTAGAAAGAGCTGGCACTACTTCTTTTATGGAGATGTATTTTTCATTCAACAAATATTTTCAAAGCATATGCAGGCACATTGGGAATATTGGAATATAGGCAAAGGTCATAACAAAAATATTTAACAGCCAGGACACCGTAGGTACTGGCTAACCAATATGGAACAGGCTCTAAACAACCAATATAGCCTAACCAGGACATGCTGATTGCATATCAGATGCATAGGAAGCAGGATGAGGATACAGAGTCCTTATCTTCTTGTGGGTCTCCATCCAGATCTATGCTATGTATCTATTAGCCACATTTTGGAGGCAAGTTCCCCAAACCCAGGTGTAAACATTATAAGCCAACTGGCTAGAATTAAGGGTATAGCTGGTAATGAAAAACCAGGCAGTATTAAATTATATTCATATATTGATGCAGCAAATATTTTTTGAGAACCCCTTGTGCCAGGCACTGTTCTAAGTTTACAGCAGCGAATAAAAATTTTTAAAAAATCTCTAATTTTCAGTACTCATATGAGAGGGTGGTGGGCTAAGACATGCATACAATGAATAAATATATGATATAATTAATATATAATAATGATATATTATATAGCTATATATCATATATAGCTGTGTAGAAACAAAGAAGCAAATAAATGGAATAATGGGTGGTTATTGTAAAAGAAATAAGACTAGTCAGGAAAGGCTTCTCAGAGGAGGTAATATTTGAACCAAGTTTTGAATGAAATGGATCCATATGAATATTTAGTTGAAGAACCTTCCAGGAGGAAGGAATGGCAATTACACCAAACTCCTACGTTTTGTATGGAATGTTTGAGGGACACTAAGGAGCCCAGTATGAGTGCAGCTCAGTCAGGATGAAGAGTGGTAAAGGGTACCTCGGTGGCTCAGTCAGTTAAGTCTCTGACTCTTCTTTTTGGCTTAAGTCATGTTCTCACAGTTCGTGAGTTCAAGCCCTGTATTGGGCTCTGTGCTACCCCAAGCACTGTCCCTCCCCCAGATACACACACACACACACACACACACACACACACACACTCTCTCTCTCTCTCTCTCTCTCTCTCTCTCTCTCTCTCAAAATAAATAAATAAACTTTTTATAAAAGGAAGAAGAGTGGTAGAAAACTCTTAAACTGAAGGACTGCACCCATGATAATGCTAGATCTGTGCTCTAACCAATGTCACAAACTGGTCACTAATAAATCTTACAAGTGAATAGAAAGTGATAAAACTAAAATCACGCATACTCAAATACTCATTTTAAAATGAGCAATGTTATTTATAGTAGATCTAATAGAAGTACTCCGAATCCCAAACTCAAAGTTATTTTTCCTAAAGACATGTATAAAAATATACATCCTCAATGTGTAGAGACTGACACGACCCAGATATTTCCAGGAGTACCAGTCCCATGTCGCACTTCACTGAAATTCAATGGCTGGACAGAATATGTACGCCTATTCAGATATTCTGGGAATAATGTCATTTTAACTGATTAAGAGTGGCAGTCCCTAATGCGCTCCTAACAAATATTCTCTAGTGCCAAGCCTTGAACATTTTATAATCATTATCCTTCTTGGTTTATCCAGTTGCAAAAACCTATGCTCTGAAATTATACATTTGTTACAAAGGTAACAAATGGAATATCTCACCACCCCCAATTGCCAAACTCAATCAAGCACCTTGGATCTCAAGGCAAGCTAACTTTATGAGAAGAAGCTCTTGCACAGTTCTCTAGGCTGAAAGCTCTGAGTCTCTCAGTAGTTACTTCTCTGCTCTCTCTGTTAGGATGTTGATCTTTCTTTCTCTTAAGTAAGACTGATGGTCACTAGTTAAACAGTTATAATTGATACTGCTTCCTCATTCCATTTCCCTTAAAAAGAAAAAATATTCACGTATAATAGAGAGACTATAGGAAAGCTTCAGAAGCAGATGTAGGACATACATGCTACATTACTTAGGTCTATACCATCCCACATGACAGCCACTGGCCACATGGTCTATTAAGCGTTTGAAATGTGGCTAGTCAGAGGTGAAGAGTTAGTATAAAAGAAAAAATAGGATATATTCAATTAATAATTTTTTACTGATTACATATTGAAATGATATTTTAGATATATATTAGGTTAAATAAAATTTTTAATTATTCCCGTCTGCTTCTTTTTATATCTTTAATGTGGCTACTATGAAATTTTAAATAACATATGTGGTTTGCTTTGTTTTTATATGGACAGTGCTGATCTTGACTATCTAGAACATTTCACAGAGAGATATGATGTTTCTCTTTTGGCACCCTATCACAGGACCCACCATGTTATATTGAAGGTATCTATTTATATGTCTGCCTCATCATCGCTAAAGTATTCAAAGGGCAGAATCCGTGTCTTCTTAATCTTTCTCTCTGGTACCTCACTCAGTGCCTGGTAGTCAGGAGGTACTCTGCTTACACACCGATCTGACTATAAAGGGGTAAAAGGAGCTTTAGAAAGCAATTTTGTGACATTGATCAAAGTTTAAACTCAGAATGCTTTTTGACCAATGAATTTAACTTCCAGGAATCTACCAAAGAAACAATAATATATGTGCATAAAGGGTATGTATAAGAACAGCCAACATAGCATTGTTAACATAATGACTTTGTTAAGATAGTTAAATAAACAGAACCGCCTATATATCCATCTCAGAGAGAGTGGTATACTCATATTATGAAGTCTTATGTAAGAACTAAAAAGACTGATATCAAGAGACTGTCAGATTGGAGGAAGCCAAGGAGACATGACAATTAAATACAATGTGGGATCCTAGATAGAATCTTGGAACAGAACAAAAAAGGAAAAACTGTAGAAATAAGTATTGTACTCTGACTTGAGTTAATAGCATTGTACTAATGCTAATCTCTTCCTTTTCATAATTGTACTATGGTTACGTAAGACGTCAATACTGCCAGCTGAGTGACAGGTACACAGAAATTCAGTGCTACATCTGCAATTGTTCCAGAAGTCTAAATTTATTTCAAAATAAAAAATCCTAAAAAGAAAAATAATGGATTCAGTGGTGCACAGGAGCCAGGTTACACTGGTTTCTAAGAGCCCAGTGTGAACATGTCTTCCCAATTCCGCCTTCAGCGACGTCATGTTGGTAGCTGAAATCACCCAGGGTGGGTTTATTAACACTCTCGGAAACAGCAAATGTTGCAAACTATTTTTTTTTGCACAGAGAGATGGTTGTTAAACATTTATCAGCACACCATTGGTTGAACTACATGTACTGACATGAAAAGAGCTCTAAGATTTTTATAAAAAATCGTTGGAGAACAATGCATGTCCAATAATCCTATTTAGGCAAATATGAAAATGCATACAAAGAACTGGGAGAATTGATACCAAGTCACTGATCTTTAGAGTGGGGACCTGGAAGTTCAATATTTTCATGGTAATGTTAGAATGTTTTACAATGACAATGTATTCATGTATTGTTATATAATAAAAAACACTATATGCTCAACAAACCTTTTTTTTAAAGCTGAAAGATTGGATGCATTGTTTTATTAATTCTTTTTTATTACTATTTTCTATCTAAAATAAAGCTTTTCAAAACAATTCAAAGCAGCAGAACAATTCAGCAATAAAATCTGAATAACCCCCAAACACATAAAGCAGATAAAACAGAACTCTTGATTGAAAGGGATTGGGAGTCCAGGGGCGTCTGGGTGGCTCAGTCGGTTAAGGTTCCCACTTTGACTCAGGTCATGATCTTGCTGTCTGTGGGTTTTGACCCTGCATCAGGCTCTGAGCTGACAGCTCACAGCCCGGAGCCTGCTTCAGATTCTGTGTCTCCCTCGCTTCAGATTCTGTGTCTCCCTCTCTCTCTGTCCCTCCTCGTTTGCACACTGTCTCTCTCTCTCTCAAAAATAAATAAATATTTAAAATTTAAAAAACAAATAAAGGGATTGGGGGTCCAAAAGACTTGCCCAAAACACTTGGAAGAGCTTTTCTGACAGTTAAATTTATTGGAATATCTTTATAATGCTATTGCCAGGATATGAAACCTTTCATATTATTCTGTATCTTTTGGTATTTTCTGTCCACTCTCTTATAGATAATATTAAAACCCACTTAGTAACAAGATAAATTGTGGTTTGATACTAAATACGCAAGTAAACTTTGAAATTGCAGTAGGTATAAAGCAAACACAACTTTGTTTTCAAGGAATTCATCTTGCATCTGAAAATGTACACATTCAGCTAAGGATGCTGTATTTATTTGTTGCAAGAAGTTTCTGATGTTATTTTCTAATACTACTAATAAGCCTATTTAGAACATTTGAAATCTGTCTCACAAACAAAATCCTGTCCATAATAGATGATGTCATACATTTCAAATCATGGCAAGATGAAAGCATGTGATATTTTTCAAAGTAATTTGTCTTTCCTTTCTGTCAGCAAATATTTTCCCCACCAGTTCCCTTACATATCTTGCTTCATGTTCCTTCAGGCTAAGGAATGCTACTGCTTTTGCACTTGACTTCCAAAGATTGTCAGAGCTACAGATCTACTTGTATGTTGAACAGTTCCCTTCCTGAAAAATATTCCAAGTACATTACCCAGATGGTGACCCCTGATGACTTCAGCCTTTCAAGTTAACTCCTATGGGAAGCAATCTTGCCAGACCCATACTTTAGGGGACATCGTGTGAAGCTAGATGCTTCTGCAATAAAGGGCATTACTGCAAAAATGCTACTTGAATTAAACGCAGTGATCTTTCTATCTTAAAATAAATCCCATTTTCATTACACTACACATCAAATTGGTATATGAGTGAACTATAGCCCTTCGATAAATTACCTTCAGATCTTGGTTTTATCCAGGTAATAACCAGATTACATGCAAGATTGAAAACCATTAGTTTTCGGGGAAGCATTTTCCAAGAACTAAATAAAGCAATGCATGTTTATTTATGGTACCTTACTTTTGCCTCAGCAGTTTCATTCACGTTTTCTCTCTTTATTCCTACGGTTGTACATATACATTTCTACTAAAAATACTATTTGTGCTTGCACTACATCATGAACATAGATAAAACATACTTAAATGTTCCTTTTCAAAGTAATTTGAATGGAGTCAATATGGCTTTGATATCCCTTTCGAACATGTTTCAAAGCCTGAAAAGCTGTTGTGTTGGGGATGGGCGAAACTTCTTTTCAAAGAAACAACTTCACTAATTTAGACAAAATAAGCAAAAAAAGAAAAAAGAAAAAGTCATTTTTACTTGAACTGGTTTACATAACACATTTTGCAAGTCTGCCATGTTGAAACAGTAAAATTAAACGACAAATAAAGAAAAGATGGAGATAGTACAATGGAAGCAATGAGGACACCTTTCTTGTTGAGACATGTGTTTCAATCCCTACATTTCCTTTCCTAAATGAAATATATTATTCTCTCTTGTAGCATATATTTTTTTCCATTTTTTGGCTTAGTATGGTCCTAGTTTTATCCAGTATCGAGGCTAGAGAAGATTCTATCAAGGTAATAAATCATTTTAATATCCCAGTTCTATATTACATTATCTTAAAACTTTCATTACTATGTATTTTATATTTTCCATTCCCAGACTGCAGCAATATTTATAAATAACATGTCTATTTGGGTACCTTATCACAGGTGTAATATATGATCTCCATTTGCAGCTGCATAACGGGCCCATCTGTGTATTCCTTATCAGTCAGACACAATTATTTAGTGTTTTCCTCTCAAGACATAGCAGCAATAAGTGGTCTCCGTAACTCTAATCTTACTTACTTTTGTATTATTATTTGCTTTGTAGGGTCAAGAGGAATAAGCAGCATAATGAAGGGATAAATTTTAAAAAATTCATTTAATGAATAATGTAGCAAAAATATCAATTTAGCCAGAAATCAGTACTTTTTCATTCTTTAAAATTTTCTTTTTCTATCCATTTCCCTTCATTTTCTGCTTAGCAAATTCTCCCTTTTACTCTGGTCCAAATTATGCCTATTACTTCATCATTATTGATGGCTGGTTTGAGTGTTTATTTGTAATTATACCCATGTTCTTTTAAAAGGTCCAGATGAAAGTCATAAATATGGAGAATGAGAAATAGACTTATATGGAAACTCTCTCCTCCTCTAACCATTTGCCCTGTATGTATTTAAATTATAAAAATGGAAATAAATTCATTGATTTATATCATCAACCTGTGGTAGCTGATGCTTTAAAACTCACTTTTCTAGGGTACCCGGGTGTCTCGGTTAAGAGTCGACTCTTGGTTTTGGCTCAGATCATGTCCTCACAGTTTGTAAGATCAAGCCCCGTGTCAGGCTCTTAGCTGACAGTGCGGAGCCTCCATGGGATTCTCTCTCTCCCTTTCTCTCTGTCTCTCCCCTGCTCACTCACGTGCACTCTCTCTCCCTCTCTCTATAAAATAAATAAATAAACATTTTTAAAAAACCCTCACTTCTGATCTAGCATCATGTTATCATGGCCATAGATGCACGATTAATGTGTTCTTCTGCAAACTTTTAAATGTTGAGATTTTAAGACTCTTTCCATTTACTTGGTTGTTCACAGTATTAAAGAGCAGGGCTTATATGAGGTTGGGGAGTCAGGAGACATAAATGAGAACATAGAAAACAGATGTATGGAAGAAAACTATAACTGGGTATGTAATCAAGACTTCTTAGCTGCCTTACATGATTTTGATCAGAATGAAAGAAAACAAAGAATAAAGTGGAGAAGATTAAAATAACCCAGTTTGTTCTGGGTTTTCTGAGGTGGCACCAGGACAGTGTACTTCTGGAAAAGTCACGAACATTTGGGCTCAATTTATTACCAGGATCTTGAAACCTTCTCTTCCTTTCATGCGATAATCATTTGTTGGCTGATGACTACATCTTAGGTTCTGAAAATACAACAGCAACTGCTTGGTTACAAAACCCTTGCCCTATGGGAGGTTACAGTCTATCTAAAGGGAGCCAGCTGTCACATGGTACTTAAGGTCAAGGAGTGTGGAACAAAGGTGTCTGGTTTTAAATCCCTGCTCTGCTACAGTTAGTATCAGAGTGGCCTCGGGCAAATTACTTAATACCTGGGTCTCAGTATTCTCACCATAAAACGTGCATGATAATAGTACCTTCCCCATAGAGTTCTTGTGAGGACCTTGCAGGTCAGTACATGTAATGTACCTGGAAAAATGCCTGGCACATTATAAAAGCTCAATAAAAATTAGTCATGAATATTACACCTGGTTAATTCTCCCCTCAAGATAGCCTTTCCAAAACCATGTTGGAAATGGAGCAAGGTAGAAGGTCATATGCTCAATCGCACCCTCTGCTTCCCTGCCCTAGAAGAGGTCTGGATTTTTCTGGAGAGAGCAATCTGGAGTGACTCAGGTCTCTAAGAGAATTTCTGCAGCCATCTTCACACAGCGTTGGCATAGAGAACAAAACAAAAACAAAACACCTCATATAGTTTCCTAATTCCAAACCCTTGACTTAATGTAGAACATTCATTTCCCTCCTTTCCCTGCCTACATCTCCAGAGCTCCTAATTTCCTTGTCTCCATCATTATGATCACTGAGGGTTGGAAGCTGTAGATTTTGGGTTCTCTTGGTAAAAGGTTTCCAGAAATTAGAGCATCTCTAAGATTTGTAAAGTCATCATTCCTTATAGAGTGTACTTTCTACAAAGGTTAGCAGAAAGTCGTTAGAATCTCATTTTAAGAAACATAATGGACAGTTCTTATGTAGCCCTATTTTGTATGAAATGGGTCCCAATGAAATTTCCAGCTGAATTACCCACTACAAGTATGCATTCCTGGGTGATGGATTCAACTCCAGCAAATTGATCCATTCAGGTAAGGGAATCTGACTGGAACATAATAAAATCATGGTATGTAAGAGGTCAAAAAGACCACAGACTAGTATAGTTTAGAAAAAGAGGGAGTAAGTATTTACAGCACAGAAGCTTGACAAACACTATCTCAGCAAAGTGACCAAGGTTAACATCATCAGTGACAGCATGGACATGATAGCATGTATCCCTGATGTGATGTGACGATAATGGCACTTCTGTGGTCTTCCTCCATAACTCCAGCCTCAACATGAAAAAATAAGCAGAACTCAGATTGAGGGACAATGTGCAAAACGAGCTGATCAGTGCTCCACAAAATGGTCAAGGTCATCTAGGACAGAAAACTGTCACATACTAGAGGAGGCTAGGGAAGCATGATTCTGAATGTAATTTCCTGTACAGAATGGGATTCTGGAACAGAAGAAGGACATTGGGGAAGAACTGGTAAAATCCAGATCAGGAGTCAAGTTCAATTCATAGTAATTATCATCGTTGGTTTCCTAGTTGTGACAAATGGGCCATGATGATCCAAGAAGTTAATAATAGGAGAAACCAGATGAGGAATATATGGGAATTCTCTGTACTATCTTTGCATCTTTTCTGTAAATCTAAAAGTGTTCTAAAACTGAAAATCTTATTTTGGAAAAGGAGAAGACCACAGATCAACCATTTGGTTCAGCCTCCTCATTTTACAGAAGACGAAACTGAAATCTAAAGAGAGGAAGTGCTTGCGCAGGACACACAGATACCAGCTTCTCTCTTACTCAGGACCAAGAGAAGATGTGGTCCATTTCTCCTACCCAATGCCATTTAGTGCTGAAGTAATTTAGCTGGCATATATGGCTAATGAGGCCAAAGTTGTAGGTTAAATTTTCATGCTAACCAGTTATTTTTGCCGAGAGGAAAACTCTGCTCTTTGCCCACAGACTGATTATTGAAACCACTTTTGTCTGTCCATCTTAGGTAAGTGCGTAGGAAAGAACTGGAAGTTGTATAACAACCCTGCATCAATTCAAAATATGAGAACAGCAGTACAGTCATCTTTTTATATGGACACTTTATTTTATTGGATTACTGGATCACAGGTAACTGAAGTCATACATATGCTATATACTTTCTATTAGTTTTACGATCTCTTCTCTTTTTCATCCCAACCTTCTTGGTGTCTGTGTATGAAACCTGAAGACTTTGCTGTTCAAAGCCTTACTTTCATCTTTGAAATAGAATCAAGTTTTGCTTTAAAGAATAGGTAGACTATGGGAAGTTTGAAGAACATCATATAACCCATGAAAATGGGTCGATGATTTTTCTTAATATATCCTGAAGTGCCTTGCCAGGATATCAGGAAATGTGGGAAAAGAATATGGTAGTCTCAGTTATCAAATTTTTTCCTTGTGGTTTAAAACTGTAATTTTGTTTCTTTTTTATTCATTATTGAGATAAGTAGTTTATGTTAAAATCTTTAATATACAAACATTTTTATAAATCAATAAGTATCAGGTTAACTCTCTAGTAGAAACATGGGCAAAAGACATTTTATGAATTGGCAATTCATAAAAGAAGAAATGCAAGTTAGCAGTGACATTTTAAAATGTCCATCCATAGTGGTAACTTGAAAATGTAAGCTAAAATACTGAAATATAATTTTGCCAATCAAAATGGCTTTTTTCCCTTTACGTTTTTTTTTTAAATAAACGATGGTATCAGAAGTTTTCAAGGGTTCAGAGAAATGAGTACGCTTGCATACTACTGCTAAAGTATAAATTGTTACAAAACATTTGGACAAATTGGTAATATACATTTAAAGTGCTGGAAATGTTTTTAGACATTTTGATCCAGCAATTCCATGTTGAAAAATTTATACTAAGAAAAGGATCTGAATAGATTTGAAAACAACCATGTTCAACATAATGTTGCATATATTATTAGCAAGATACTGAAAAGTATTTAAATGTCCAGGAAACAGGGATAGATTAAATCAATAACTATTATCTATATGATAGAGGATAACAATGCCATTAAAATAATGTTGTAGAAAAATATTAAGGAATAAATATATTCACAAAGTAGGTTATAAAACACTATTTATAATATGAGCTCATTTTTAGAGGCCATTTAAGTGTAGTAAGTGAGGGCACAGGCTCTTTCTGAAAAGTTAGACCTGAAGAGTGATTGCTCTTCCACTAACTTGTTATGTGGTTTGGGGCAAACAGCTTGACTTCTCTGAATGTCAATTCTCTCATATATAAACTAAAAATAACAATACCTAATTTGAAGGATATTATGACTATGCATAAAGGGACCTATGTGATGTCAAATACCAATCATGTCTATTTCTAGAAATTAAGTGCCCACTTATTTTTTTGTATCACTATAGACTCATAGAATCTTTTGTTTTTGTTCAATGCTTAATCCATGACCATCATTGTTCTTTTTGAAGCGGAAGATCAGCCAGTGGGAACCCCTTCAAATTGGTTTCTGTGTCATTTTGACATATCTGTCCTTAAAGCACAGTATGTTTCACGCTTACCTTGCATCTCCTCTCTCTGCCACAGACCTAGGAACAGTCATTTCTTCAAAAAGCTTTAAATAGAAAATGTATTTAAGAAACCCAAGTTTGGGTAAGATATGCTCATTACTACTGAGGTGTCATTTTTTTTTAAGTTTATTTCTTTATTTTGAAAGAGAGAGAGAGAGAGAGAGAGAGAGAGAGAGAGAGCGCAAGCATGAGTGGGGGAGGGGCAGAGAAAGCGGGGGGAGGGGGGGGCGGGGCGGGAGGGGATCCCAAGCAGGATCAGTGCTGACGGCCCAGGGCTTGATCCCACAAAGCATAAAGTGTGAGATCGTGTCCTGAGCCAATATTGAGCCCACCACGTGCCCTGAGATGTCACTGATTTTAAGTCTTTTAAGGGGACAGAGTAAGGATATATATACACAGAACAAAACTTTTAGATTTTATTGCCTGCTTTGTTAACATGTGTGTATGTATGTGTATACATATACACGCATATGTACAGATACCCACATATGTTTATACACACATATATATGTCTATCTGTATAATTTTAAAAGAATGAGTTCATATTTATATCCCTAATACTAATTCAATATAGGAGAGTTCTTCTCATTCCATATTTTTATTTCCTTTTTCACCCAGTGAACCCTTTTTTCAATAACATCAATGTTTACTCATTTGCTTATTGTGTAAGATGTACAAAAGTATTAGAATTACTACAGCAAGACCGCTACCAACTAAACCCACTAAGGAAAATCCAAAGTCTGTATTATTTTGTCCTTATAATATGTCTTTCTAAAGGTATACAGTTATGTATTCAAAAGGGTGAATCTTCCTATTATGTAAAGAAGTCTTAAAATCTGAGAAAAAGAAGACAAAAAAAATCCCAAATAGAAAAATGGACAAAAGACATGAACTGTATACAGTTCACAAAAAGATCTTTAAACATATGAAAAGATATTCGGCTTCATTCATAATACCAAATAAAATTATGCTGAGATAACCTTTCTAACCTATTTCATTGACAAAGATTCAAAAGCTTGCAACACAATCTGGTGGTGGGTCCATAGGGACCTGGACTCTTTCACACGTTTCTGGTAGATATACAAAGTAGTACATGACCCCTGTAAATAACATTCATGCACAGTACCCACTTACCATTTTTTAACCTTTTATTTTATTCTTTTAAATGTTTATTTATTTATTTTGAGAGAGAGAGAGCATGAGTGGGGGAGGGCCAGAGAGAGGGGAATCACAAGCAGGCTCCTTGCTGTCAGTGCAGAGCCCAATGTGGGGTTCAAATGCATGAACTGTGAGATCATGATCTGAGTCGAAATCAAGAGTCAGATGCCATCCTGGCACTCCTATTTATTTTATTTTTAATTAGGTCCAATGCCCAACATGGGGCTTGAACTCATGACCCTGAGATCAAGAGTTGTATGCTCTACTTTCTGAGCCCCACCAGGTATCTCTTATTTTATTGTTTTTAAAGCCCCTAATCATATTTTTTTTACTTTCCTGTTTCAATGATTAAGTCCTCTCATTTCTTATTTTGTATGTTTTCTCCTACCTCATTTGAAAAAAAATTTTCTATTATTTTTCTGTTTTCTACCCCATTTATTTGTGTTTTACCTTTATTATTTCCTTTTTTGTGCTTTCTTTAGTTTATTTTAGCACTTTTTAAGCTTTATTTTCATTTTTACTGATATGAACTTTCCTCTTATACATGGCTTAATTGTATCCCATTAATTTTGACAGGTGGCGTGTTCCTCATTATTTCTTAGAGATTTTGTAATTTTAGATTTTATTTCCCCTTTTACACAACAGTTTTTGAAAACTGCAAAAATTTCCAAGTGGATAGGCTTTTCTGCTTTAAAAATTTTGTTATTAATTTCTAATTTCATTTCACTGTGATCTGGGAATGTCTCTATTATTTCTACTTTATGAAGCTTGCAGAGATTCCTACTGTGACCTAATATAAGATCAAATTTTGTAACTATTCTGAGTACTTGTGAGGAAGGTAAACTCTCTATCAGGATGCAAAGTTCAATACATGGCCATATGATCTTATTGATTTTGCTTTTTTAAGTCTTCTATATACTTACTAAATTTCTATCCATGTGACTTAAGAGTGCTGGACTTTAATTTCTTATTACTAGTTCTTTTTGTTTATTTCTCCTTGTACCTCTTGCAGTTTCTGCTTTATAAAGGCACTTGTCGGGTTACTTGTACATAAATAAGTCATTGTATTTCATAGAGTATTCTTTTTGTTGTGTTTTCTGAATTTCGGTCTAAGTTCCACAATGCCTGATATGAAGATTATAAGCCTTGGTTTCTTTTTTAAAAAATTATTTTAATATTTTATTTTGAGAGAGAGAGAGAGAAATAGACCAAGTGTGAGTGGGGGAGGGACAGAAAAAGAGGGAGACACAGACTCTGAAGCAGGCTCCAGGCTCTGAGCTAGCTGTCAGCACAGAGCCTGATGCAGAGATCAAACCCATGAACTGCTAAGATCATGACCTGAGCCAAAGTTGGACACTTAACCAACTGAGCCACCCAGGTTTTCCTAAGACTTCGTTTCTTACTGCTTCCATTTGCCTAGTAAATTATTTAATTTTGGGCCATTTCTGACTCCTTTTATTTCAGTTGTGTAAACTGCATTGAATTAGGTTTTGCTTTGTGACCTATTTTGAAAATCTTTTCCTTGTAATAGGTGAGTGAAATCCATTTACATGTATCGATATGACACAACTCTATTATTTATGTTATACAGTATTATGTTAATTTTATTTAATTTCTTTGTGTAGTTTGTTTTCTTTGGTTTTTAAAAATTTCTTTTAGTATTTAAGAAGCCTTATATTTTTTGTTCTGATTACCTTTATGCTATTACCTTTCTTAAGTGTATTTATTTATTTTGAGAGAGAGAGCAAGCAAGCTGGGGAGGGGCAGAGAGAGAGGGAGAGAGAATCCCAAGCAGGTTCCATGCCATTGCCACAGAGCCTAATGTAGGGATCGAACTCATGAACTGTGAGATCATGACCTGAGCTGAAACCAAAAGTCGATGCCTAACCAACTGGGCCACCTAGGCACCCCTATGCTATTACCTTTTATAATGCCCTTATTCCCCTTCTGCTTGCTTTATCTTCTAATACTTGGTTTGAAAGCTTGAAATTATATTCTCTAACCCTCTATGTGACAACCAATGGCTTATTTTACTTTTCCCATTTCTTCTCTGTTCTAGCTGAATTATTACAACTTCACCAAAATATATAATATTTACCTACTATTTTTCCATCTTTGTCCCCGCCTTTGTTATAATCTTAAGTCTACAATTAAGTAGATCTAATTTTTACCAGCAGTGCTTTTGCCAAAGACCCCCTCATCATCTCTTAGTTGGATAAAGCTTGTTCTCTAAATCCTAAGTCAACACACTATTACCCTTAACTTCAACTGGTACACCGATTGTTTTGTATGGCCTCTGAGCTAAGGACAGCTTTTACATTTTTAGTAGTTAAAAAAAAATCAAAAGAAAAACAATAGTTCAGGACATGTGAAAATTCTATCAAATTCAAATTTCAGTTGTTGATAAAACTTTATTGAAACATCGCCACACTCATTCGTTTACATTTACATCTTGCCTATGGCTGCTTTTGTTTATAAGTTGAATGTCAGTGACAGAGACTGCAATGGCCTACAAAGCTTAAAATATTTACTATGTGATCCTTCACAGAAAAAGTTCGCTGACTTCAAATCTGGTATGGCTTGTGAGTACAGTATTCCCTAAATTCTGGCATGTTTAAAACTGTTTTTCTATACCCAAGCTAACTGTTTGCATTTTTATGTTCATTCTAGAACATTTTCCTAGGTCAGCAGGAACCACTATATTAGGAGTCAGGAATCTGGGTGACTTACCAGGTTACTTACTATGTTTCTTAGTTCTTGTTAAAGTGGAATTTAAAAAATCCATGAATGTCTTTCGGATAGGGGGTTTGTTATATCCCTTAATTCTGTAATTCACTTTTATTTCTACAGGATCCTGAAATTCTACCCTTTGCTTTCTTCTTTCCCTTCACCATCCAGCCTCCAAGGGACATTCTTTCCTAGTTAGTTTCCCCAAACCTTCAGGAATTGTGCTTCCCAAGTTACCAACTGTAGTTCTGTATGCTTTAAAGCACATTTCTCTCAATTTTCAGTAGCCAGTGTTCTCAAATGCCAGGTCTGAGATCTCTTCTCAGACAGACAGACAGACAGCATAAGTAGGGGAGGGGTAGAGAGAGAGGGAGGCACAGAATCTGAAGCAGGCTCCAGGCTCTGAGCTGTCAGCGCAGAGCCTGATGCAGGGCTCCAACCCACAGACAACAAGATCAGGATCTGAGCTGAAGTGGGAAGCTTAACCGACTGAGCCACCCAGGCACCTCAGGAGTTTTATTTTATTAATTCTGCCATCGCTAGGCCTCAGCACTCATATCCTCTTTTCTATTTAGTCTTTGATTCTGGGCCATGGTGTGGGCTATGAACCTAGCTCTGCTCCTCGTGGGTGTTTATTTTTTTTACTTATATGCCATTTGAAGTGTGTAGAATTCTCTGTCTCCTACATATGCAATTGAACTGCCTTCTGTGTGGTTTTATTTGCTCTGTTTATTTGCATTTCTTTTTAGAAGATGAGGTGTATAGATTTAGATTTCAGGGACCAATATTATTCTACAGAAACTCAGAACTCGCTATTCATATCTATTCTTACATTCATATAATATATATATATAGACACATGCACTTGAACATTGTGTACCCAGTATTGACAAGACATTCATTTGAAATGAATCTCTCATAGTTGGAATGTGTTATAATTTTACCTGACCAGTGTTCTTTATGTTCAATCTTATGTACATATGACATAGTTGCCCATGTTAGGGCTATCATGTGTAATTGTGAACAGGGCTAGATTTACTAATAGGGTGACTGTGTTGTGTTTTCAAATGTCTTTTCCTGCCCTACATAATTCTTCCTCCTACACCTCTAAGGATAATAAATTCATAATGAGTATCTCGTTTCTTTAAGTCAAAGTCATGATGGCAAATATATTTCAACTTCTGAGTAAAGGCTAACTATAGAATCTAGACTCAGCAGGAAAGAATGTTTGTTGCGTTTGATTACTTTTATCTTCTATGGGTCTGGAACAGGGAAGTGATGACATTAATGTCAGAGATTTGCCATTCTTGGCTTCCAAACCTGCCATCTCTGTTAACACGCAAATAATGTTAGGAAGACATAATACATTTTCTTTGTCACAGCCATTTTTACTTCACTGTGAATTATTTTATTATATGGGTTGCAAGCTGAAACACCTACCCAGAAGGAAGGTCAGTAATACAAAAGAGTAAAGAGGGCAGGATGCGTACTCTGATGAACTGGAGGGTTCATGGTCTTTTTAGGAGGAGTCCCTACATAGCTCTAGTCGATGGTTGCTGTATTATTTTTTGCTAAGCAAAAGCCTAGTTAGAATAGTGCCTCATACATAGATACTCAATAAATGTGTGGGCAAAGGGGTGAATGGAGGCTTCAGTATGCCAGATATTTCTATTTTTCAAGAAAGACTAGGCATTTGGTGTAAACCAAAGATTTATGTAAGATCTCCAGACATGTTTTTAAATTAGTTGTCAGTATTTAACGAATTTTATGTGTTCAAGAAAAACCTGCTGAAGTCATCAGGAGTAAAAGGCAAAACTAGGTTCCTGATCTGGGGGATGGAACAAAACAAGAGACTGGAATGTAGGCTTTGGTAATGAAACACAACAGAGCTAAAAGATGGAAAAGGTGACTGAGCTCATGACCTTGGCCTCATTAGCAGGAAGGCTTCTGAGATAGTCACTGAGAAGTTTAAATATTTTTGTTTCTTTTCTACTTGCTGAAATCACAAGACACATGCACAATAATTTCCTATAAAAATAGGACTATATTCTCCAGTTGGCTGTGTATACTAATCATTGTTTTGTTTGGGCCAAAAGACATACCTTTCACTGGACTCTATAAACTCGTTTCCTCATTTTGGGGGGAAGTATATTGACGTATTTTTGTCCCCTTGAATCTCCTATTTTTAAAAATTAGTTCCCTCTTCCCATTAATGGGTTCCTATGTCTCCATTTTATACTTCACTAATTTAAAAGACTAGACTAGTGCCTAACAGCAAGAAAAGTTATACCAGCTAATCCAAGGGCAGAATTTGGTCAGGGAAGCCAAACTAAAAATATGCAGCAGACAGGAACAGAAACCAAAGATACTAATGGTTTGTTTGGGTTTTTATTCAGTCTTGAACAGGCTGTGTTTGAGGCATGACAAAGAAAGGTTCTATTTGTACCAGCTGGGTTTCAAATACTCCTACGGCCTTCTATGTTGGTAAATCTTAACTAGTGCCATCTCTGCAATAACCTATATGATAATCTTTGAGCACATGCTATCATAGCCTGGAGTCACACTGAGCATGTAAGTGCTTTACATTTTCCCACTGGCATAAAAATTTTCACTTCTAAAAAAACAAATAGTTCACTTAGGTTCAAAATCCATCTGACCATTTAACTACTTTTGGATGGACTGAGGCTAGATTTACCACCAAGGTCAAAGACAGTAAAAACTTCTTGGGTCTCTGGTAGGTGGTGGAGAAACTACTAAATGATTTGATAACTTCAGAAATTTGGATTCATCTGGATTCTATGTCTGGAGGTAGCCCATAATCTTTAACAAAAGCACTCCATTTCAAAAGTTTCCACTTTCTTTCATACCACAGTATACTTGTGCCTATTTTTTGTTTTTTAATGTTTTATTTTTGAAAGAGAGAGAATGTGAGTGGGGGAGGGGCAGAGAGGCGGAGACAGAGGCTCTAAAATGGGCTCTGTGCTGACAGCACCAAGACTGATGAGGGAGTTGAACTCATGAATCGCGAGATCATGATCTGAGCCTAAGTTGGACGCTCAGCTGACTGACCCACCTAGGTGCCCCACTTGTGCCTAATTTCTTGACAGCTAGTACCTCTTTCATGCACTGTACAACTAGAATTAGCTTCATTGTTTTTGATGAGGAAAATCCAAAATCTTGTATCTACCATCTCTAATATTATTTTCACTTAATTCCATAATTTTATTAGTCTGCAAAGTATCTGGAGATATGGGAGACAAAAAGGACACTATGTGGTATTAATATGTGCCATGTTTAACATTTATGTTTAATTATAATAAAATTCAAGATTAAAAGTTATCTAAATACCTCCTTCAGTGAACAAAGGGCAAAACTGAATGAAAGTTGAAACAAGGTTGTCTACAACATAAACAATGGTACTGGTTAATTTGGTGAAACCTCTGCCTCTTCAGTACTACATGGTAGAACACCACAGATTTGGGGGTGCCTGGGTAGCTCAGTCGGGTAAGTGTCTGACTCTGGCGGAGCTCATGATCTTGTTGTTCGTGGGTTTCAGCCCCGCGTCTGACTCTGTGTTGACGGCTCAGAGCCTGGACCGTGGTTTGGATACTGTGTCTTCCTTTCTCTCTCTCTCTCTCCCTCCCTCTCTCTCTCTCTCTCTCTCTCTCTCTCTCTCGCTCTCTCTCTCTCTCTCTCTTCCTCTTTCTTTCTCTCTCAAAAAAAAAGGCAGAGATTGCTTGCTGTCAAAATCACATTTGCATTCAGTTTTAGCCACAGCCACAACTAGTTTAGTTAAGAGCTGAATGACGTCTTCCAATGTTCTATGCACATTATGATAGCCTTCGGTTTCCTAATCGTTTGATTAGGAGACAAAATTCTTTTAATATATAAGAAATAGAATCAAGAGATGCCTTTTTGTTTTTTTACAGAGCACATATCCTATGTCTTTTCTTCCAGCTAAGGATCTCCTATTTCCAATTCAACCTGATAATCAGACACTTGCGAGGCCCTTTCTTAGAAATTCTCATGGGGAGCAATTGCTCTAGAAGTTACCTATAATGTGTTATATTAGGTCTCCATTTAACTAGATTGGCAATACTAGGATGAGTTCTGATCAGTAGAAAATTACAGTGGATCATCTTGGACCCTCTTAATTTGCTAATTTTTATCCCATAGAGATCAACAGAAACCCCAAGAAAGGACCTCTTGTGGAGCTACACTGTGATCTAGAAATCCTCATGTATCTCACAGGCTCTGTGCTGACAGTGTGGAGCCAGCTTGGGATTCTCTCCCTCCTCCTCTCTTTCTGCGCCTCCCCTGCTCGCCACCCCCCTCAAAATAAATAAATAAACTTATAAAAAATAAACACTATTCATACTTTGGTGGGCATATGAGTCTACCCAACGACGATGTGAGATTATAGCTAGCCAAGAATCTAGTCTTCCCTGAGCAAATTTCATCTGGAAGGAGTTCCTCATATGTTTTTTTTTAATTTTCTAATGTTTATTTATTTTTGAGAGAAAGTGAGAAAGAGACAGAGTATGAGCATGGGATGGGCAGAGAGAGAGGAGGAGACACAGAATCCGAAGCAGGCTCCAGGCTCTAAGCTGTCTGCACAGAGCCTTGCGTGGAGCTCGAACTCACAAGCTGTGAGATCATGATGCGAGCTGAAGTTGGATGCTTAACTGACTAAGCCACCCAGGCACCCCTCTCATATATGGTTCTTAACTTGTTTAAAATATATAGGGGAAATAACATTTTGTGTTCTAAAACGTTTAAGGGATCACATTTTTCCACATTTTTTGTGAGTCTGAAATAAAAAATTATGATCATCTCCTCTTAGCTACTAAGCTTACCCACAGTCATAACTACCCCACAATACCATCCAGATATGTAGACATCTGGACCCATCTCCTGTTTCCATCTGTTCCATTAGCTTCCATCTCCCAGTTTTCTTCCCTCTGAGTTAGATCCTTTGGCTGGGCCCTTCAATCCTTATCCCTTTGTCCTTCACCTGCAAGCCTCTACTACCTTGGTGTGAACAATAAATTGTCCTGATTTCACTTAATTGTTCTTCTTGAAATGTTAGGTATTTAGTCTTCCTACTTCAGCCCTTTACAAATATTTTAGTCTCAGAACATCTTTATATGCCCTTAAAAATTACTCAGGACACCAACGAGACATGCTTTGTGTAGGTTATATCTAATCAATACTTACTGTATTAGAAACTGACTGATAACTTTTTACAAGTATATATTTCTTCATTTACTTAATAGTAACAATAAACCATTACATTTTAACATAAATAACATTACTTTCTCATAATTAACTGTATTTTACAAACTCACAAAAATGACAGAGAAGTGTGACCTTGTTTTACATCTTTACGAATCTAATGTCTGCCTTCATAGAAGAGAAATGGATTCTTCTGCTTGCTTCTCTATGCGATCTCTATGCAATCTCTATGATTTCACATATCATGTGGCCTCTGGAGAACTCCACTGTATCCTCATGAGAGAATTATAGTGAGAAAGATAAATACTATCTTTGTGCTATTGGGAACACAGTTTTCCTTTGTGGACCCTCCAACTGGTCTTGGGGTCCCTGGTGGTCCCCAGACCACACACACAGGACCACTGTTCTATCACCATCATTTAAGTTTTGCTCCAGCCTCTTTAGTTGCTACTCCACATCTGCCTACCAGATCCTGGGTGCTTGGCCTTCTTGAGGATTAGTGTTCCCCAGAGTTCTAGCCTTCACATTTTTTTTCCCTTGTCCTACCCCCAGGATTTTGGTGTCCTCATGCATAGGCATCTCTAAATGTTCAGTACCAGATATCTAATCATGTATGAGGTATCCTGACCAGTATGTCTGTTTTCACTCTTAAACCTCTTTCTTTCTTCTAACACTCTATCGTGGGTAACAGCATCACCACCTAGCCAGTCTGTAAGCCACACAACTCTTCTCTCTCCTGCCTCAGCTAAACAGTCACTAAGTAAAGTGTGTTTTATCCTTTAAATACTTCTGGACTCCATCTTCCCCTTCTCCGGTCCCAGAAGATTATGCCCTCACTCCACTCACTTGGATTACTACAACAGTCTCGTAATTTGTCTTCATCACTTCGATTTCACAACCCCCATCATCCTGCCTGTCAGTTCCAACTTCCATATTGCCATTAGGGTTTTCTAAATGGAAATCTAAGCAAATAATTTTCCTGCTTTAATGAAAAACCAAAAAAACATGCCATTTGCTCTTAGAATAAATTATAAGTACCTTAACATGGCTTAAAATGCCTCTCATGATCTGCTCCTGCTGACTACCTTCATTTCCTGCTACCCTCCCATGTTCTCCATTTGTGCTTCCTCAGGTTTTCCAATACACTTGTATTTAATCAAATATACTGTGCTTTTTCACTGCTCTGTAACGGGAATATTGCTAAGCTCCATATAAATGTGTCTCCACCCCATAAGAGGCCACCTCCTAGTTTTGACTGTGATGGATCGGATATTCTGTGGCTGAGACTTGGCCTTCCACATGCTAGCTGTTCTATATGAAAATTCAGCCACATTTGTGAAGTTTAAAATGGGTTAACCAGCCATCTGTTTCAAAGCCATTGCTCTAATTTAGCTTATTCTTATTCACTTCAGAGTAAGTATAGCTTAACGACTTATGCAATGTGGATCTAAAAATATTCACATAACATATAATATATATGTATTATATATATATAATTTGGATGGGAAGAAACTAATCAAGCGTGAAATTTCCTTTTTGCAATAGAATTCACATTATTTACTTTGAAATCAGAGGTTTCTTGAGATTTTTTTCAGAATTTACAAGACTGAGTCTTGCTATTCTAAAATTTCTTAAGCATGCAAAGCTCCAAAATTACTGACATGCTTGTCCAGTCTTTTATTATGCCTTCTAGCGGATCTTTATCTATTTCACAAAGTCTCATTTTAATTTCTCTACCTAGGCTAAGAGAGTGCTACATAGGAAGTAATTAGTAGGGTGACTGCCTCTCCTTGAGACAACAAAATAATATCCTTGTTTTTTTTTTAAGATTTTATTTTTAAGTAATCTCTACACCTAGATAGGGCTCAAACCCACGACCCCAAGATCAAGAGACACATGCTCCACCAACCGAGCTAGCCTGGTACTTCTCTTTTTTGTTTTAACAAAATAATCTCTTAATACAAGACATATATTTAGGACTCACTACTCATTTACCCAAGAAATTGTCTGTCTTACTCTATGTTTTAAATCCACAGTGTGCTAGAGTTCCAGGAAAAATATAAGAGAAATATTTGCCTTTCATGAAAATCCCTTCATTTTGAGCAGTTAGTGCTAACCGTAGTTCTGCAAATTAGTTATATGTAGCACAGGTTCTTCCTGTCATTTTAGTATATTTGGTTTGGATTGAATTTATACTTTTCTTTATGACAGGTAAAAGTGCCACTTAACATAGTGGAGATAAAACTTATGGAAAATATTACACCAAAAGGGGATGTCAGATGAAAATATAAATTTTTTTAAAGAAGAGTTCTGATAAATGCATGGATGGCAGATTTATAATTAGATTGAAGTTATACCGCCATTTCCCTGACCCCTTGGACCGCAGGTGGAGACAGAGAAGGGCTGGCTCTCCAACCCCCCTGCGTAGTCCCAACCACAAAGCCGCCTGGCTGCCAGAGGTTACTTTAATGGTGGCGGAAATATGAAAGGGATTTGAAGGCCTAGTGGACCAAGTTGTTTGGAAAACCAAAACAACTTGACCTGCCTGTGGCACGGGGAGGTTGGACTCAAGAGAGTGGCTGGCGACTAATGGTCTGAAAGGGGCTTGAGGTGCCGCCATTGTTCTCCCTGCATCCACTGAGGCGGGGCCTCAGAGACTAGGCCCAGAGACCCGACATACTTGCATGGAACCACACCCATCCTCGCTGGAGAGCTGGATTCTTCTCTTCATGCTATTTTTTAAATTTTTTTCCAAATTTTTTGTATCCTAATTATTTTTAATATTTAAGCTTCCATAATTTTTTCCCTTGTTTTCTCTCTTCTATTTTCCTATTTCATCCTTCTCTCCCTTTTCCCCCTAGAGTCTGGGAAAGCCCAACATTTAACACTGCTGTGATTAGATCAACCCTTACCATCCAGATATTTTTCATTTATCTCATTCTTATCTTTACCCTCCATAGGTTTTAGGCTCTCAGACTATCCTTTCTCTCTGGCTACCTCTGTGCCCCCGGTTTTTTGTTTTTGTTTTTTTTTTTCTTTCTCCCTTCCTGTCCTCTCTTTTTGTTCCTGCTTCCTTTTTTCCCTTTCCCATTTGGTTTGCTTGTTTACTGGATCTGTCCGTGCGCTTGTGTGCTTGTGTTCCCTGTGTGTTTGTCTGTGTTCCTTTTCAGGGCTATCTCAAAAAACAGGCCAAAGCACACATAGTGGAAAGTCTCAATTATCACTAAGGAAATATATTAAATACAAACACAACAAGAGAAACTGAGAGACACTATTAAAAGACCATCTCCTGAAACGACAGGCCCTGGACAGTCAAAGAGCCTCCTTTAATAGAGCCATACTAACAGGTGCACAGTGCAGAAAGAGCTTTTAAAACTGACAAGAGACAGAAAGCTAGCCAAAATGACAAAACGAAAGAACTCTCCTCTAAAGAAATTCCAGGAAGAAATCACAGCGACAGAACTGCTCAAAACAGACATAAGCAACATAACTGAACAAGAATTTATAACGATTGTCATAAAATTAATTGCTGGGCTTGAAAAAAGCATAGAAGCTGTCAAAGAAGATATTGATACAAAGACTAGGAACCTTCAAAATAGCTGTAAGAAGTCCCCGACCCCTTCTTAGAGAGATTGCTAGAAAGTTAGTAGATTCATTGGTAGGAGGCAAAGTCAACACTAATGCAGAAACTGCCATCATTATCATGAATGGGTCCATAAGAGTGAACCAGAAGTAGTAATAAGCATTAAACAGGACACCAAAAGGATTGAAAATGGTCAATAAGGATAAAGTAAAATGCTTTTTAGTATTATATGTTGAGTTATTCTTGAATGTTATAAGCTATAATATATTTTAATGAAAATGTGTTTCAACTCAAATATGGCCTCCAGACAGAAATGCAAAACCATTTGAAGGGTCAAAACACCAAGGAAAAGTGTTTGGTAAAATATAGCCAAAGTTACAGATAGTTTAGACCAGGCAGAAGGAAACAATGAACCCATTAGAGGGTTCTTGTGAAACACATGCCAGTTCTGGGAAAAAAAAAAGTTTCAGATGACTTTGGCAAGAAGGAAAATAAGAGTAATTCATGTTAGGATAAATTACATGCTCGTTATGCTTACCTTGGCTCAAATTAATAATCATAATAATAATCCTGTTCCACTAATAATCACCATTAATCTTGATTTAGATCTGCTAAGCAATGTCCTAGGTGTTTTATACACTTCATCTCTTTTAATTAAAAAGAAAATCCATGGGGAAGGTATTATCAACATTCCCATTTTATAGATGAGGAAACTGAGGCACAGAGGCATTTACAGAGTTGCCAGAAAGTGAAAGAGACTGGCATTTGCTAAGTGTATTTGTCTACAGTTAGTAAACTGTGTGAAGGAGCTTTGTGTATTTAGATTTACTGGGGGAAACCCTCCATTTCCATTCTTCACATTAAAAGAAAATCTAAGTTCTTGAATTTTCTGAAATCAAAATTTGCCATATTGTTTCATTTCTTCGCCATATTATGAGGTGTTTATGTTTTCTTTGTGAAGAAGGCAAAATGAACACGTTCTCCTCCTCTCATTCTATCACTTCCAGCATTTTCTCAGTCCCCTG
Organism: Suricata suricatta; assembly: GCF_006229205.1. Taxonomy (NCBI): domain Eukaryota; kingdom Metazoa; phylum Chordata; class Mammalia; order Carnivora; family Herpestidae; genus Suricata; species Suricata suricatta. Next base: position 86,930,779 of record NC_043717.1, read on the forward strand.
TAATAACAGCCCCAGAAAGCAGGGCAATTTGGATCCATAAAAAGGAGGCACCAGAAAGCACTAAAATCAATGTCACTCAATTTTGGTGCAGACGGCAAAGTGAAGTAAGGCCGTTGCCCTCGTGAATAGTTTCATCCCTAAACTTTTGATCAGAGGAACTGGGCTCAATATTCTCGCTCCCCTAATTCTATATTAATATCCATTCTGGCCAATTTTCTACATGTGGGCAATATACAGTATGTCATGACAAGGAGAATTATGGACTTAGACTATTTCATCTATAGAGTTTGGACACTACCTACATACCCTGAAGGTGGTAAGAATCGCTTCTAATTTCATAGCAGAGGAAAAGGAACATCAATGTCATTAACTAATGATACTGGTTTTGAGATCTGGAAATCCCCTACTCCCCTACTCATTCAATGCAGCAGCCCATTTGACCGCAGGCACAATGTATTCCTGTGAGTTTCTACTGCCTCTTCCAGAAAGTGCTGACTGTGGAGAAACTTGATCAAAACATCAAAGATTACCAGAGAAGCTGCATCTGTGCCCTTCACAACCATTGATGAAGTACCTTAACCTCGCCTTCTCTTGATGCCTTGCATATGGCCATCTGTCTTCCTGACTACTGCTTCATATGGCTTATTTGTAAATTCAAGCAAATGTGCTTCTGACTGGCACTGATACATCACTGATGCCAAAATATCAGAGAGGATGAAGCATAAGGACATATTTTTTGATTCACATGGAAAATATTACAGATTTATGGGGAAGTGATGACAATAGCCATTCCATGATATCTTCATATAATCAGCACCCTTCCATGCCTCCCTTCACCAGATTTTATGACCTCAAAACTTATTTAAAGGAATTACTCTCCTGCTGACCCAAAAGACATAGTGGGTAGGTGTGGGGATGGCGCTGGTTGCCCGAACCACCTAGCTCTGAATTTTCATGTGCTGAATTTCCACAATTTTCCAATGACCACTTATAGAGCCATAATGCACAGAATGTCTACTGATGTCCCATTGATATCGATGTGATTTCCCCCAGTGGATTGAGGGCAGCACAGCATACAGCCATTAGTATCTAAAGGTTATGTATAATGGATAATAGAGGAAAATGAAATAGCAGAAAGGAATTTGCACGGGAAACAGAAGCAGTAAATAGTTTCTGTGTAAGATTTTACTCAGGTTATACAGCACCTGCAAAGGGGGGATTGAAAAAAACGATGACTCTTACAGACTCAGCAAGAGTTGAGAGTGAAATAGTTTCATATTTTGAAATGTAATACTTTTTTACTTCGACCACAGAAAGCCATTGAAAAATCATCTTGTATGTTACAGTTCTCAAGTGACATCTTTCACCTGCATGCCTGTTGAGGAATTGTTACCCTACCTTCCTGAGGTGGCTCACAATATGGCACAGATGGGATAAATCCAGGAAGAGATTTTAATTGACCTAGCCAAAGTCACATAATGTCCAGGTCCTGACAGAACTCTGAAAAAAGTTATGGTGTTCGCTATTAACATCTCATTTTGAACCAATTCAACCCACTGGGCTAGCACTTAGCCTGATATTTCTATATCTAAAAAAGCTCACAATAAATGATTTCAACCGATATCTCTTCCCAACCAACAATGCTTAGATGCACACACCATTGCAATGGATGACCAGGTAAATGAAGTTTAATTTGTAATTTAACAAGAACAAAATTGGTGGATTTGTTTACTAGACCAAGAAGTCAGTGAGCTACAAAGTTTACTGCAGTGTTGGAGGGGCAGGAAAGCCTAGTGTCAAAGAGGAGTATGTGCTCTGGGGTGAGTCCACTCTGGCTTAAAACTCAGGAACCCCACCTTCTAGTGACCTGACCTCTTAATCTCAAAATGACCTCTATATGACCTCTTATGTTTGCTGTGCCTCAGTTTGCTCATTTCTAAACTATATATAATACTGAGACATGCCCTTAAGGATTGTTGTGAGAATTAAATGAGCTAACACAAGTAAAATGCTTAGCATTAGTCATTTTTGTCAACACATTTTATTGATAGTATTCCTTTGTGCCAGGTACTGTTCTAGATGTTGGGATACAGCCATGAACAAAATGGTTAACTCTAAGAACCACTGAATTTTAATAGGGGTGCCTGGGTGGCTCAGTTAGTTAAGTGCCCAACTGTTGGTTTCAGGTCAGGTCATGATCTCACAGTTTGTGAGATCAAGCCCCACATCAGGCTCTGCGCTAACTGTGTGCAGCCTGCTTAGGGTAGTCTCTCTCTCTCTCTAAATAAATAAATAAATAAATTAATTAATTAAACACTTTAAAAAATAGCAAATAACAGTTATAAAGAGAATGATGGTAATAACAATAATAGTATTTAATGCTTATATTTATTGTTTTAATTATTATTCCAACTTCTTCAGTTTTATTAACTCATTTAATTCTCATAACAAATCTATGTCATAGGTACCATTTATCAGATGAGAAAGTGGAAGTCCTAAAAGGTTAAATAATTTGCCAAAGGTAACATGTCTAATAAGGGGCACAGGTCTGAAAATCCATGTTCATAACAACCGCACCATATCGCCTTAATGTCACGTTTATATTATCTGTCATTGTTCATCCTATAGAAAAGGCAGACTTTGCAATGGCTGAAATTTTCTATTTTCACTTACGAAATGAATAAATATATAAACTAATTAAACAAATTTCAGAGTATATAATACAATTTTTGATACGAGTTTGGCCATCGTAATAAATTTAAATGGAAACATTGGTTTGAACTCCATACAGACTTATTATTGAAGAGTTTGCTATTATCTGGATTTGTTCATACCAGGGTCAAGTCTTACATCTAAAAAATTATCTCTCTCTATAGTAAACATTAATAGAATATAATCCATAGGTCAGTCTCATAATTGAACAAGAACATTTAAAAAGGCCTCTAATGTATTTAGATTTCTCAAATTACTCCTTGTTTTCAATGATTGCATATTAAAATCATGTTTGTATGACAGTACTTTTTCATTCCCTTGTTTCATTCCTTCAGCACTATTCCTCCTTACAGGTTATTACAAACCAAATATATATACATGTTGGGTTATCCTAAAATGTCTGAGATAAAAGACACATTTTTGATATTATAGGTAATATTATCCACATTCAATAGAAGCACTGTTCAAATATATTTAGATTGTACAACACAAATATAAAAGAGATAATCATGAACATCAATATAGGCTATGTTCCTATACTGTTGACATTATCAGCGACTTCCCTACAAAATAAATCTATCTACTTAACATCACCTGTTCTATGACTCCTATAAAACTGGTTCTGTGAACTTTCTTATTGTTCACATTTTGAATAAATGTGAATAAACCAACTCCCCTTATTATTTATAATTTTAAGAAAGTCTAAATCTGTTTTAATCTACCACGCAGAAGCATTTTCATTGTACCTTCATGGGTAATTCAGCTTCAATAAGGAAACCGAGTGAAACCTGAAAAGAAGTGACTAGTGTCTTACCTGGGTAGAATTTTTTCCTACCATGATATTCTATTCATTCTAGGAATAGGGCTTCCACAAAGTACATGTTTCTTAAGTTAATTTACATTTTAGACTGCAGAGCCACTCGAGCAAGGAAATTAATGTTCAGCCAAAATAAAATGCCATCCAGAAAAATCAATACAATTTGCTATCAAGTGAGGGTGACTTTAATCAGGGTGACTCCCTGAACAATATTTTTCTTAAACATGGAATGAGTGCCTCACGACTGTTTTCTCCTTTCCCTCCCCAAACATAGTATCCTTACAATTCTGCAACCCATTTACCTTGTGAAAAGAAGAATACATTTTTTAAATCCCAGTGAAAAACTGAATTCTTGGGAAAAAATTATGTGCTGGATTTTGTGATAGTTTCCAAATAACTACTACTTTAATGAAATTGCTACCTGAAAATCTGGTAGCAGTATTATTGTTTAACTATAATTTAAGAAGCTATTGTAGACTGGTACAATAGAAGCTTATGACTTCTAATGAGAAAACCATAACAACTTTTTAATTGAAGGGAAAATGGTTAACTACAGTAATTGCAATCAATAAGACTGTGTTCGTAGTATAAATATTTCTTCTCAAGAAGCATTCCTACTCTCTGCAGCAGTATTTAAGGTTAGGAAGTGCACAGGGGAAAAAAAAAACCAACCTCATTAGAAATCCATTTGTTATTTATAATACTAAGCCTTGGTTAAAATTTTAGGCCTCAGAGTTGCGAGAGAACCTCCTCCCCCACCTCCACCACAAGCAAAACAAGACTTTGATTAAGAAAAGAGGCATGGAAAAAAAGGCTTACCAATCACATAGGCTAGTAACAAGGCCAGAGTCACTGTGATTGCAGTAGCGCTCAAGGCTGTGCACTTCCAGTTGCAGCACCTGTAAGGTTTGTTAAAGGTAAAGGCAGGTCTGGAAAAGGTGCTTCGAGGAAGTGGCCTGGGAGGGGGCGAGTACACGGTATTGGACGTCAGAGGGTAGTTTTGACTGGCTGCGCTGAAGAGGGCTGAGGAACCAGATCCATGCTTGAACAGGAAATGCCTGCAAAAAGGAAACAAAATGTTTGCACTATAAAAACCAAAGCCAGTTGCTACAAAGACACAAAGTGCACTAATTTCAATCAGGTTTTGACAAAGCTCTGGAGAACTGGCAGAGTCCCCATGAAATGGTCACATACCTAGGAGTGAACTCCAAATTGCCTTTGGTGGTGTCCTTTTGTTTTCCCCTTTCAGACCTTTAGGAGGCAGAAATAGGTCTTCTGTTTCCTGACTTGATGGCTAGTGAATTTCTCTAACTCTTGAGTGTTAACATTCCACATTTGAGGTTATTTGCTATACAGCTCCTTTTCATTAACTATGATACTCAAGAGTTGATTCAAACACAGAAATGAGAAGTATCATCAGGCATTTTTGAAATGTGAATGTCTTAGAAACCAGTATTTTATTTAGAGATTAGTTTTCACAGACATATTTTCAAGCAATATTCTATTATAACAGTTGTCAAACCTACAGCCAAGTTGAAAAAATTTTATGTAAACACTCATATACTCACTAACTAGATTCTACAGTAGACATACGACTATACTAACTTCACCACATATTTCGCCATCTCTCTATTCCTGTTTTCATCCATCAGTTCATCTTAGTTTTTGATCATTTCAGAATTGCATTCCTCGGTATACTTCCCTTCATATAGTTCAACTTGTATATTATCTAGAGTTCAGTATTTTTTACAGATTTTAAATGTAAAATTTATACATGATGAGTTGAACTCTTTTAGATTCCACATATAAGTGGTATCATACCATATTTGTCTTTCTCTGTCTGACTTATCTCACTTAGCATAATGCCCTCAAAGTCCATTCATGAACTTATAAAAACAGAACAGAATGGTGGTCACCAGGGCCTGAGAAGTCAGAGGACAGGTGAGACGTTTTAAGAACATACACTTGCAACTAGTAGATATAAGTCCTGAAGATCTAATGTACAGTAGAGTCATTACAGACAACAATATTGTATTAGAATCATCAACCTTGCTAATAGAGGTCTTAATTATCCCCATCACAAAAAAGAAACGATAATGCTGTGATGTCATAAAGGTGTGAACTAATGCCACAATGGCAATCATATTGCAATATATAAATGGATCAAGTCAACAGGCTGTACACCTTAAACTTTCACAATGTTGTATGTAAATATATTTCAATAAAAAATGAAACCTGATGAAATGCACAAATTTTAAGTGTACATTTGCTGAGATTTGACAAAGGCAATCCCCTTGGCAACATAAGCCCTTATCAAGATCCAGAACATTCCCATCACCCCAGGATGTTTCCTTCTGTCTCTCTCAGTAAATCCCTACCCCTTCTTCCCCCAGACAACCCCTACTTAGCATTTTTTCTACCATGCATTAGTTTTGCCTGTTTCAGAACTTTGTGCGGCTGTCATGCTTGAATTACTACAGGATGATTATTGACTGCTCGTGACTATTGTCATATAGATATTTCATAAACAGTAGTGATTTATTGACATGGAAGGACTTGCCAAAAACAAGTACATGGAAGTATGTTTTTGTGCATACGCTTTACACTTACAGAGTGCAGTGTGCCGTGCATTGTGCTAAATGCTTCTCCCAGTCTTCACTCATATGAAATAGGCTGCATTATTATCCTCATTGTGCATTTAAGGGCATGGAGGCCTAAAGGGGTTTAAAAAACTTGCCTGGGGGGCCTAGGTGGCTCAGTCAATTAAAGGGCAGGCTTGATGTCAGCTCAGGTCTTGGTCTCATGGTCTGTGAGTTCCAGCCTAGCACTGGGCTCCGTGCTGCCAGTGTAGAGCCTGCCTAGGACTCTCTATCTCCTATCGCTCTCTCTCTGCCCCGCTCCTACTCGTTATGTCTATCTTTCTCTCAAAAATAAATTAACTTAAAATATTTTTTTTAAACTTGCCTAAATCTGCCTAGTAAGTGGATGACAGAACCAGAATAGGAACCCAGGTCACTCTGGCTCCAAAGTCCTTAATCTTAACCTCTCTCCTGTGCCACCTGGGGCAGTAAAATGCGCTGCTAAGCAAAACACATTATGCTGCTACATTTTACTGTACTACTACCACACAGAACCCCTCCACAAAATAGAGACCAACATCACCTTGTCACATATGACCAAATGTACAAATGATTAAGGCTATATTAAGACTGCTTTCCAGGGGCACCTGGGTGGCTCAGTTGGCTAAGTGTCCAACTTTGGCACAGGTCATGATCTCATGGACCGTGGGTGGAAGCCCCGCATCGGGTTCTGTGCTGGCAGCTCAGAGCCTGGAGCCTGCTTCAGATTCTGTGTCTCCCTCTCTCTCTGCCCCTCCCCTGCTTGTGCTCTGTCTCTCTCTGTCTCAAAAATAAACAAACAAAAAAATTAAAAAAAAAGACTGCTTTCCAACTTCAACTTTCAAAGAAGTAAAGCATATATGCTTAAAGGAGAAAACAACTACCTAACATGCCAGTTAAGGAAATATCTCCACGCTAGAAAATTTTGCTTTCGTATGATGAGGGTAAAGTTTATTTAAAGGCCATGGTTGCTGAATAGAAGACATTCACAAGCCTTTCTGGAGGGCAGTTTGGCATTATGTATCAGAAGACTTTAAATATGCATATTCTTTGCCAAATAATTATGCCTAAAGAAATTTATCCTTAGGAAAAGATGTGTCTGACAATTTATGTAACAAGTTGTTCATTGCAGTGTTATTTGTAATAGTACAAAATGAACACCTAAGTGGTCAATAATTGGTATCTGTTTAAGTAAATTATTTTACAAACACATAGTAGAATACTATACAACCAACACAAACTGCGCTGTAAAAGAATATTTACTAGGAAAAGCATTTACATATATCACCAAGTGAAGAAAGGTAGGCTTCAAGATAGTATGGGCAACAAGATACAATTTTTAAAATAAAAAATACCTACGTTCATGGAAAAAGAGTAACTTGTGGTACCTCTGGGATAGTAGGGATATTTTTTTGATTTTCTCTGACTTGAGCTTGTATTGTATTTGTAACAAGTATCAAAAAGATGGGAGGTGGTGTGAATGGAAAAAATGCACTGCTTAACACCAACCGACACATAGTCGGTTCTATTTACATAAACATGATTTGCTGAGCACCTAGAAAGGTTAGACACCAAGGCATCTTATCTGTAATTTTTTGATTCTCATATGTGTATGAGGATGATGCTATTATTCTAATCTTACAGATGATGAAACAGAGGCCAAAAGAGGCTTAGTAGGAATAAAATGGTGATGTTAATATTAGTTATCATAATAATGATAATAAGAGGTAATATTCATTAAGTTCTTACTTGTGCCAGGCATTGTTCTAAATAATTTATAAAGTATTATGTCATTTACTTTTACTCTTCCCAACAACCCCATTAAAAGAAGTATCTCCATCCATAGATGAAAAAACCAATGCACCGAGAGGTTAAGTCGTCCATGGTCCCACAGCCAGTAATTGGTGAAGCCGAGTTTCAAACACCAGCAGGCTGGCCGCAGGGCCATTGCTTTTAACCACGACATGACAGTACACTATATTAGGGTTATGCAGTTCATGGACTCAATAAGAACCCACGCGTGCTCAAACCCAGTTTCTCTTGGGACCAATGACAAGCATGAAAATGCCAGCTACAGAATCACAGAGAAAGAAGGAATGTCAGTAATCTTCTACAAGCCCAACATCCTGATTTTGCAGTTGGCGAAACTGAGGCCCAGAAAATGAAATGAACTACCTAAAAGTAACATAGGTAGTTAATGGCATAAAATGAGCTTGGAATTGGGAACTTTCAGAAGAGAGTGCTATTTCCATTGCCCTATGCTACCTGCCAACCAGTCTTCAATGGATCACTACCGGGTTCTATCTCCCGGGTTAACCGATCCAGGCTAAACAAAAAAAAATCTGCTCCAACAGTACTGTGGGATACATGTTTGTTTTTCTTTATGTCACATGTTCTTATAGCAAATTTTAAAGACCATCTTAACTATTCTGAATGAATAGGGAAGTATTCCAAAGAAGCTACCCTTTAGTTGTTAGGAACATAAAGGAGTTATTGTTGCTTCTCAAGGCACCTAATGTATCCCCAGAATGAAGAAATAGTATATAGTAGAAATAAGTATAATATATTAAAAAGGTAACTTACAGCATTATGCTCCTTCCATTTAACTGTACTTCCTCTTTAATCCCTGAAATGGTCTCCTCCATTTACAAGGAGGTGAAGTTCTTCTTTAATGCCCGGTTAGCTCTCCCCAGCCTGTTTTCACCTTTGGCTATCTAGCTTACTAGAGAGCAAGAGTGTAGCACTTTAGAGACAGCACATTGGAGTATCTCCCCGTCTCCTCACCCTGACCTGGTGGTGGATACTCTGGAAGTGACAAAATGCCACTTGGCTATAATCAGTCCTGTACAGCAACACTCTGATAGGTACGTATGGGATAAAAGGGAAACCCAGAAGTATGGGGTGCTTTTTTCCCAGTGATTGGAGATAAAATCTTTGATCCTTTGCATATTTATGAAGGAGAACAATTGGATTTGGGGGCCAACGTAAGCGGCCCCATATGTTGGCTATTGATTTGGTTTGGTATATCATTAAAGGGGAGAAGAAAGCAAAGAAAGACAGAGAATTGTTGGCTATTGTGATGGCAATTACAAGCAATAATCAATATCCCTGAGAACTGTAATTTCATTGTGACATACACCAAAGGATTTCCAAATGCAGTTTCAAAAGTAAAATATTACAGCATAATGAATAAATTTAGCAGTCGCAGCAGAACAACATTTACACTAATTTGTATTTGAGTGGAATCCAAATCACAGTCCTCGGTGAGGGTAGATAATAAAATGAGTTCATATACTAAGGTTCCTGTTTTCTTATTAACAAGCTGAGATTAAGAGTCCATGCTCAAGGAATCTACACTTTGATGTGCATCATGAAAAACAGCACTGCAAATGCTATGCATTGTCCTAGGCTTTGCAATCCATTGTTGGAAAGTGAAACTACTGCCTAAATGTGTTTTCATAATCCCTGAAAAAAGTAGGAGCATAAAGACAAATGCGCAGTGCTAGACTTCAGCTATGTGCTCATAAAATCAGATCATCTGTCTAAGCACATTGCTTTTCCCTGGGGACCTGAGGATATACTAAAATGTTGCTATCAATTTCACACAATTGGGTTTTTTGCACAGAGCAAATGATAAAAATGCGGTTCAAGAGTTTATGTGTAAGTAGTACTCTCCTTTGCATCTGTTTTAATATTCAAGTTCAAATTTAAAAAGGAAAAGCAAGATATTGCCAAAAGGAAATGGGCATATAAGGAAATTGAAAAAAATATCTTTGAGACTGATGAGACCCAGTGGTGGTAAGTGGGAATATAATAAATGCTCCTGTAAGGATTTTAAAATCATCTATAAAAAAGGGGAAAATGTACTCTCTCTTTTTAAACCCCTCATGCTACATATTCTGAGGGTATTTGTTAGCACTAAATAATGTGATTTAATGTGGCACTTAAAATTCTATAGGAAATAGACAGAAATCTACAGCTTTCGAACAACAGATGCATAAATAACCAATGAAATTTTTTCTTTTACATCTTGTAAACATGCTTATGAGATGAATAGCTAAACCTGTATTCCCTTACCTATAAGAATTTGACTCATTTTTATACCCAGAAGAAGGAATTCAACTTATTTCCAGTTTGCAGCTGAGGTTGATTTAAAAAAGAAAATAAAAAAGAAGATTGCAATGAAAAAGCCTTGAGTCAAGTTATTATGGTCAAATTACATTCAGACAGAATGGTGGAATTTAGGCATTTATTCTTTTTTTAAAATTATTAAATGCATAGTTTTTGTGATTAAAAACCAAAAAATATAAAATTTACCATCTTATTTATTTTTAATTTTAAGTGGGCTCCACGCCAAACATGGGGCTTGAACTCACAACCCCGAGATGAAGAGTTTCATGCTCTACCGACTGACCCAGCCAGGTGCCTCCATCCTAACTATTTTTAAGGGTATAGTTCAATAGTATTTATTGTTGTGAAACGGATCTCCAGAAATTTTTCATCTTGCAAATATGAAACTCCATACCCATTAAACAACCTCCTTTTTCCCTTTCCCGCAGCCCCTGGCAACCACCACTTTGCTTTCTCCTTCTATAAATTTGACTAGTTTAGATGCCTCATGTGAGTGGAATAATACAGTATTTGTCTTTTTGTGACTGGTTTACTTCACTTAGCATCATGTCCTGAAGGTACCTCACATGTAGCATAGGACAGGATTTCCTTCCTTTTCAAGGCTGAATAAGATTCTATTATATGTAAATACAGGACCACATTTTCTTTATCCATTCATCTGTCCATGGACATGCGGGCTACTTCCACTTCTTGGCCACTGTGGATAATGCTGCTATGAATATGGGTGTGCAAATATCTCTTTGCAATCCTGTTTTCAATTCTTTTGAATATATACCCCCAAAGTGGAATTGTTGGATCATACAATACCTCTTTTTAATTTTTTGAGGGACCTCCATGTAATTTTCCATGGCAGTTGCACCATTTTACAACCCCACCAATGGCACACAGGAGCTCCATTTTCTCTACATCTTTGAAAACACCTGTCATTTCCTATTTTTTTGATGGCAGCCCCTAATGGGTGTGAGGTGATATCTCATTGTGATTTTGATTTGCATTCCTCTGACGACTGGTGATGCCGAGTATCTTTTCATAGACTTATTGACTCTTTTTATATCATCATTGGAGAAATGTCTATTCACCAGTCAATATTATCAACCTCATCATATCTAGCTTTTCTTTAGTAGCCTATTCCTCATACTTTTTTTTAAAGAAAAATATTCCTCCAAAGATTATTTATCCAAACTCTTCTTGAACCTCAGTGGAATTACCAGCTTGAATAACCTCCTGGGGTAACAAATTGTATTTCCCTACTAACAGCTATATAAAGAAAGATTTCATTTTATTTGCTCAAGGGTTCTTTCTTCCAAATTTTAAGCCACCCTGTCCAAACACCCCCTCCAAACATTACATACTATTTATAAAAAAATCTACCCTCTCTCCATGTTGTTCATAATTTTAAGCATTTTTTTTCTTTTTAAAGAGTTCCAGGATCCTATCTAAGCCTTAATTTTTCTAGGCTTAAGCATTAGTTCTACAATTTATCCTTGAATGCAATACTCTATGGTCTAGATTGGTACTGTAATTTTGTAGGTGGGGTAGTTAGCAGTTAATAGGAGAGATCTTTTTAAACTCTTTTTTTGTGGCTATTATTCCCTCTCTTCTTTTAATTAGAATATCCACCCTGCCTGTATTGTATATTCCTTGAGAGCAGGGACCAAGTCTTAATTCTAGGTATGTTGTCTCATACTTCAGAGGTACTCAGTGAATATATACTGATGTGCTTCTTCTAAAAGGCACTTGATTCATTGTGTGGAATGAATGAGGCTTGGGAACTCTGAAATAAGTTTCACTTGTGAGCAAATATCTCTTAGTTTACTGAGTGTAAAAAGACAACTATAAGCTTTCATTTTGTTTTCACATAATCTAAAAGAAACACGTTAAAGAAGTAGTTGATTCATCTCTTTTTGTAAGACACTTGGATAAGGAAAGAATTATTGCTAAAAAAATACTACTAATAATTAAAAACAATCATTGCTAGTAATAATGGCAACAGCAACAACGTCTGTGTGCTAGGCAGTCCGCTAAAGTACTTTGTGCTTCTTTCTCACTGAATCCTACAGTAACCCTATAACGGAAGATGGTATTATCCATATTTCGTAGTTTAGGAGGCTGGGAATCAGCTATTAAAGTTAAATAAATTTCCCAAGGTCACCCAACTGGTAAGTGATAGAGCTGGGAATCTATTTCAGTTTTGTTGATTACTAGACATGAGCTACATGAGCTTAGGACTTATTTACCGCTGTATCCTAAGCATCTAGAATGGTGCCTAGCAAACTCCATAGGTGCTCCATAAATATTTTTAAATTCATGCACAAACAATAAAACCCATTTACTTAACCACTGTGTACATCGTAACTCATGATATCACTGATAATGTTTATCATTAAGGCAATAAAATCTTCTTAATTCACATGATCATCTGGCATTTTCCTTTCAAAGTGAATATATATTGTTTAGTATTCCACTGAAGATATTTTTATGGAAATATTTGCATCAACTCTTAAAATTACAGAAATGATAAACTGATATCAGGAGGGTACACAGTGAATTGTCATGTCTCCCTCTTTAGAATATGGGAGACATCAGACTATCTTTTATGCAATAGTCCATCGGACTTTCCTATATAAATTAAACATTTCTATAACAGGATATTCAGAGATAATTTGGAACTAGGAGTGTTGGCATAGATATATAAATGCTGGAGAAAGAAATTATCACATATTCTATATTTGATCAAGTTGCCTTGATCCCAAAATAAATTAAAATAAACAATTATCCTCTACTTAATAATAATGCCCTTTCAAGATACCCTCTCATTCTTATTTTCCAAGTTAGATCCATGCTCTATAGATGTAGCCTCAATGTAAAAAATTGACATTAGGGGTGCCTGGGTGGCTTAGTCGGTTCAGTGTCCGACTGTTGGTTTCAGCTAAGGTCATGATCTTGTGGTTTCCTGGGTTTGAGCCCCATGTCTGGCTGTGTGCTGGCAGCAGAGAGCCTGCTTGGGATTCCTTCTCTCCCTCTCCCTCAGCCCCTCCCCTGTTTGTGTCATCTCTATCTCTCTCAAAATAAATAACTAAAACTTGACAAAAAATTCTTAGGGGCATCTGGGTGGCTCAGTTGCTTAAGTGTCTCACTTCAGGCCAGGTCATCATCTCCCAGTTCATGAATCTGGGCCGTGCATCGAGCTGTCTGCTGTCATCACAGAGTCCACTGTGAATCCTCTGTCTGCCTCTCTCTGCCCCTACCCTGTTCATACATGCTTGCTCTCTCTCTCTCTCTCTCTCAAAAATAAACATTAAAATACATTTCTTTGAAAAATGATATTAAAAAGTCCTACACCAGTCGAGGGGCAAATATCAACTTTATATTTTCTGTTAAGGTAAATATTCCTGTATTAGCTCAGACCAATGCATAAAGATTATTTACCTAGATAAGTAAGTTTACCAAATTTTCATTTTCTTTATACTGAATAGTACTTTGGGTCCTAAAGTATGGTGTGAAAGCTGTAATCCCTTCAAACTAAAAAAAAATTAGAAAGCTATTGTTGAGATTTTCAATCATCTTATGATTGTACACACATCATCTCCATGATGGAATAGTGGAATGCCACTCCAGAATTTTCAGTAGATCATCTCCCAACAGGGACCATTTTAAATGGAAATAAACAGGTGACCTAGGCAAAATTTATGAGCACATGTTTATTTTTTAATGTTTTTTAATTTATTTTTGAGAGACAGAGAGAGACAACATGAGCAGGGGAGGGTCAGAGAGAGAGGGAGACACAGAATCCTAAGCAGGCTCCAGGCTAGCTAGCTGTCAGCACAGAGCCTGACACGGGGCTTGAACCCATGAACCATGAGATCATGAACTGAGCCAAAGCCAGATGCTTAACCAACTGAGCCATCCAGGTGACCCATATGGGCACATGTTTAAAATTAAACCAGATCCCAAATTTCCTAAGAATTTTTTTTAAAAATTCTTGATTTTTAAAGAAATTAAATTATATTTTTCTTTACAAAACCTGAAAGTCCATTCCCAATTTTTCTTACCAGAGCAACCTGTTGGTTTTCTAGGATTGGTTTCACTGGCTACTTGGCTTATTCATGTATGTATGTATGTATGTATGTATGTATATATGTATATATTTAGAGGAGTGGGTACTGGGCAGAGTATTATATACCTTGATTATCTTTTTATTAATCCTAATTTTCTACATATACGTATCTTTCTCCTTTATTTTATGAGCCAGTTGACACAGAACATATTTCTGTATGATTTGTTTTAATTGAATTGTAATGTATATTAGCAAAGACACCTTATTTTAAAGAAAGAGGGTTTCAAAATAATTACAAAGAAGTACAGTAAGGATAGAGCCCAAGCATTTCCCACTAAGATCTTCAGGTTGAAAATATAGATTATCATTCTAATGTACCTTTTGAAAGGTGTTGATCAACATTTGCCTTACATTAGCTTTCACTGATTTGTAAGTCTTACTCACACATGTACATTAAAGGCAAAAATGCGGGACACCTAGGTGGCTCAGTCCGATGAGTGTCCAACTCTTGATTTCAGCTCAGATCATGATCTCCTGGTTGTGGGTTAGAGCCCCTTGTCGGGCTCTGTGCTGACAGTTCAGAGTCTGCTTGGGATTCTGTCTCTCCCTCTCCTTTTGTCCCTACGTCCTCCCAAAATAAATAAATAAATTCTAAAATATTTTAAAATAAAGGTAAACATGCTTTATAATGCCATAAAATAAGAAATGCCACTCACTAGAATTAACAACTCAGGCAACAACAGATGTTGGGGAGGATGTGGAGAGAGAGGAACCCTTTTGCACTGCTGGTGGGAACGCAAACTGGTGCAGCCGTTCTGGGAAACAGTATGGAGGTTCCTCAAAAAGTTAAAAATAGAACTGCCTACAACCCAGCAATTGCACTACAACTATTTAGCTAAAGGATACAAGAGTGCTATTTCAAAGAGGCACATGTACTCCAATGTCAACTTTCACTCCGAATCCCTATTCCACAGAGATCTGATCTAGAAGAAAACATGGAAATCTTAATAGTAACTATCTTTGGGTAATGGAATTTGTAGTTATTCTTCTTTGTGATTTCCCATGGTTTTCCTGTTTTTGAAATGAAAGCATACTATTTCATAAGGTCCTTCAGGATATAGAACTCTCCACCTCATTACTGCTATTGTCTCCAATGTCCTCTCAGTTCTGGCCACCCTGTCATGTGTGGTTTCCCTAATGTGCCGTTTTCTTTTAGGCTCCTGTGTCCTTGTAAGCTTTTCAGCAAAGAACAATGTCAGAAGAGCTAAGAACCGCCCAAGAATAGTGTAGATCTAAAGCAAATGCAGGAGACAGAGAATAAACAGTGAACATAAGGAAAATGAAGAGTGTAGAAGAAAAAGGAATAGAATTAGAAAGGAAAATGATAGATAGATAGATAGATAGATAGATAGATAGATAGATGATAGATAGATAGATAGATAGATAGATAGATAGAAAGATAGGCCTATATGTGCAAGGTTAGACGATCATTTGTTAGTTGCTTGGGAGGTCACTCTGGGCTCCCATGTCTACATCTGATCCAAATAGTCAGCAGTGATACACCGCCTTTTTCCAGCTTTTTGCATTACTAGAAAACAAACCAATTAAATATATATACAAACTGGTATACATTTGATGTGTCAAAATATATTCCACTTGCTTAAGACTCTCACAGAGAAATGCAGGACATGACAAGTTAATTGGGAATAAAATTATATGAGGAGCTGCCACCATATGAAAAGGAAAACCAATTGGCAGGGATGGTGAAACCTTAGAGCTAAATGGATTCTTTAGTGGTTGTTTTACTCCATTTGGGCTGCTATACCAAAATACCATATGCTGGTGGCTTATAAATAACAGAAATAGGTTTCTCACAGTTCTGGAAGCTGAAATTCCAAGATCAGCAAACCATCATGGTAGGTAGGGTTGTGCTGAAGGGTTTCTTCAATATTGCAGACCACTGCCAGGTCTGCCATGGGCAGCTAGTGGGTCTTGCTGTATCTTCATGTGGTGGATGGGGTTAGGGAGCAATCGGAGGTCTCTTCATAAGGGCACTAATCCCATTCATAAAAGCTCCACCCTCAGGACCTAATCACCACCCAAAGGCCCCATCTAATGCCATCATCTCAGGCATTAGGTTTTCAATATATGCACTTTGAGGAGATCTAAACATTCAATTTATAGCAGTGGTTTCCAACACAAATTATGCTTTAAACTGGAGAATTATGGGGCGCCTGGGTGGCTCAGTCGGTTAAGCCTGCGGCTTCGGCTCAGGTCAGATCTCACATTTGTGAGTTCGAGCCCCGCGTCAGGCTCTGTGCTGACAGCTAGCTCAGAGCCTGGAGCCTGCTTCCAGTTCTGTGTCTCCTCTCTCTGCCCCTCCCCCTCTCATGCTCTGTCTCTCTATCAAAAATAAATAAAACATTAAAAAAATTAAAAAAAAATAAACTGGAGAATGATCTAAACCCACCAACAAAATCTTCAGAAGAAAGGAATACAAAGAGGGAAGATGGGAAGGGAAAAAAGAAACTGCTAAAATCTGAAGAGGAGTTGAGAAAAAGTGAACGGGCAAGGAGACAAAAGAGTTTGTATCACGGTTAGTCTCAAAGAGCCTTTCTCAACTGGGGATGAATTGGCTCACAAGGGACATTTGGCATTGTCTGGAAATGTGTTTGGTTGTCACCACCAGGGGAAGGGCCCTACTGGCATCTAGTGGGTAGGAGGCCAGGATGCTGCTAACCATCCTATTATGCATGGGACAGACCCCACAACAATGGATTATCCAGCCTGAAATGCCAGTAGTGGTGAGGGTGAGAGTTGCTGGTCTAAAACTATTCCTCTGATTGCAGCATGCAGTTTTGAAGTAATCAGCATCCCTCTCGCGGAGAATCTGTTACTCTTTAAAGACTACCAGAAAAAGATTTTCTTGACAGGCACTCATGATCTTATCTTCCTCCCAAGCTCACAGCAGTTCTTCCCTTGAGGCTATTTGCACTTGGGATTGGTCTATTTTCCAAACAAATACCCTAACCCTAAGGGCACAGAACACATACAACTCACCTATAATTACCTCAAAAATTTACCCTTGCTGACCAAACAAGGAAATCTTTGTAAGATATGTAAACTAGAAAACATTTTCTACTTTCAGTTTTTAAAATTGCCATTCAAAGTGTACCTCTCATGAACTGTTATAAGGCATACATCCAAAAGCTGAAATACTGATTAAAACACAGAGAACATCCAGTAATCATAGCAATTAAAACAACATTAACTCCCTTCAGGTTAGGCCACCTAAGAAACAGTCAAATTCATGGGGCGTCTGGGTGGTTAGTTGGTTGGGCATCTGGTTTTGGATCAGGTCATGATCTCACGGTTTGTGGGTTCGAGCTTCGCGTCAGGCTCTGTGCTGACAGCTAGCTCAGAGCCTGGAGCCTGTCTTCGGATTCTGTGTTTCCTATTCTCTCTCTGACCTTCCCCTGCTCATGCTGTCTCTCTCAAAAATAAATAAAACATTAAAAAAAAGAAGCAGTCAAATTCAGCTTTGTGCCATGCTCTAAAGCTCAAAAACTATATTCCCACTTGAACAAAGGAGAATTTGTAGAAACCAGGCCTTCCTTGCAAGGAAATGTTCTCTCCCTGGTTCCCTGCAGTGTGGATTCAAGAGAGCAAGGAGGAAACCCATTGCCTTGCTTTAATTATTCAGGGACAGCACAAGGAGATAAACAAGGTCAGGTCAACTTCAGGAATATAATGATTTCCTGTACTTCTCTGACTTCTAAATATACATCTGTATTTGGCAAATATAATATTAAACCTAAACTTATGTTTTCTCTGTATCATTGTCAATGCTCAGAAAAAATATTGTCCTGGATTCACAGGATGCAGTATAGAAATGGCTGGTTGGAACTTTAAACCCAATTCAGGTTGTATTTTTATCTTTGAATAAGAAACAAGATAAAGTTATATTTATTTCTTAATGAGACAGAGAATGACAAGTTGAAAGAAAATACTAAACCATCTGGAGCTTTGCAATATGACCCAAGGCAAGGTAGACTTCTTTATAAGGTGTTGCTTCTTGAATCCTGTCTCTATGGAGAGTTTTGTTCTTAAATTTGTTCATTTCACAAACTTTGATTGAGTACCTGTGGGTATCAGGTAGAACATGTTCACAGACTAGTATTGCACTGGACTAAGATCGGTTTCTTAACTACCTTTGTGTGCCTTTATTAACACCCCTGGACAGACAGGGATGTGTATAGTCTTCCTCATTTCCCCTTGGCTACTACAGATTTTGAAGGAACACGGCTTGGCTTACCATGGCTTCATTTATCTGACTGGTGAGGGGCCCTCACCTAGAATCAGTAATCCTGCAATTAATTAGAATCCAACTAACTGGAAAGCTGAGCTGAGTAGGATTCTTTCAGTGGAGGAGCAAAGGACAAGAAGGTGAACCATGGGATGCTAGACAAAGTAAAGGCAGAAAGGACATCAAATATGATTTAGTTTTACTCCTTCATCGGACTGTTGAGGAAAACAAGATTGGAAAGGAAGAAAGAGATACTATCAAGGTCACACAGCTATTTAGTGGCAGAATTGGACTCAGATCAAGATTTCCAATTCTAATTCCAGTGCTTTATCAACTACTCACAAGAAGCCACCCCAAATTTTCAAAGAATATCCTGGAACAACTATACATTTTGTTCATTTTATAATATTTTCTATATCTGAACGGCTGTACAATAAAAAATCATGTTCAGAATGGCAACCCTGACTTACCGTAAGATTTTCAATTATAATAGATTAAATTATGATCATTTGGATTAAAACAGAAAGTAGATTCATATTTAAGAGTGATTTTCAACAAGAATGGCAATTTTTTAAAAGTTCTATTTAACCTTAAGCTATCCACCAAATCCAATTAACTAGAACCCCCAGTTTTCTGGGCATTTAGCCTCATCAAGATTTTAATATAAATAGAATAAAACCTAGATTACATCTCCAGGCAGGGGAATTTAACTGAACTATAAATATTCACTGAAAGAAAAAAAAGGATAACTTGGAGTTCTTTATATTCCAGAGAAATATTGTTACAGTACAAAGAATACCAGATTGGTTACATGAAGACTTGAATTTTAGCTCCAACTCTTGCTCTAAACTGCCACATGGACACATTAGTAAAATTTCCCACAACCTAGTGTCCTTATGTTTAAATTGGGCATACTTTCTGTTATATCTACCTTCCCAGGGTTGTTTAGAGTTTAAAATGAAATAATGAGTGAAAGAACTTTGAACATAAAGTTATATGTACACACTTAAATATGCATATATGCCCACGTGGGCACACAGACAGGTGTGCACATGTATACAAGTCATATTACCTAAAATCTGAGTGTTTTGAAGATTAAGAAAAATATTTAGTTGCCAGTGTGTCTAATAAAAAGCAAACAGCCATGTTACCATAAAATTATCTAAGTTAAATATACTATTCATGTATCTTTTTTCAGTAAATAAAAAAATTTGAAAGAATAAGACTGTTATAGATTAAAAACAATTACTTTAGTCAAAAGATAGGGGAAATAGCAGATTGTGAATGTTTTCTTCCAGAAGAAAGTCAGTTTACTTAGAAGGCTAATACTATGCCACGAAAGGAAAGAATCAATGATTCTGTGTTTTTATGTTATCCTTGATATTTTGGTAGTTGCATTGGATATAATCATAAGTTAGTTTTTATAATATCAATGAAAGCCCTGTGTGTACATATGTCATTATTGAGTACCTTCATCAGTAACAGTGGACT
The DNA here is from genome assembly GCF_006229205.1 of Suricata suricatta. Classification (NCBI taxonomy): domain Eukaryota; kingdom Metazoa; phylum Chordata; class Mammalia; order Carnivora; family Herpestidae; genus Suricata; species Suricata suricatta. Next base: position 86,950,911 of record NC_043717.1, read on the forward strand.
GCCTAGTGTTTTGTGTATGCCAGATGGAGACAGGAAGTCTAAATTATAACCTTGGGTTGGCCAATATGGAAATATGACTTATATTTGAGCCAACTTTAAATAAGGGTGCAAGGGTATAATGCCACCCTTCATAAGAATAGAAAAGACAAACTTCTTGCACCTAAAGAATTCATGATTCCCCTGAGGTGGTGATATCATTAGCTATATGCCCTTGTTGAAACCTGGCAACCCGGGAAGCCTGTACTACTGTGTGGGATTGTGCGGTTTTCTTTAGCAGTATGTGACCATTCCTGCAAGGTGCCATCTTCTTCATCATCAAGGAAACTTGATCTTTAACTTGGTCTGTTGGTTTCTTTCTGTCAATGACATCACCAGCCTAGGAACTACTATGTACTCCTACAATGAATATAGTTCCCCCCCTTCCGCCCGCACCATGCCACTGTTTTTTTCCTCCTTCCAATTTATATGGAAGTTTGCCCTAATTCATCTTCCTCTCTATCTACACTTCCATTTCAGAATAGTAGTCTACCTTCCGTTGCCATTTTTTTTAACCACTTACCAATTCCTCAAACCCACTGCAGTCTAGCTTTGCTCCTACTTCTCTGATGACATCGGCTGCTTCAAAATCAAGAAGTCTGTAGTTGACAGAATGAAAGGTCTCTCCTCATCCACACTATAGTTGACTCCTCTGAAGCATGTGAAAACCATGATCATGGTCTCCTTGAAATATTTTGTTGTTTCTTCTCTTCTATTATTATTACTCCTCAGTAACCTATGCTGGTCTGTTTTCCTTCATGGGCCTAAGATGTTAAGTGTTCTCATGGTTTGGTTTATGGTCTTCTTACACTAAACTCTGGGTTTTTCAATATTTCCTCCTTCATTCATGGAAATTCACTTATTATGTCAACCTATGAAGTTCTCCATAATTCCTGAATATCATGTGCTCTGGAATCAGATAGACTTGCAGTGATACTAGCTTCATTACATACTAACTGGTGGCCTTGTAGCAGATTGTTCAACTACTCTAAGCCTCAGTTTTAAAACATGAAAGTTGGCATACATGTGATAATGGCTCGATGCAATGTTTGGCACATAGTAAGCATTTGGTAAGTGGTAGGAGGAAAACTTTTCCTCTCTTTCTTCCTCTCCTGGGACCCAGATCCTTATTTTCAACAATTTATTGAATACTGAGCTTTTCCAATATGGATGCCCCACATGAATGTTTCAATATTTCCTAAACAAAACTTACTGCCTGCTTCTACCAACTACTATTTCTGATTTCAGAAATCTGTGCCATCTGTAATTCCCCACTCAGTTGCTCTGTCTGTCCATATACCTTACAAAAATTCTGTTAAACATTATGAGCTAAGCATTGAGGCATCAAAGTAGAAAAAGAAGACATATTCCTTCCCTCAAGTTGCAGCAGGGAATAAAGACAAGTAAATAAAATATTTGGAAGGCAAATACACAACGGAATAAGGTCTTCACAGACATATGCACAAGATGCTATGAGCCCACAGATAAGGGAAAATACCATAAAAGGTGCTGTGGGGAAGTGAAGGCAGGTGAAAAAGACTTCTAAGAGGTATCTTTGGCTTCTTTTCCCTTCTCCCATATTACATCTACTAGACCACAAGTCATGGGATATTATTAGCCTCAATATAATTACATTTTAGGATGAAAGCAATCTTCCCCCCATTAGAATGTAAGCTCCATAAAGGCATGGATTTTGTCTGTTTTGTTCCCTGCTGTAGCCCTAGCAACTAGAACACTGGCTGGTCCATGGTGGGCACTCAACAAATATTTGTCAAAATTGGCTAAAACTTATTTATGCTAGAATTAATTTATCATAGTATTTATATTGAACTATTTTTCATTTAAACTATTCACATTATACACATGCTTATATCCTCAGATATCACACCAAAAAAGATTAACAGAATGAAGAAGCAGATGTTACTGTTTATTTGCTTATCTCTTCGCCAAAGGGGGCAACACTTTTTGAGCTTTCATTCTTTAAAAGGAATAGTCGGTATCACACTTTCACAATTCTTGAAGAGACATTTCAAAGACCTCAAGATTTAACCTGATCTTATCTTTTGCTTTTAAAGCTACAAACATTTTTGTGTTGTGGAATTAATAAAGAACCAGCTGGATTCTCCCAAAGGGGGTGTTTAGTAGAATGTCTTTGATACACACACACACACACACACACACCTCTGTAGAAAATAAGGAGAATAGTTGACAGGAAAATCATTCTTTGTTACTTCAAATACGTTTCATACTTTTAGTAAAATATAACACACAAGGGTCTATTAACCTGACATGGCAATGAAAATATTTATTATGATTAACTGGATAACTTTGTAGTCAATGAGGTTCTTAAGAACTAGTTTCTTTCTTGACCAAAACCAGATATTTCTATTTTAAATATACACTCAGGATAGGTAAGTATGTATGATGAGGAGGCAAAAAACTTGCTACAGAGGTACCTCTAACATTTAATTTTGGTTTACTACATTCACATGTTTCATCAATCAACCCATTTTTTAAAATTCCCTAAAACATCTGTTTAGATTCACATTTGAATCGCTAAAAAAAATCTCCTCCGTATTAAGACTAGATTTCATCTCACCTATGGTGAAATTTCCCTTCCTGATAAAATGAAACACATTATGTTTGCCTATAGTTTATACTTCGAAAGTGAAACTGAAAAAAGTCAAATCAAAAGCATTTTTAAAAATAATACCACCACCAAAGTGACTGGAGACTATATCACGATAATCTGTAAAATATTGCTCTTCACTGCCTAAGCACAATAGACTATTATAGATGTATTTTTACTTACAATATTTAAAATATATTTTTAAGTCTACAGAATTCGCCTTCATGTAAATTTAACATATTTCACATCCATCATTTGGTGTAGGCTGAAAAGCTTGGTTGATTCCTGTTCATCTGTAGTAAACAGGATTTATAGGTCATAGATTAGTTCTACGAAGTCTTTTCCTGTCTTAAAAAGAATCTTTAAATCTGTGGCTGAAGATAGATTTTGCTAACCCCAGTGCTGTTAAAGGATTAAAGTATGAGATATTGTTGGATCTAACCACTGAATATGTACATTCTGAGCCTTTTTTTCCTCGAGTCATTATTGAAAGAAAAAATATATCTCTAAATCTATTTTTCCATTGCAAATGTACTAAAGAAAAAAACCTACTTATAAATGTTAGTATATTTTAGCATTACTATATAACAAAGAAATATAACTACCACTGGAGAACTTACATTTATGGGTTAATATTCAAAAAGTATTATTCCACAGATATTTGAATCACTATCATCACTACTAATGAACATTTCTTCTTATTTCCCCAAGACAGATACTAGCTCCAGAAGTCTGGTTACAAGCACGGGTCATATAGATTTCATTTCTTGTTCTATTCTTTGCCAACACCTCCTCTGCCAATGGCCATAGCTCTTTTTTTGTAAAAATAACCCTGTTGACTCCACTTAAATGTCACATTGGCCTAAAGCCAGCAAGGGCAGTAGCCTCATACCAAGCTACAGCCATCTGTCAGAATATGCTAAAAAAAAAAAAATCAATGTAAATAGTTGCTATCCCCTCTTCTGGCCAGTCATGACTCCACACAATTCTGATTTGTCTTCGTGAGTTGAAGTGGTTATGATAATATCAAATCCAAGCTCTCAGGAGTATTAAATGTCACAGCAGAATCTTTAAGAATCATTTTGGTGACTAGATCATGGTTAATGTCCATCATCATCACTTGAGGCTTGTGAAAGTTAAGGTCTAGAGCCAACACTTGGCCAAAAATTCCTCATGGGTGAGAGTATCAAGTAAACTTTGAGTTAGGAGTTTGAATGAGGAATAGCAAAGAAAGCAAATAAGGCAAACTAAAAATGACTGTAATTCCATTTCAAAGTAAATCCAGATAAAGAGGTCAAGAAAGTTAAGAGAATTGCTCCACTTCTCTGCAGGGAATGGGTGCTGTCTGAGTTTTTGATAGAAATGAGTACTACTCTATTTAGCCTTGTGTTAAAGGCAGAGCAATCTACTCACATACAAAGTGTGCGGACAGAATGGAGAGACAAATATAGAAAGAAAAGTGGTAAGTCTAGAATTCTGAGAAGCGAGAATGGAGCAAAAGCCAGTGCCAATGGAATGAAGAAAGGAGGAATATGACATAGAAGAAGAACAGAAATCGAGGAGGAAACTAAAATGAGTGTGCAAATCACATGTGAGATCTAAAATAACCCTTGTAACAACATTATGATAATGAGTGTTATTAACCCAGTTTTAAGGTCAGGAAGCTAAGGTTCAGAAAGATTCAATAATTTGCCTAAGTACAGACAGCTAATAAGGAACAAACTGAAACTGAAACCACCCACATCTGCTGTTTTCTACAGTCAAAATTCTTAACCACTCTTCCAACTTTTATGAAGAAGGTACAACATTGTACCACTAAAAGTATATAATAGCACTGAGATCAAGGCTTATCCCACAGGCAGGGCAGAAAAAAGGCTTTCTGGAAAAGAATCAGAATAAAATAATCTTCAAACTAAAGGGTATTCAAGGACAAGTCTCTGGGTAAGGAAAGAGAATATGGCAATTTAACAGCAGGAATTACGGAACGAAATTTTGATTTCTGGATCATAGCTTAAAATTTTTGGACTCTTGGCGGGGGGCCTGGATGGCTCAGTCGGTTAAGCATCTGACTTCAGCTCAGGTCATGATCTCATAGTTTGTGGGTTCAAGCCCCATGTCGGGCTCTGGGCTGACAGTTCAGAGCCTGGAGCCTGCTTCAGATTCTGTGTCTCCCTCTCTCTCTGCCCCTCCCCTGCTCATGATCGGTCTCTCAAAAATAAATAAACATTAAAAAATTTAATAAAAAGTTATATACTTTTGGTTCAAGAATGATTATCTCTTCTTAGTATAAAAATAAATATATTTACTTATAGACCAGACAACCTAGTAAAGACAGTTTAAATGGCAAATGGAGTGGTGCCTGGGTGGCTCAGTGAGTTAAGTGTCTAACTCTTGATCTCGGCTCAGGTCATGATCTCACCTTCCATGAGATTGAGTCCCACATAGGTCTCTGCACCGACAGTGCCAAGCCTGCTTGGGATTCTCTCTCTCCCTGTTTCTTTGCCCTTTTCCCACTCTCCCCTCCCTTTCTCTCTCAAAATAAATAAATAAACATTTAGAAAAAACTAACCTGTTAGAGCAGTTTGGGGAAATAATATTATACTTTTTAATAAATAAATAAATAAATAAATAAATAAATAAATGGCAAATGGAGGAACAAGGAGAGGAAGAATAGAAAGAATAATGCTTAATATTACTGAATTGGATAACTGGTCATGATGCATGACATTGAGTAGACTTTTCCTCCATTTTGTATCAAATGCCGTCCCACGGTTTTATTATTAATTATATGTATTAGTAGTAGTAAATTACTTTTAGGTCATTTGCTCAGGGAAATTTCTTCTTTCCCATTTTCCTCCCTCCACACTTCCTTTGGGTTAGATCTACCACCTCCAAGTGTTTGTAGCTTGGAACTTCTTAAATTTAATAAAGCACTTATGATACTGTTATTTATTTCACTTTACCTTCTTTTTTGTCCAATTTTTTTGAAGTTCATTTATTTTTCAGAGAGACAGAGAGACAGGGTGAAAGTAGGAGAGGGGCAGAGAGAGAGGGAGACATAGAATCTGAAGCAGGTTCCAGGCTCTGAGCTGTCAGCATAGAACCCGATGTGGGGCTCAAACTCTTGAACTGTGAGATCATGACCTGAGCTGAAGTTGGACACTGAACCGACTGAGCCACTCAGGCACCCCTTCTTTTGCCTTCTTTACTATAAAAATTGGTTGAACGTAAAGATCCTGGCCCTGTATACAACTGAGGTTCAAAGTCTGACCTGGATCTGCTACTTCCTACCTGTGGGATTTTTCAAAGTTCTTTAACCTGTCCTTACCTCAGTTTTCTCATTTCTCAGCTGAAGCTGGGGACACTAATAGGATCTACCGCACAGAGTTATTGTAAGGATTAAAGGAACTGAGTTATGAAGACCCAGAACAGTGGCCAGCAGGTAGTGATGCGATATATTTAGCTATCATTATCACTAGTACTCTACGTTTCTGGAGTACGTGGGCTCTTCTTCCTCACAGTAGTTGTAGTGCATGACGAATAATCAGTAAATGTTTGCTGAATGCCTTGCTCTGCGGGGCATGCTTAATAGTCCACAGACTGGGAAGGATATGTGAATATTAGATGTTTTTAGAGAAGATTAAAGCTAATGTGGCTCTCTGAACTGTAGTGACTCTGAATTCTTCTTTGCCAGCATGTCAGTGCCAGGTTCTTATATTAAAACTATGTTTATTGTACACTTTCTATGTGCCCAGCTCTGAGAAGACATTTTTCATAGACCATCTTATTTCGTTCTCACAACAACCACACAAGGGAGGATCTCTCATTTCCTCCACCCAACAGATGGGAATTGAGGCCGATGGAAGTTAAGTAATGTGTCCCAATTCATAATCATATTAAGTGCTATTTGAGCACACACAGTTACACACATCACCCAGACTCTCCATCTCCATCTCTGGCAATGTGCCCATCTTTCCAGGTTGTGAAAGATGCATCTCTCACTGTGCCGCAAAAAAGATAATCCAAGAAGAGGCTTAGGGGAGGAGCTGGAAAAGCTGATCTCTGAATACGGGAGGGCTGAAGGCAGGACATAATCTTGAATGTACTGGGTAGTGGGGGAATTATTTCTATGAATGACAGAAGGCAGGGAAGAATCTAAAAGCTGTTCTGAAGATTTATCACAGGGCAATCACAAAGCCTCAGACACGTGTGCCATCAAAACCCAGGGGAAGGAATGGTTCTAATGATTGGAATTTGGTGGTTGCTATAAAGTGAATGTATCCTCCCAAAATTCATATGTTGAAACCTCATTTCTAGGATGTTGGTATTCAGAGGTGGAGCCTTTAGGAGGTCATAAGGTCATGAGGGTGGAGCTCTCATGAATGGGACCTTATAAATGGACAACTCTAGAGATTTCCCTTGCCTTTTCTGCCATATTGAGGAGAGAGTGAGAAGACAGCAGTCTATGAAATAGGAAGGGGGCTGTCACCAGACTTGCCAGTGCCTTAATCTTAGATTTCCCAGCCTCCAGAACTATGAGAAATGAATCCGTGCTGCTTAAAGCCAGTCTGTGGCATCTTTGTTATAGCAGCCTGACTGGACTAATGCCGTGGTGAAAGAGTATATTCTATTTGAAAGCACGCTAAGAGAGAAAGTGAAGCGTTGTTGTGTTTACCTGGGGAAAGCATGAACATAAGGGTAGAAACATCTTTAATTAGATGAAGACAAAAATAGAAAGGGACAAAAGTAAAGTTGTTTCTTGTGTTTAACTATCGGTTTTATCATTCTAACATTTATCAAGTGCTTACTATGTGCCTGGCTGCTTGACATACATTGCAGCTATTAACTCCTTTAATCCTTACAATTACCTTCTGAACAAATGCTACCATCATCCTTAATTTCCAGATGAGAAAATTGAGGCATGGCAATGTTACATAATATGCCTAAGTTCACACAGGTAATAGCTGGTGGATCAGGGAGCCTGCAATATGCCCAGTTCAAGGAAATGGATGCTCATTTCCAACACACACCACAAACGTGCCCTAAGAGTAACGTGCAATGAACATGAGTGATTTCAACTCCAAAGACATCTGCTAAATGCATGATTTAACCAAAGCAGATATATGACAGATCATCCACCTCCCTTGTTGAAAACTTTACCTCCTAGAAGGTAGAGAAATTAAGGATATTTGCTTTCTCACTGACTAGAAAAGAGAAGCTGGTAAGTCAAGGTGATAGGAACCATTCAAGAAAGCAGCTATTTTAGCTGAAGAGTCCCTAAGTATACTATGAAGCCAAATCCTAGCTTTAGGAAAGCAGTTCTTTAAAGTGAATCAGTATGATTCCAGACCCTGAGACATTTCAAAAAAAAGAGTTGGATTAAAAGTTTGAAAAGTCTGGAATGCCTGGGTGACCCAGTCAGTTAAGGGTCCGAGTTCAGCTTGGGTTATGATTTCACGGGGTCTGTGAGTTCGAGCCCCATGTCGGGCTCTGTGTTGACAGCTCAGAACCTGGACCCTAATTCAGGTTCTGTGTCTCCCTCTCTCTCTGCCCCTCCTCCTCTCTCTATTTCTCTCTCTCTCTCTCTCTTTCTCAAAATAAATAAACATTAAAAATATTTTTAAAAAAGAGTTGGAAAGATTTGTTGCCTATTGAAACCAGTATGCCTGTACTGGGTGCTTTCTATTCAGTTTAGATTTCTAAAGAACATTTAGCAAAAAAAAAGACATGAAATCAAGGATAAATAAATATAAGTAAAAAAAAATATATAAGTAGATGTTGGCAAGGATGCAGAGAAAGAGGATCTCTTTTGCACTGCTGGTGGGAATGCAAACTGGTGCAGACACTTTGGAAAATGGTATGGAGCTTCGTCAAAAAATTAAAAATAGAACTACCCTACAACTCAGCAATTGCATTACTATGTATTTATCCAAAGGATACAGGTGTGCTGTTTCGGAGGGGCACATGCACCCCAATGTTTATAGCAGCATTATCAACAATAGGGATAGGGGGTGCCTGGGTGGCTCAGTCAGTTGAGCGTCCAGCTTCAGCTCAGGTCATGATCTCATGGTTCATGGGTTCGAGCCCCACATTGGGGTCTGTGCTGACAGCTCAGAGCTTGGAGCCTACTTCAGATTCTGTCTCTCCCTCTCTGACCCTCCCCTATTCACGCTGTCTCTCTCACTTTCTCTCAAAAAATAAATAAAACATTAAAAAAATTAAAAAAACCAATACCAAAGTATGGAAAGAGCCCAAATGTCCATCAATAGATTAATGGGTAAAGATGTGATGTGTTACATACATATAAATGGAGTATAACTCGGCAATCAAAAAGAATGAAATCTTGCCATTTGCAACTACATGGACGGAAATGGAGAGTATTGTGCTAAGTGAAATTAGTCAGAGAAAGACAAATATCACATGACTTCACTCATAGGAGGACTCCAAGACAGAGAACAGATGAACATAAGGGAAGGGAAGCAAAAATAATACAAAAACAGGGAAGGGTATAAAACATAAGAGACCCCTAACTATGGAGAACAAACAGAGGGTTACTGGAAGGGTTGTGGGAGGGAAGATGGGCTAAATGGGTAAGTGGCATTAAGGAATCTACTCCTGAAATCATTGTTGTACTATATGCTAACTAACTTGGATGTAAATTAAAAAAAAAATTAAAAAAAGAACAAAAAGAAAATAATGCCAATAAAGTTCATATACCAAATGAGCCTGAAGCTTGGGAAAAAAAAACTACTAACAGTGACAGACAGTTGTTGGGTTGTTTTTAGATATATATTTAGAGCAAGAAGGTCATGGATGGGATAGACGTGTAGCACATCCAATGCTATTGCATGCCTGAGATCAGGGAGGCCTTCTCAATGACTAGTTTTCCTTGTGGAAAAAAATGATCATAGACCTAAAAGGGTAAAGTGAATATCAGTAAACCATAAACTGAAGCCTAATATAGTCAAAGTGTTCCTAAGAAGGCACTCAACTGTTCTGAATGAATTAAAATTCTATTCTGGGAGTGGTGACAAGTCTTGTAGATTTTATTGCCTAGTCATTTTGCTAAAGTTTCAGGACTGTGGTGTGGGTGATAGGTGTCAGAAGACCAGAGACAGCAGGCGTTGGCTTTGGTTTTTAAAAGGAACAGGAAGCACAAGACCAACAGACATCTGGTTGACTGAGTGCACAATTCTAGAACATGGTAGTACAATGATGATTTGTAAGCAGTTTTTAAAAAGATAGTAACCATAAGAAGGCAGCACAAATCCTCTAAGAACAAGCCATGTTAGACAAATCTCATTTCATTTCTATTTTTGACATGGTTTTTGGATTGGCAGGTCAGTAAAAATGTAAGCATACTGTATGTGGAATCAGCAAGGCATTTGACAAGGTCTCTCATGATATGCCTGTGAACAAGATGGAGAAATGTGGATTGGATGCTAGTAAAACAATGCTACCTGATGGACAAGTGTCAACCCACAGGAAGGATTCCAGTGGCATGTCACAGAGCTCTGACCTTGATCTTGCCCTATTAATGACTTATATAGAAAGGAGGAAAGCATACCTAACAAAACTACAGATGACAGAATTATGGGAGCAATAAAATGAAAATACCTCGTATCGCAGAATTAGAATTAAATTACATCTCCACAGGCTAACAAAGTGAAATCAAATGAAGTCAAATCCAGGCTCTAAACATATTTTCACCTTCACCTCATCCCAAACACACAATTTAAAAAGCTCCATGTAATTTTAGAATAGAAGAAAAGTGGCTTAGCCTCAGAATTTGTCAAGAAGTTTTAAGAGTTCAGTTACTAAGTGTTCTCAATATGTATCAGTAGTGTCGTGTAGCCACAAAAAAAGCTGACATTGGCATAGACTGCATTAACAGAAGTATTTAGTTTAGAACAAAGGAGACAACTGATTGTTGCTCATAGCACAAATCTCTGAATGAGTCAATCAAGGTGATTGCTGAGAGTTCCATCTAAGGTACATCAGCTCTGCTACCCGCCCTTGTGGCCACGCTGTAGTTTTTTTTTTTAATCACATGGCCCTTTTTCTCCCCTGGCCTCACCTGACTGAGAGAATACAGTTGTCTCCCCTTATCTGAGGAGATACATTCCAAAATCCTCAGTGGATGCCTCAAACCACAAATAGTACTAAATCCTTTATATACTAGCTTTTCTCCTATACATACCTATGAGAAAGTTTCATTTATAAATTAGGCATGGTAAGAGATTAACAACAATAACTAATAATAAAATAGAATACATATAACTATATCATAAGAAGTTATGTGAATGTGGTCTTTCTCTCAAACTTACTGTACTGTACAAACTTACTCTCTTACTGTACTGTACTCACACTTCTTCTTGTGATGATGGGACATGATAAAAGGCCTACGTGACGGGATGAAGTGAGGTGAATGACGTAGGCCTTGTGACACAGTGCGTGAGGCCGCTACTGACTTATTGTCAGAAGGAAGAACATCCGCTTCCAGACCAAGGTTGACCATGGGTAACTGAAACTGCAGAAAGCGAAACCACCAATAATGGGGAACAACTTTATCTTGAAAAGATGCTCTCAATTATTTCAGGCGACCTGAATGAACTCTGCACCTTGCCACCAAGGAGCCTAATAAAACCCCTCCCACTGCATTCAGCCTTGGCCGTGACACTTCACGAGGAGTTTGGTCAGCACTTCAGAACTGTGCTCTAATGAGACCAGGATGGAGGATCTGAAACTGGCTGATGTGAGGAAATGGTGGAAGGGACCAGGGAAACATTTGTGCCAAAGAACAGAATCAGGAACAGTGAAGGGCCATCAGGTGTGTGAAGGATTTTATTTATTCTGTGAGATTGCAGAACGAGATCTGGGAGAAATGTTAAGAAGTGGGAGATTTTGGTTCAATAAGAATCCTCCAGGAGTTGGTGGAGGTGGAATGGAATGCCTGAGGAATGACTCAATTACCTATTTTGGAGGTATTTAAGCAGAGGCAGGTGACCACTTAGTAAGGACAGTCATATTACCTTTGAATTGTGTAATGCTTTGCAGTGCACAGAGCACTTTCTGCCACACTAGCTTGATCTACACACATTAAGACAGGCATCTTTACATTCATTTTCACAGATGAGGAAGCTGAGGCTAAGAGAGGTTATGTTATGCAGCTTGTGAGTAAGTGCCAGGGTGCCCAGTTACCCTTTACTGACTGCATGTGAAATAAACATTTCAAAGGATATATCTGGAAAACCCTAGCTCATCAGGCTGATAGGGTTTCTAGGTTTGTAGAAAATTTGTCTTTGTGATACTGAATATATTCCCAAATGTACTAAAAAGGTACTTTCTGCACAATCTCACATGAAAACTTATGTTCTTCTCTGCGTCTTAAGAAGCTGAGACCAATTAATACATTCTTTGCATAGATACAGAAGGTCCGTGGGTGCAGTTTGTACAAACATGCCTCGATGTACTTTTCAAATAAGAATAGTTTTCTCTCTCCATTTGCCTGAGCCCATTCCCCACCCTCCTTCCAGATTTCCTGTTATTTGGCTTCTTAGAGGGAAGAAAGTGTGTTTTGCTTGTCATGATTGCTAGATAGCCAGATTACCCACTGCTTCCTTAACTCTCTATCAGTAAGCCCTGCAAAGGAATTAAAAGAATGAGTACATTTTTAAAGAAGAGTGAGTAAATCACCATCATTAGCAAAAAAAAAAAAAAACCTCTTGAAGATATCCGTTGTTCTCTGCTTTTCTCAGTTCATTCACAACCCTCTTTCAATTAAAATAATGACTTCTGAATGCTGAGAACAAACTGAGGACTGAAGAGGGACGGGGGTAGGGGAAGGAGGGTAAAGGTCATGGAGAGGGGCACTTGCAGGGAAGAGCACTGGATGTTATATGGAAACCAACTTGATAATAAACTATTTAAAAGAAAAACACAAGGGACGCCTGGGTGGCTCAGTTGGTTGAACGTCCAACTTCAGCTCAGGTCATGATCTCACGGCTCGTGGGTTCGAGCCCCGTGTCAGGCTCTGTGCTGACCACTAGCTCAGAGCCTGGAGCCTGCTTTGGATTCTGTGTCTTTTTCTCTCTCTGTCCCTCCCCTGTTCACGCTCGGTCTCTCTCTGTCTCTCAAAAATAAATAAATGTAAAAAAACCCCAAAATTAAAAAAAAGCACAATATACAAACACTGTCACGAATACAGTTCTAATTGGGTTATCTTCACCATCAGAGCTGAGTGCTATATTTCCTCTTGGGAGATAACAGAAATATCAGTTTATGAATCTATTTAATCTAGTAGTGATGGATGATATAGAATTTCCTGGATTTGAGCCATAAAGCTCTCAGTTTGTTGGTGATGACATATTCACTGATTCCATGGCTGGCATATAACTTAATATGCTAAGAAAAAAATAAGCAGTCTTATAATGTGGGTTTATTAGTCCTCCCTTTTCCATTCTAATTCCCAGATATTGGGATAGAAATTGATCAGAGTTGACACCACACATTGCTTATCAAGTCATATATTATACCCATTGTTTACATACAAATGTGCCTAGAAAAAGCTTCAGTAGTAGATCTAAATAAGGTGTATAGAAGGCAAGGGGCAGTCCTTGAACTTAAAAGATGAACAAAATAATATATTTTATTATGTCATGTTTTTCTACATTAATAGAAAATTGATTTTTTTTATTTAAGATGAATAATTTCTCATTTTATTTCATCTAGTGCTAACGTCTATTATCTACAATGGGGGAGGAGTAGACCTTTAATCCCATGACAAAGATTTGAGGAATGAATCTGAAAACCTAAATATATGAAGTGCCAGAAAAACAGAGGCAAACTTTTTGGTCAAAAGACCAAACTTCACACGCTAAAGGCAGGATCAAGTTTTTAAAAGGACACACAGACCTCCAGTTTATGAAGGTCCTTTTTTAAAAGGTTGTTTTAAGATTCCTTGTTTAAAAATCCTTTTTAAAAAACTGTGAAGTCAACTTGCTTTTCAAAATAATCTTACAGTAAAATCCAAAGTATCACCATTCCTCCAACTGTGTTTGTATTTTCCTGTAATGTTGCAATTTCTTGCAATGAGGGACAATTGCCCTTTACTTTGAGGATGCGATGTTTGGTTTAGATAATTGCTTTGTTTGGTAGGTTTTTGTGGGTGGCTGCCTGTGGGGTGTTTATGCATCTGTGGTTTCATCTTTCCACGTGATCCTGCTCTGGTCCGTGTCTGTGAGTGTGCCCGAATCCAGATAGTGTGCCTGTGTGCCTGTCTCTGCTTACAGAGGGCTCTGCCTTTTGCCCATGCCCCTGGGTGTGTATCCCTGCGTGCATCTGTGTGTCGCTGCAGATGTCTATGGTGACAGGAGTTTTTGCACTCAGTGGAATCATCCTCTGCCAATATTTAAGTTACTGGGATCAATAATAGCTCAAGTACCTGGTCTCCAATGGTATGTTGCTATTCAAGACCCAGCTGTTATGCAGATGAACAGAATCCTGTGTACTGGTTGGGGGAGCTGGAGCAGCTGGGCTGGGCTGGCTTCGGGTAGTCATTGATCTCCTCTGAAGAGAGTCGGCTGCAGGGGGTGGTTTCCTGGCACAGGTGCACGCATGCGGAGGTGGCGGGGGCGGCGGGAGGGGTCTGAAGGTGAACTGGTTGTGTGGGCTGCTCTGCATGTCTAAAGAAGAGAAAAGAGAAGAACACAAAATAGAGACTTACTCTCCCACTTGGCAGTCAGGGAAACACAGCTTGTCAGACTTAAGATTTCAGAATAATATAACCTGTAGGGTGGGGGCAGAGTTTTAAGTTCAGTCTATCTGTAAAAATGTCGCTTAACTTACAAAAACACGTGCAGCACGGTTCTGAAATGTGAAACATTCACAGTTGCATTTGCATGTAAATTCTTCAGGGCTATAGCAGCTAAAAAGTAAATGAGGCTGCCTCACACAATTTGTCATAGTTTCTGCTACCGAACAAATAAATCATCAACAAGACACTAAGTTACAGAACAGAAGTGAGCCGATTTCCATCAGTTGCAAAAGTCTCACTTTGTGAAAGGCACAAATTTGTTGCAAGAAAAAATCATCCGACACTTCAAATAAAAGTATAAGGCCACCTCCTGGCTTACCTCGGGAAAGGATGCTAGCCTGCCTACACAGGAGCAAATCCGTGCTTCAAACAGCTTTGGAGTGTGTAGCTCAACTGCGTGAAATGCATGTCTTTGCCAGCCCCCAACTAAGAAACAGTGCTGCTTGGAAAAGGCAGGGTAAAAGGAGTTTGTTCAGGTTATTATATAGATTTCCACGGCCGCGCAAAGCTCAGTCTGCCCCCTCCCCCACCTGCCACACCTTTCTAGGAGTTCTGCCATATTAGCAGCAGCTTAGGCAGAAGGGAAACCATTTTTTTCCCTGCCTGTTTGTAGCGGGGGCTGCCTGGGACAGCGGTCCTCAGACTTCTGTTGTTGCTATTGTTTGGTATTTTTCCACTGTTTTCCTGGCAGGCACATGTATAGACAGTGTGTTAGGATTTGGCCCATGAGAAATGCCCCAATTAAACCCCTTTGAAAAGGAATCACTATTGTAGCTGATAGCCACCTCTCTTCCACAGGAGAAACATAATAGATGTCAAATGATCTCTTGTAACACCAGCACGTTCTGGATAAACTTTGTAGACAGCATGGCTTTGTCCCACCTCCCAAATGACTGAGAGTTGAAAAGCAGAAAAATGCCAGAGGCTTTCCATGCCTAGCAAAGGGCTCAGCTGGTTTGTGCTGAGACTCACTTTGCAGTGGCTGATCACAGGGAGAAAAATAACTTCTTTCCATCCTTCTACTTCAAACTTGAAGTTTGAAGACACTGGCGTGGTTTTCGTATTTTAAAATGATACTGGTGCCCCAAGAGCATGACAAATTCTTGGCTGTGTTTTCTACTATAGATGGCTCTCCCTTTAAATATCCTTGCTGTATGACAAAGGGACATGTACAAAAGATAGATAGGGAGGGGAATAGTGATCATTCATTTTATACAAAATATTCCTTTAGATAGTCAGCTACGCTTGTATATTTAAAAGGAAGTAAAATGCTTCATGAATTTTTGAAATCAACCCCATTATTCCAGGTCCAGCCCAAATCCCATATCCACTAAAAATATCATCACAAGCACTTAACATCTCATTAATTTTTTTAAACCTCTGGGCTCATACTCACAACCATAACTAGAGGCATGCTTTCCATCTTTGAGACTCAAAGAAGCACTAAATGCTAGAACCCATAAGACCTTGGAAACCCTTTCATTTTGCAGATGAGAAAATTGATGTCTAGAGAACTGCTTGTCCAGGGGCCCTTGGCATGGCCCAAACTAGAACCCCCATCTCTGACTCCCTGGCCATTGCTCCACGCCCTATCCTGTGGATATCTATGATACGAGCTCTGTTCAGCTCCTTAAGATTTAGAGACACAGACTCCTCCATATCTTCCGGATTTTTCCACTTGCGACACACCGCTTTACATTGTGGCTATTTGATTATATGTGTGCTTCCCTTCTTAGAGTCTATCTCCTTCAGCATGGAAGGGAAGGCAGTTTGTTGTAATGGTTTACAGCAGAGCATAGGGCAAAGAGTACAGGATCTGGGAGTGTGGCAAACCTGGGTTTGAATTCTGCCTCTGCCATTTAGAAACATTAACTTCTCATTTGTAAAGTGGAGATAAGAATCCTTCCTCCTAGTGATTAAATTTAATTCATGTCAAATGTGCTTGGACAAAGTGTGTCAGTGACTGCTTGTTTATTGAATGTAGTAGAAGGATGAAACTTTCAGACTGAAAATGACCACAGGGATCACCTAGTTCAGCTCTCCCTCCTCCCGTACCCACCTTACAGATGAGGAACCCAAGGCTCAGAAAGCGGAAGTGACTTGTTCAAAGTCACTCAACTTGCATGAATTTGCCTGCCTATGTCTGATGATTCCTGGCCCAGTACTCTTTCCATATGCTATTTCAGAAAATAAGCATGACTCTCTCCCTTGACTTTAACATTTACTATTCTTATCAGAGCTTGGGCCCTGAGTTTGCAGTATTATAGTAGTCCCTCGTTTTCCCATGTTTTTGTCTTATCTACCAAAATAGACTGCATATTTCTTGGAACAAGATTATCGTCTACTTTTGTTGCATGTCACATGAGCACAGTGCTAGGTACAGAGTAAGATACCTAAAAACTTTTACTTCGCTTCCCTTTGGGACGTAGAGAATCACCTTCAGTGTCCCCTGGGCTCTTTCATTTTGACGTGGACACTGGGTATATATCTGATACTTCACTGGACAATAAGTTTCCCCCTTGGAGGTCTCAGTGGAACCACTCCCACGGCCATGAGGAAGGACATGGATGCCCCACCCCCAAGAGGGGACTTAAAAGCATGCCCCTCCAAGACATGGAAAGGGCAGCAGAGACACTCCACAGATTTGCCATCTAAATTCATGAACTTAATGATGCAAGGAAGGGAAACAGGGTGGGAGTCCAGAGTCAGAAGAAGAAAAGGAATCAATTTTAGGTGTTGGGCCCAGAATACCACCAAAGGACATGTGATATCTGATAGCTTAATTAGTAAATGTTTGTCTCAGTAAGGTTGTTCAAAAGACGGAAAGTCTCTATTCACTACAGCTGTTCAAAAGAATCACCCATTCTCATCTGGATTTATTGCTTGCTGGATTTCCTCAAACTCTGTTCAACTTCCTTATTATGAAAAATGATAAAAAATTCTACTTCATTGAAAAGTACAATCATGATATTTTTAGAACATATTATACCATTTCTGTTGCAGGTAGAACTACCTTATACAGTTATTTCAATTATATGTGTGTATGTGTGTTGGTTTAGATCTATTTTATTGTGTATTTTTTCCCACATTTTAAATATGCAGAGGTTGTTAATACTGTCTTTAAAAGCTTTCACAATATTGGATTATTGCATTGGGTGGAATACATCCAGACCTTAAGCCCTTATGAAATGCAAATGATCTCAGCTTCATTCTTTTTTTCACCTCAGGAAAAAGATGGGGAATGCACTTGTTCTCTCCCAAATGAGGTAATTTAATCCTTGGGCTCCATGAAATGGGATTTCCGAACATTAAACACTAATGAAAAATACATTAGGGTTCAGTGTCAGGAACTCTAGAACACCGGTTCCAAGGGGTGAAAAGTCACATGCACTCACTTCCAGATGTATTTGACAACCATACATTTCTGTGCCCAAGAGAGAGACACAAAGGAGGGGAGGGGTGTAGTGATTATGCAAATGTGAATATCCAGACACACTTCTTCCGCTTTCCGAAAGTAAATTAAGATTTCAGATAGAAAGGTCTAATTCACATAATATACTTGGGCAGGATCCAGTTTCAGGTTTGAGGTCCTAAAATAACTTGGTAAGAAAATCTCTTGCGGAGGAAAATTCCTCCAAACTGTGTATCTAAGGCATTTTAGGCGTGGCAGAACTGTTAACAGAAGTATAAGCTTTCAGAAATGACATTGCCCTTATCTGCAAAATATACATGGGAAAAGAAAGTGGTCATGTGCTGCTTTTTCTTTCTTAGTTCGAGAAACTCCTCGCTGGAAATTAGAATATCTCTACTCAGAATCACTGTGTGGGGGCTTATCAAAGAGTTCATTAGGATGTTTGGCCCTCTATGTTTCATCAACACAGTCAATTCAGCTATAAGGCAATGATTACATTTCTAACATTCAAGGCACTCCACACCAGATCACACATTGGAAGAGGGCTCATGGGAAAGAGGAGTTTGGGGCACGAGACCTGAAGTCCATTTGTGAAAGTGGATGTCCGATGGGATGCAACTTAGGAGTTGCTGTGGAGTGATGGAAGGAGGGTTGTCTGAGTCCCACAGAAAGATCTACTCTTAGATGTGGGTGGGCAAGGCTCCTAACACCGTGGGGGACGAAGAGAGCTGGTGGATGCGTGCGTCCTGTGTATTCCTACATGGTTCATTCTGCCGGATGCAGTTCTCTGCCTTTCCCAAGTATTTCTAACAGATGGAATTGCACATATGCAGGCATGAAATTTGTCTTATGTTCAAATTGTTCTCAAAGATACCAGTAGCCTGTGAACAAATTAATGTTTTCAAAACAAGTGCTGTAGCAGAATTGACTGTACATGGAAAATAATTTTGTTAAGTGTTAAAAATAAATACTGTCATTAATGCAGTAATGCCAAATAGATCATTTTTTTTCTGAAAAAACGTGACCAGAGTAGACACATGCTTAGTTTTCCCCAGATCTGTGTACTTAACTGATCAAACTTTTCTGTACCAATATTAGGAAAATTTCCTCCCACCCCAAAGATACTATGCAGTGTATGTGGCTAAAAGGAGCACATATATTCTCAGAGGTGTAGAAAAAGGTCACAGGGAGTCAGAAAACATGTTGCACTTCCTGGCCTTAAGTCTGTGTTTCATTACTTCATTGGCCAAACAGAAGATGGATGGATGATACGTTGTCTGTGACTCTGGAATTGAAAAATTCCTGAAAACCAAGTTTCCCCCCCTAATTTATTTGGTAGCAAAGCCTGATGTAAACAGATATGAAGATGTTTATGGACTTTATTTCATTTAGAGAATTTTCATACTTTTAGCCAATAAAATATTGATAAGTTTTATTGAAGAGTGCTGGCCCTCATCCCATCTGGGTGTTACATAATATCCAATGTATGCATGGCATTATCTGTGTAAAATTGAAAAAATTCAAAATTTTGGAACAAAAGTATCCCAAAGATTTTTGGTGAAGGATTTGAAGGATTATGGGCCTGTATTAGTATATAACCACCTCTCTGAACTCTTAGAATGTAATATTAATTAATGCTTAGGAAGGCCCTGGTAATCTACATGAGCACAGAACATCAGGGCACCAGGGGTTATTCCTATAACTACTTATATTAAGTCTCTCGAGGCCAATTAGAAGCCCTTGGTTCCTTGGGTTGCTTTTCTGAGCTGTTCTCCCTCCTAGGCAGAAGAGAGGATAAAAAGAAAATGGTTTAAAAGAAAGAGGAGAGGTTTATTATTAATATTAACTATTACTACTAATTGTAAATGTATATTACTACTTTCTATTACTTTACTTGCCACGAGGCACTTTCACAATCTGGGAGGAGGCGGTTTATAAATTCACATGTTATGGCTAATATCTATTACCTCGATGCTCAGCAATCACCAAATTAGTCTTAAGTGTACCTGGCTGTGGACATTTCTGTTCTCAACCGTATAATTATTATTAGAGGCTCAAAGAATATGGAGGTAAGAAAATTGGTTTTCAGAAGAAAATTGAGTCAACAAGTATACCTTACCACTTAATATTAATGTACCAATAGTCTTTAACACAAGCAGATTCATTAGTCAGATAAACCATTAGATTGAGAACAAAAATAAAGTATATTAAATAGCTAATGTGTAATAGATATCTGTGTGTATGTATGGGCATGTGTATGGGCGAAACATGGACAACAAGAGAAAGAGGTAGAAGGAGAGAGAAACAGAGAAGAGAATTGGCAATTAAAGCACATGACTGAAGAAGAGTCACAGACGATCTGGGGGAAAGCCAACAGTAAGTAATGTTTTCCAGTTTACAAGGTTTCAATTTCGTTCTAGGTTACTGCATTATTGTCAAGTATACCCTTTGAAAACTTTGAATGGTTCTCTTCCCAAGACAGCAAGTAAGAGAGTATGCTCCATGAATTTTTGTCAGTTACATGGATCTCTGTTACAACCACTGGAAATAAAGGTCGACACTGAAGCACTTATAATCCTGTGACCTGTTTGCACTGAAACTCGCATTTTCTCTTCAGTGTCTCCATAAACTTATGCTTATCTTCAAAGGATGTGCTGGTCTACCTCCGGAAAGTTTAAAGTTCCTGTTTTCCAGGTCTCATTAATCTCTTTTCCTGTGCTCTGTGTTCTACAAGCATAATATTGCGTCGAATACCCACAAGGCAGCCCTCCCCCAAACCATTTCTCCCTATCTGTTATAGAGGGGATCCAATTGTGCTGTGCACTGTTGGCTTTTCATAGTGCAATTAGCCAAACTTACTAATAAATAATAGTCAATATGCCAGCCAATAAGTGGCTGCTTTGTTAACTCAATACACTCTATGACATGGATTAAGTCTAACAAACTAGGACTTTACAATCAAGAAAAAAAAAGGAACGTCTGTGGCTAAATGTTGTTTGGCTTAAATTATTGAAGTAAATGTTCAAACTACCGAAGTGTCTTGGTTGTGAAAATACAGGATGGCTACATCTCTGTTTATATGTTCAGAGTTTGTCTGGCAATGTTAGAAAAGAAAAGTGAAGTCAACACTCATTTTTCCAAGTAGAATGGTCTACTTTATAGTAGAAGCTCTACTTTATAGTATAGTATGATTTGGAATTTCAAATGCCAAGTTCTAAATATTAATATATGGTATTAATTAGCAATTAAAATTAGGGGTTAGCCAAAGTCTTTTTCATTGTGCTCTTGAAGGAAACTCTATTATCCATTATGTACCAGGAAGCAAGAAATAGATAATTGCCCTGTTTTATCTTATGCTGACAATGACGCTGTGGCTTCCATTATTAGGCAGTGAAGTATATCAAAAAGAAAATATAAAAAAGTAATGATCCTTAAAAGTTCATATTTACTTTATCCTCAAACTAAAGTCATATGTAGGTATTTCAATTATTTTCAAACCTCAAGTTCATTATTTATTTGCAAGTAGGTAATGGAGGGTTATGAATTAATTGACAGTGCATCATTTAATAAGTTAGCTAATAACAGATATTCTGGAATTTTACAAAGTTTTCATTTTCAGAGCTTTTTTATTATTAGACTATTACAAATGGTCACCCTGTATTTGTTCAAAAAACAATGGATGAAAATCATTCTAATGTTATTTATGAAAATGGAACTCTGAATGTTCAGAGCACAAATCAAGAAAACATTATGACTGTGTCTAAAGCTCAAAGAAAAATATTTTTCATGCTACCATATGTTAAATAATGAGGGCAAGCTATATTAAGAGTACTAAAAAGCAAAAAGTAAAAAACAAAAAAAAATCCTACAGGATAAAAACAAAGCATGGAGAACTAGGGAAGGCAGGGAAGGTTTTAGCCCCTCCACCCCAAACTGTATTTCAAATAAAGACTGAAGAAAAAGTATGAATTATTAACACCATCATCTAACCAATAATGTCTGGCTATTTGGTGAGAAAGTTCCCCCATACTTTATAGCTTCTCTCCCCCAGCACAACTTTAGGAACAAAGGGAACCCGTGGGAACCCATGGACACCCAGTGGAGTGGTGGAGAGGAGTTCTAGCTTCTGCACTTGGGGACTGAACAGGTACATAGGCCACACATGGGCCAATGGGGAGAGACAGCACTGTTACTGCAGTATTCGTAAGGCAAGACAATTTTCAAATTTCACCCACATTTTGCTTGAGTTCAGCAGTTCTCAGCTACAGGATCCAAACATATCAATGTTTGCCATCACTCATTACTACAATAGAGGACTGAAATTCACAAATAATATATTTTAAAAATGTTAGATGAGAGTGGAGTCAAGGTGACACCTCGGACAATGTCACTCTTGCTGACTTTCATTTGGATTTCCTTTCCTGGATGGGAGAGAAAGGGGTGGGGTTCAGCTGGTGCTAGCAACAGGTACAATTCTGATTCCATAAACCATTTTAATCATTATATCCACTTGTTTGTAAAATTAGTATGTCCATACCAAAAAAGAAAGTGGGACAGTGGTGGGGGAGGATTGGGAACACAACTCTTGGTATTCTCACAGGAGTCTTTTACACATGTGCGGGTTACTCAAACATGTTGTGGCCCCCAAAATTGAGACTTGTGATTTTGATGGCTGATGGTAGAACACTATTGGCTGCCATCAACCTTTCTGCCTGCTCTTTGGGTCACTGAGGGAGTCTCCGAAGAGGTATGAATGGGTAAGTGATAGTTGGGTAGGAAGGACAGAGTACGTTTTACTTCCCATCTTGTAATCAAGCTATGCATCTCCTTGTCTTATGTCAGGATGTAGGTCTGAATCATCTTTATATCTCTCAGACAGTTTGCCCATAATTTTAGTCAATACAAGTTAATTAATTAATTTGAAGAAATACAAAATTTTTGTTTGAATTTGATTAAGTTGTTTGTTATTACAAAAGCAATCATGACAACTACGGTGTGAAATCATGTTTTGTGACGCCAAATATCTTACTTGATTGAGTTCTTCCCATTCCTACCAGTTGCTTTGGCATTGTGTGGTGATGGCTTATAGCTGAAGTTTTCTGTCTGAATGTTCATTATTAATTCCCTCATTATTAAAAATTTCCATTTTCCTGTTTTTCAA
Source organism: Suricata suricatta (assembly GCF_006229205.1). NCBI lineage: Eukaryota > Metazoa > Chordata > Mammalia > Carnivora > Herpestidae > Suricata > Suricata suricatta. Next base: position 86,973,964 of record NC_043717.1, read on the forward strand.
CATGTTATTTTAGTGAGATGCCAAATAGAGGTATTTGTTGGGAGAGGTGCCAGCTTTAAGACATATTGCCAAGCCTGCCTTGTAAACTTTGCTTATGCTAAGCTATGCATATTTAACTCATTTTATTTTTCCTTCAAAATCTGATTCATTCCCTCAATTACATTACTGCTTATCTCCCTGGACTCCCTCCAATTTAACTAGGTCTTTATGGTTCCCCAAACAAAATGCAAGATTCTGGATGAACATCACCCAGAATACAAAAAAGTTATCTGACAAATTCTTTTGTAATGATGTCTTTTCGCATGTAGCCTCAAATTACATATAGATTGCACTGGAGACTTCATTAACTGGAAGATGGCTAATGAAGTCATGAGAAGGCAGCTCAATTAGGAAATAAACTGATATATTGATATAGATGTGTCTGCTAGTGGATCAAGTGAAATGCCCATCAAACTGGGAAAATTAGTGGAATCTACTAACATAATGTTAGAATAAACTGAATACTTGGTGAATTCAGACAAGTTCTTCCCCACCCCCATCCCACTGAGATTTAATGTACAGATGCCTTAGGAAAACTAAAAAATAATAATAATAATAAGCCTTGTCTCAAGGGGAAGAAAGTCAGCCAGAACCAAGCAGGAGAAAAAGTGAGAACTTACGTTGAAGAAACCATGAATACATGAGACTGTACTAATAAGTATAAATGGTAATCCTAGAAATTAAAGTACGTCATAGGTAGTGACTGATAACTCTTTCATTTAACAAAGTACTTTAAGCAACATTAAGGTCATTTCAATAACTTTTTTCAAATGATTCTCAGAGGAAACATTTTATATATGACAGAAGAGCTCCTGAAAAAGAGAGAGGATCAAACCCATATTGCTTATGTGAAGCAGTATAGAAAGACACCTCTTAGGGTGTTTGAAGTCAGTGAATGAGAGTGCACGGGAGCTCCTTCCAGTGTATTAATACTAGAGGTCTACACCACATCCGATTGAAGAGTATGATCTGGGTTCACAGATGGGTGTGACAGCAACATGGACTTGATTTAAGTTTGCTTTCCCTTTGGTTTACTCACCAACTGCAAGTAAGCACTGCAAGGAGACAAATAAAATTACAAGGCAGGCATCTGTACATGGCTCCACTTTGCATTCCTTGTACTTCACAAAGGCAAGCCTTAACTTGGTAGTCAACGTAGCCTACACAGAGTGAGATTTCTAACAGAGTAAAAGAACATAGTACTGTGGCGTTGTTGTCTTTGGTTAGCATTTGGAAACAGCGTATGTAAAGCATAATTCTATTACTCAGGAAATCATATCAGGCAGGCTTACTGTTCAGCTCCCCACTCTCCAAATTCTTGCTATGGCAGCACTAGGGCAATTTTCCTCTATCTGTACACACAATGCAGGGCTTAGGGTTTCCCATATACTCTCACTTACAAGATTTCCATGGGCAAGTCTGGCCATAGCCTCCCTACAGGGCTTTCTAGTAGCAATCATCAAAAGTCAGCTGCAGGTCAAGGCATAGAGATATGTTATTACTGCTTATAACTTTTTAAAGAAATGAGGAGAAGCCAAATAGAGAAGGAATTAAGCCTAATCTGTTATGGAACATATTGTATTCAGAAGCAGAAGACAGAGAGGAGAGTATTTTGGTTTCATTTGTTTACATTTAATAACATGACAAGTATTTTCTCAACTACTAATCTACTTTAGAGGAACTCATCTCTATACGACTTGTTTAAATTAGCAAGTACATTGTGACATTTCCAAATGACACAGTGGTTAAGTCATAGACATTAGGATCAAATCATTCTGGGTTTAAGTTGTAGCTGTACTATTTGCCCTCAGTTTGATATTGAGCAGTGAAAGCTTTTCAAGTCTCTGCTTCTTTATCTGTAAAATAGGGGTAATGACAAATATCTCTTAATGTTTTGTGAGAATGAAATGAAGTCATGTGTATAAAGCTCTTACTAGAGTGCCTGGCACATAGTAGCCACTAAGAAACAGTATTAAATGAATGATCAGTTACTGAACCCAGCAAAATCTATAAAATGTAGGTACCATCTAGTAAGTAACCTAAGAAAACTTATCTGATTCTAGCATATTTGATTATTTAAAACTTCTCCATTACAGTTAAAAAACATTTCACAATTTTCACACATTTTTTACTTTCTTCAAAACAGTTCTAAGAAGCTATTATTGAAGTATGAGTCAATATAAGAATAGTTGACTCCTTTCCTGTTCCTCCAACCCACACCAAACACTCTCTATTGATTAGCTTTCTTATTATGCTCTCAGTCCCTTTTACTTCAGATAACAGACTCTATTTCATGATTTTTATTTAAGTGCTCTGAGTGCATTCACTTGCATTTCCCCCTATACTAAATGATTTGGGGGTATACATGCATTTCTAAAGTACTTATTGCAGTAACACCTTGGGACTTTAACATTAGAGCAAAGGATATGAAGAAAAACCATTTTCATGAATACAACATTAGTGCTTTGTATTTAGGAAGCACCTTTCATCTGCATCTCTCAAAGACCTTCACAAATATTATCTGATGCTTTATTCACTGGGCAAAGCTGCAAGCAAAACCACCTTTCAAAAATTCCCTCAAAGTATGTAAAACCCCACAAGGGAAGTAGCTGTAGATCACTGGATAAAGTGTCAGGAATATTCAGAGACATTTTAAAATAGTATATACCAAAGTATCTCTGAACAAACTACATCTGCTACTTAGACGTATGGTGTACATAGTATAAGCTTTCTTAGTAAATAAACACACAGCAACTTTGTCATGCTAGCACCAGGATCAACATCCACATTATAAGCTAATGGTATTTGATCAATTATGTGACCATGTACCAACCTAATTTGTGGTAGATGTCTTGCCTTACACTATATCCAAATATATTTATGAAAGCATTGCATATTGATACTCTACAGTGTTGTAAAGAACATGGACATCAGATCAGGGTTGTATGCTAAGTACTTAGCATATCACCTGATAGATGTTACAAACTCAGTTACAAATATAATTAGTATTGTAGCTGTTATCACAAATTTAGATTAGAAGACAGCTTTCTTGTGAAGAATTCAGTGTTGCTGCAGCTAGTACACTATTCCCCCCTCACTCAAAGTGAATACATTCCAAGACCCCCAGTGGATGCCTGAAACCATGCATAGTACTGAACCTATGTGTGTGTGTGTGTGTGTGTGTGTGTGTGTGTGTGTGTGTGTACGTATATGGTTTTCCTAAACATACATACTTATGATAAAGGTTAGTTTATAAATTAGACATAGTAAGAAATTAATAATAACAGCAAAATAGAACAATTATAACAATATATTATAATGAAAATTATGTGAATGTAGTCTCTCTCAAAATACCTTATTGTAGTGTATTCACCCTTCATTGTGTGATGATATGAGATGATAAAATGCCTATGTGATGAGATGAAGTGAGGTGAATGGCAGAGGCGTGTGACGTAGCATTAGACTACTATTGACCTCCTGACAATATGTCAGAAGAAGATCATCTGCTTCTGGGCCATGACTGACAGGGGTGGCTGAAACTGCAGAAATCAAAACTGCAGATAAGGTGGGAACTGCTGTAGTTCTTTTTCTATTGCTAGTTAAGATATGTACTGTGAAGTAAGAAGAAAGGAAAAACACGTCCTCTTTAGGAAGAGCAGCTCAAGATGGCGAAAGGTATGGCTACTCAGATGTTAAGACCTCTTCCAGCCTTCTGACTGAAATCACTTACACATTATCTTGCTGTCATAGAGACTGTGGCTAGGAATCTGTCATTAAAACACACCATATCGGACTAGGGACTTTTTATAATCCAAAAGAAATAACTGCTATAGAAGAGTTTTAATCAATTGTATTGGTGCCATGAAAACAAAAAAACTACATACACTTACTGTGAAGATATTAGCAGCTTCATTTACTGTTTCTTAGTGTTATTATTCTTTGCCCTCTATACAATTTTATTGCATTTTCTTGCTCACATAATTAGTATGTTATAAAATTGGACTATTTTTAAAAACTATTAAGAAAGGATTTTTAAAATATTCTGAGGACATGAATATTTTCTTCATTTCTGAAGAAAATGTATTGTTTTAAGGTCATATGCTGTGCCCATTTTAGAGATGGAGAAGTGAAGGGCCTAGTCCAAGGTGCTATTACATTGAACTAAGTTTGCTGTCACTCAGCTAGCTGTCTCTCCTGGGATTCAAAGCAAACCACACCAATAGGGCTTCTCTCACACTTGCCAGTTATATTTATTGCAAACAAGGAAGATAAATCGTTGTGACTGAATTAGCTATGTAACAACTTATAATGAAATCCATGTAATGGGTTACTTTATTTGTAAACCCAATTCAATATGCTCATGCATGCATCATTAAATGCTTCCTTTTAATTCTCAGTAGCTGATATCCTCATTTAAGTAGTACTTATATAATTTATGTGATCCTTATTAAAATCTTTAACTTAGTTGGTATTATGATTTTATCCCAAGTTGATCCTGAAAAATATCAGAAGAGATTGCTTAATGGGCTTTCTTTAAAAAGACAACTAAGTGACTTATTTACCTGTTTTTCAATCTGCACATTAAAACCTAACCATATTTACTTAAATGAAATAGTATGGCTACAAAATAAATTCTCCTTTTAATCAATTTGCATTCAGGATGACCATCTATCCACTCACAGAGAATATCAAATGGTTTCAAATAAATGCTATTAACATAAAATGAATTTCCTGAAACTATGAGTCATGGCTAAAAGTTTTCCTTCTCTAAACACATGTTAGTGTTAAGACAATGGATAATGCTGAGGATGACTAAGGTTATGGTAAGCCAAGTAGCCACTGCGAATGTCACTCAGTGAAACAGCTCTAATGGTCAGCTCTATTACACAAATCTGTAATACTTCATGGATATGCCAAAATCTAAAAATAGAAAAAACTCTACAGGTATTAGATCTGTTTTTTAAGTGAATAAAATGTTATTTTATATTTTATGAATTTTTGTATTATATTACTGTATTACTATAATATTTTTGCATTATATTACTATATTACTATATTCTTCATAACATAAACATTCTAATGCAATCTATATAGCCCCTCCTTTTGAAAAAACTGAAAATGTAAAAACAAACAAAAACAAACCCCTGTTGGTTTTAACATTACAACAGAAGTTTGGCCATTTATTTATTGAGAGAGAGAGAGAGAATAAATGAATGTATGAATGAATGAAGGGTAAAGAGAGGGAGAGAGAGAATCCCAAGCAGGCTCAGTATGGAGCCCAATGCAGGGCTCAATCCCATGACCCTGGGATCATGACCCACTTGTGGATATATATCTAAAATAAATGAAAGATATATAGACCTTGAAGATATATTGGCACATCCATGTTCATGGAAGCATTATTCATAGTAGCCAAAGGTGGAAGGAATGTCAATGTCCATTGATGGATAAATTGAAAAGGAAATGTGGTATTTATATACTACAGAACATTATTCAGCCTTAATAAATAAAATCTTATCATATGTTACAACATGGATGAATCCTGAGGGTATTATACATGAAATAAGGCAGTCACAAAAAATACCGTATAGTTCTATTTATATGAGATATATAATCAGTCTCTTAGTAGGCGAATGGTGGTTTCCAGGGGTCCAGGGAGGGGAAACTGGGGAGGTGTTGTTCAAAGACAATAGAGTTTTGGTTTTGCAAGCTGAAAATTTTCTAGAGATCTCTTGCACAACAATGTGTATATAGTTCACAATATTCTACCATACACTTAAAAATGGTTACAATGCCCAATTTTTTATTATATGTTCTTTTCCCACAATTCATGCCAATCATTCACAAATTGAATCTTTATTTTACATCAGTCATATGGTGATTGATAGTGTGATAATGGGGGTTAGTGATATCACAGTGTGGCCAAAGTCAAGCATTATGAAGAGCATGGACAAATTATAATAGATGATGACATGATTATCATGGTGAAGCTTGCTGGTAGCAAAAGAATTGTGATGTTCTTGGTCATTTATGCTTTAATGGGTAAAAATAGTTTTAATGTACTGAATTCTGTAAATATATATACAGCCTATTCATTAATTTATATATTGAAAAGAGAAAAGTGACTGCATTTGGAAATCTTGGGCTTTATCAAATGATGATAAAACAAGAAAAATATATTTACTACTCCCAAAATCTGGAGGTAATAAAATGATAAATAGCCAACTGACTTTATCAGATCAGGCGGCCATAAAAAATTCCACAGACTGAGCAGCTTAAGCAACAAAAAATTGGTTTTCTCACAGTTCTGGAGGTTAGAAGCCCCCTTGAAGGCGACGGCATTGTCCATTTTGGGGGAAGGCATTCTTCCTCACTTGCACCTGTCTGCCCTCACACTGTGTCCTCCTCACAGACGGGGAGAAAGTGCAGGAGCAAGTTCTCTGTGTCTCTTCTCATAGGGCATTCATCCCATCAAGACAGTTCTGTCCTCCTGATCTCATCTAAACCTAATAGTCTCCCAAAAACCCATCTCCAAATGCTATCACACTGGGGGTTAGGGCTTCAATATATGAATTTGGGGGAAGACACACTGGGGTGGACTGGGGGCCAGGGCATGGGAGACAGACATGTATATAATTAAAATGTATTACATGACCCTAGTTTTAGTCACATGGTCAAGTAGGGGTAGTGCTTGTGATGAGGATGCCTTTACTTCATGGCATCATCACTTCCCACCTTTATACCAAATGGCCAGCATTATGTTTTTCTAAAAATAAACTGTAGTGTGGACTATGAGGAGAAAATAATACATTTATGTGCATTCTTCTTCCTGACTAACCTCACAGGAAATAGTGCAGACATCAGCATGTCATTCAACCCTCTTTCCCCTTCCCCTAACCTACGTATTAACCTGAGAAATCACAAGAAACAGTGGTGGTCATCAAAGAAGGTCATACGAGTGACATGGGGGTCAGGTAAGCACACACATGTAACCAAACTGAATGAGCAAGAAACAGTTAACAGTATCAGAGTTTAAAAAAGAGAGAACATGGGTGCCTGGGTGTCTCAGTCAGTTGAGCCTCCATCTCTTGGTTTCAGATCAGGTCGTGATCTCACACTTTGTGAGATCAAGCACTGCATCAGGCTCTGGGCAGACAGAGACAGCTTGGAATTCTCTCTTTCTTCTTCCTCTCTCTCTGCCCCTCCCCCACTTATTCTCTCTTGCACATGCGCCCCCTTTCTCTCAAAATAAATAAATAAACATTTAAAAAAGAGAGAGAGAATAGACTAGTCTATAAAGTTTGACGGAAAAGTTGAATGATACACAGGTAAGGGAAATGGCCCAATTAAAAGAGATCAGTTTGTTGGTGGCTTAGTGAATGATATGTGGAAATGGCAAGTGGTAGAAATGAACAACTGGAACAGTAGCTGGAACAGAAAACAATAGACATGCTAATGCTAATTTAATACCCTCCCAACACCAAACTGGTTATGTTATTTCTCTCAACAAGCATTTATAGACTACTTATTTTTATTTTTTTAATTATATTTCCTTTTTTAAAAAGATTTTTTAGTGTTTATTTTTGACAGAGAGAGAGACAAACTGTGAGTGGAGGGAAGGTCACAGAGAGAGGGAGACACAGAATCTGAAGTGGGCTCCAGCCTCTGAGCTGTCATCACAGAGCCCTAGGAGGGCTTGAACCCAGGAACCGCAAGATCATGACCTGAGCCAAAGTCGGATGCTTAAGCGACTGAGCCACCCAGGCGCCCCAGACTACTTATTTTTAGAGAGAATGTTAGTGCAGAAGTGGAGGAGAGGGGGAGAGGAAGAGAGCAGAGAAAAGGGAGAGGGGGAGAGAGCGAGAGAGAGAAAGAGAGAGAGCGCGAGAGAGAGTGAGAGAGAATCTCAAGCAGACTCCATAGTCAGTACAGAGTTGGACACAGGGCTTGATCTCCCAACTCTGGGATCATGACCTGAACAGAAATTAAGATTCAGACGCTCAACCGACTGAGCCACCCAGGCGTCCCTAGCCTATTTATTAAGTTTTAGGTATGTTTGGTACCTGAGAATAATGGGGAAAGTGAGTGTCACTGTTCTCAAAAGCTCACACTGGGGTGGACTGGGGGCCAGGGCATGGGGGACAGACATGTAGATAATTAAAATGTACTACATGACCCTAGTTTTTGTCACATTTTTCAGGTGCCAAGTCCATTAATTTTTATAAATATTTTCTTATATTAGCAAATTATTTTCCACCATGACTCTATTATAATATTTTATACTGAACTAGCAGCATCATGTTTTCCCACCTTATAAATATTCTTAATCCAAGATTCTGGAAAGAAGTTCAATAAAACAAAATTACATGCTAAATCTTTAGGTTGCATAAAAAAGCTTAATTTCATTATCATGCAAACACACACACACATACCTTCAGAAATCTTGGAGTCAGTTGGAGAAAATAATGAGACATGGAGTTCTTTGTCTCTCTAGAAGCCTGGCTGCCATTCTCAGTAGAGGGGCCACTACTAACTGTCACATAATTAATCTACAAATAATCATTCCACAAATATTCTAGGTTTCATGTGAAGACATGTCTTCCTAGAGCCATTTGTTTGTGTGCTTTACAAGATGGTCACTGCTATGGCAGTAGTTGAATTAGGTATCTCTATGAAAGAGATGCCTCTTGCACTTGGAATTAGCTTGGAACATTCTTGGATGTGGCCTTCTCTTTCTGGAGGGCTTTCAAAAGAAGCAAGAAGATATCTTTTTATCTTGGATCAGACTGAGGTTTTGTTGAATCTTACTGTAATTATGTCACTTTGGATTAGTTAGCCTCTATTTCCTGGAGAATTAGTAAGAAAAAAAAGACTTTCGGTGGCATATCTTGACTATTTAACACATAACTGTTATTTGCAGAGTTTGGTTAAGCTTTGACCAAACATTTATCAAAGAATTTATGTTTTAAGCCCTTATTCATGTTACTTTATCAAAGGTAATCAAATTTTATCAATGATTCTTTGTTCTTCTGCCTTCTATTGAGACTCTGAGATCCTCAAAAGACACTACTGTCTAATTGCAAGTAAGTCTGTCATCCTAGAGTGGAGAACACAGTTAGAGAGAAATGGGAAATGAACATAGTTAGATGACTATGGGAGTGCTCTTTAAACCCAGGACTAGATATTTAGATTTGAGAACCATTTAGCTGTCTCATTATGCTGCTGTAGGGCAGACCAAAGAGTAAGGGACCTGAGAAAAGATAAGAGGGCAAGAAAGCTAATGAGGGACTTGGGTTATAGTGCTTATATGCAGTGGCTACAGATTATGCAGCCACGTGGTGACACTGCTACATGAGCACCTGTCTCTGATACCTTTATGTCTGTGTTTGTGTTTCATTGACTTCTCCCTCAACTAAATGGTAAATTTCTTATTCTCTCAATCCACACAATGCCTAGTGCCATGCATCACTAGAAAACCTTGTTAATGGGGTGACAAATGCATTCCAGTTTTTGCAAAATAAACCAAGGGAAAGGCCACTGGAAGATATTTTTGAAGTATGCTTTGTTTGAACTCTTTCTTAAATTAGAAAATTAATTATACACATATAATGTATATATATAATATTAGTAACTATTATATAACATTCTGTGGTACATACCATTATATATTATTATAATATATTTAATAAGTACCTATGTGTTGCTTACATTAGAATTCAATTCAGAAGTTTAAAATGACATATTTAGGAGGTGAAAAGGGCATGATTTTGCCCCCATCCCCTTTCTTTTTTTATTTATTTTTGAGAGAGAGAGAGAGGGTGCAGGGCAGGGGCAGAGAGAAAGGGGGACAGATGATTCCAAGCAAGCTCAGCATTGACAACAGAGAGCCTGATGTGGGGCTTGAACTCATGAACCATGAGATCATGACCTGAGCCAAACTAGAACACTTAACCCCCTGAGCCATCTAGGCACCCCTGCCCCCATCTACTTTCTATATTTCATTTTCTCCAGCCAAATTGTAATGTTTGCCATTCAAAAGACATAACTGGTGCTTTCCATCACTAAAACTTTATCTTCATACTTGACTTTACACTCTGAATGTCCTTTCATCCTGTACTGTCTACTTCCCACTGCTTTTCTGAGGTCCAATACCAATACTATTCCTTTCATTGAGCATTCCTTGAAATCTAAATAAAGAAGCAGTATTTTTCTCTTCTGACCTCCTACAGAACTATATTCCTCTTATGCTCTCGGCACCTCCTAAGACACATTAAGCTAGTTGGTAGCAGGAAGGGAACCAGCAGGTCACAAAATATAGCCGATATGAAGCCGGTCACTGTGTCATATGAATAATGAAATAATGGAATCTGAAGATTCACAGATTTGTACTGCTGAGGTTTCCAGAGCCAGATTCCTTTCCAATCTTTGGATATGCACGGTTACAGTAACTCCTTATCACTGGAGCTAGTCTGAGTAAACCTGTTTCACAAAACCCAAATGGCTTAACATTGTACTGTGTATCTAAATTCCTATTTTATCTTCTTTAACAGAGCATTAATTCTTTGAAAGACCATACCCAGAGCTGCTTCTTTTTCATGACTCCCATAGCCCCTGCAGTGTGGTACACAGTCAGTGCTCAATAAACGCTTGCTTGCTGGAAAAATAGAGTAAACTGGACAACTGATCATAAAATCATATTGAATTTCAGGTCATTTTTAGCGAGGCAAAAACTGAACACAGGCAGTTCATAATAATATTTTACTAAACATTGCTTTTTCAAATGAATGGCTTGCCTGTCTCCCTCTTCACTATTATAGATTTCTTCCTATTAGAGCTCTGCAAACGTGTTTATGACAGATCTTTGCCAAAGGCTAACTTCAGCAGCGGCACCATGTATCATAAAAGATGTGTCATATAAGCAAATTACACAATATGAAGCCATGCGTTCCTCCCATTATTTTAACAAGCACCTTCTCAGTTTAAAAGGTGGTGATCTGTATCAGGTTCTCTTCTGAGAGGCCAAAAATGTAAACTGTACTTGAACTAGTGTCACTGCTGTCTCTTATTCAGAATGGGAAACACTTTGTCAACCTTATTTTCAGATATATCTGATATGATTAGATACCCTCAAGGAAATTATTTTTTAGGAATGAGTTTGAAGGATTAAAAGGTTCACCGAAGTCACATGAAATACATAACAATGAAGTATAGTTTCATTTTATGGATATCACTTCCTTACATCTACATAGTGTTTTATGGCTTGCAAAGCACTTTGAAATATCTCATTTGCTCCTTACAACAGGACTTTGTGAGATCGACACGGAAGGCATCACACCTGCTTGGTATATCAAAAAATGGAGAAGTAAACAGACATAACCAAGGTCACAGAGATACTAAGTGGTGAAGAGAAACTAGAAAAAGAACCCAAGTCTTTCAACTACTCTATGTATAACAATGCTTTTCCAAACTTCTGGCTATAACCAATTGATGGGTTGTAAAACTGACTTTGACAAGCATCAGCACTATGATTTCATGTTTTAGTGACGTTAAGAATTTATTTAGTAAAGGCAAGAATTATTTCATGAAACTTTTATTTCAGTTTTGCCTATTATGATGTAAAATATATTTCTAACTGTGTGAAATGGTGAAAAAAATGATCATTGATCTATATATGCCACGTTGCCTACTAAATTATTAAGTTGCTCAAAAGTAATTTCTAATGACCAAATGTCCATGTTATTGGTTTTAATATTAGAATAATTGTGGATAATAAAAACATATTTACTGACAACCTTTGAATTAGTTATTCATTATGTAGGGTAATTTTATTGTCTGACTTCTCTTAAGAGCTCTACTTGAATATTATACTTAAAAACTTAGTTTCTATATAGGCACAATACTGGTTGTATTCCTGCTTTTATGGGGAAAATATGCTAATCATGCTTTATAAAGAAATCATCTTAGAAAAAATATTTATCTGACTTAAATATATTCAGGGGAATATAGAAAATATGGGCTATAAATCACACCTTGAAAGTCAAACACTTGATTCTTCTCAAAAAAAAATTATCTGATACCGCTGGAATTTTTTAACAACTTATTTAATTTATATATTATCAATAAACAATCAGAATGAATGAATCCACAACTGTTCTCTTAATTACAATTAATGCTGTGGCTGTTCGTTGTCAATAAAACATAGTACGAAACTGTCAGTAGGGCACATAAATGGTGGCATCTTTATCTGCTGTCCCACTGCTTCACACAGTCCATGCATGTCCACGTCTCTAAGCTATTGTGCACACTTCCTTCACTTAGATGCATTGCCTCCTACCTTCCCCAGTAAAGCTGGGTCTTAAAGGATGAACTCGAGTGTTCTAGGCAGTGTTACGTCCTCTGCAATGGCTTCATCCTTTCCCTCTTCTGTGTTCTCACATAATTTATTACACTTATGTCTCAGAGATCTCACATTATAATTAAATCTCTGTGTGAGTGTCTTCACCTAGGCAGTGAGGTGCTTCAGAGTGAAGTCAATAACTTACTCATCTTTGAATCCATGGGGCCCAACACAATATCTAGGAAATAATAGGCCCCCAATTCTTTGCTAAATATGTGATATACATTTTTCAGTTTGAATGGACATTGACAAATGCAAAACATATGTAAAGAAATTCAAATGAGGTCATAAGAATTGTATGTCTGTATTATGTATCTATCTATCTCTACTCTTTTTCACACTGAAGGTTTCATTTTTTCAATAAATGTCTGAAAATTAAAATATTAACTTAGGAGTAGAAAATTATCTTTATATTTATTATTTGTGATCCATACATTAGCAAAAGAGCTGGCTGATTCAGTCTGTTCAAGGCAACACTTAATCAAATTGCCGACATCATTTTATCTGATTATGTGCATGATATGGACCAAGGCATTTGTATTTTCCCACAGGCTGAGATGATGGTTTAGAGATACAGCCTACATGTTAGAACTTCCCCTCCATATTTTAGTCATCACTGTATTAAGAAAAAAAGTTAAAAGATAGGGAATTTTTTTATTGATAGATGGGTCATTTTACTCTTTTGTGATACGGTGCCATAAAAGTTTCATTTATATTCTTATAGGTTTTTCTCCTCACTGTTTCAGCTAATAGAGTTTGAAGTCCCAATGTGTTTATCACTCCTTTGAGAGGCTTTTTTAAAATTGTTGTTCTGAAAACACATCACTAGCTTCCTCAACAGATAAAACAGAGGAACCACAGCTGGAGAAGTATGAGCATCAATTTGCCCTTCATAGCACATAAAATTATACTATGATTGTAGTGGAAGGCAATACTTAATTGGCAGATATTCTAATACATAAATGTATTAGGACACCATCTGTTTGAGTGCTCTGCTGTGTATGTCTATGTTACAGAATATTTTCAAAAAATATATGGTAGGGGCGCCTGGGTGGCTCAGTCGGTTGGGCCTCCGACTTCGGCTCAGGTCAGATCTCACGTTTGTGGGTTCGGGCCCTGCGTCAGGCTCTGTGCTGACAGCTAGCTCAGAACCTGGAGCCTATTTCCAGTTCTGTGTCTCCTTCTCTCTCTGCGCCTCCCCCTCTCATGCTCTGTCTCTCTCTGTATCAAAAATAAATAAAAAAAAACATTAAAAAAAATATATGGTAGGCTAAGGAGTCCTAACTCATGTGTGAATCTGGGAGACAAGCATTTTTTATTTTCTTGATTTGAATTCTTCACACATTTTTTTCTTGCATTACAGTTGACTGTTTACATGTTTAACCTTCAGTTGGATAGTAAGCTTAGGGCGTTACCCAAATCTTAATCATTTCCAGATTCCCAGAGTGGTCAACACCATACTGACACATAAGAAATGTTCAGCAAATGCTTATTGGGAAAAGAAATAAATATATTATTAAAACCCTGATGCTTTGAACACTACCCCTAGGAGCCATTTGATGTTTTCTCCTGTGTTGTAATTCCACAAAGATAAAAACCCCACAACTTCTTTCTTTGCTTACTGGAAAAACATGGCAGTAACGACAGAGGGTGAAGTTGGATCATTCGTAACATACAAGATAATCTTTCAGGGGCATTTGGGTGGCTCAGTCACTTAAATGTCCAACTCTTGATTTCAGCTTGAGTCATGATCTCAAGGTTTGTGAGTTGAAGCCCTGCATCAGGGTCCACACCGACAGTATGGAGCCTGCTTGGGACTGTCTCTCTCCCTCTCTCCCTCTCTGTCCCTTCCCCCATTGCGCATATTTGTGCTCTCTCTCTCTTAAAATAAATAAATAAATCAAAAAAAAAAAAAGAAATAATCTTTCACAGCTTTCTAACACTTTGGCTTCCTTGTGGAAAACATTTAAACCAAAAGTAAAAAATTCAGTAAAATGTCTGAATCTGTATCTTCAACTAAAAATCAAACTTCTGGATAGTAGGAAACATCTAGGTGATTAATCCATTCATATGTTCAGTACTGCACATTTAGAGCCTCATGAGTCTAAATATTGGCTATCACTTTCAAGTTATATGTGAAAATCACAATTGGCTTCCCTGCCTTTTCACTTAAACCTCAGGGTAACTGAGGATTCATTGTCCTTTTATATTTTGAGATGTTACTAGGTCATGTTGTAGATTTTTATTTTTCTGTGTTTCAGAACTTTGTTTTCTAGGTTATTAAAATGCCATTTAAGTAACATGTTTTTGATAATAATAGAAATTGTATCTACCTAATATTAAATAATACTATGACTATAACAAATATAAGGAAGTATTCAGCAAAACATACTTTGTCATCTGATTCTAACCAACAAAATATTTTTAATGAGTGCACATCTATTAAAAGAATCCTCAAGATGCTGTAATTATTATTCATTTTCTAGAATTGTTTCACCATGAAGCTTTATACTTCTATGGGGACTTTAATGTTTATGTTTTGTGACGGCTGCATTGACTATTAAAAAGCAATTTGGCTGACATTTTAGGTCTTTTGTTGCCAGTTTTAATTGGATTGTTCATCAAGCATCAACTCCCCCGTTAACTGCAAAAATTTCAGGCCAACGTCAGTTTACAGTAATGACTATTTAATGATTTTATCCTGTCAGTATGCAAGCGTCGTATAGATATATGCATGATTAGTTTCATATCAAGACCTGTAATTAAATAATTGAAGCTTAAACAGAATGGATATCAAACATAAACACATTTAATAAAGACTCAGAAGCTTATCAAAATACTGATTAGCAATTAAAGTCAGTTTTAAGTTCATCTGTGTTAGTACACTTATGATACCTTAAAAAATATTTGTATAAAGTTTTTGCCCAAAGTTGAAGAAATTCTCTGTAGCAGAGCAGTAAGTATAGGTTTTCAAAATGTAATTTTATCTAATGTGCATTATCTTCCTGAGTAAGAAAACCCACTTTAACTATTATTTTATTTGGAGAAAAAATTAGCCAAAAAAGAAAATCTTAGAGTCACGATACTCGTATGAATCAGAAAATATTCTAGTCATGAGGACATTGACTCAGTTGAATCACTATATTGTACACCTGAAACTAATATATAAAAGTATGCTAACTATACTGGAATTAAAATAAAAAGCTGACTTATATACGCCCATACTATGTGGTCACCCAGTTCATTCCATGGAATGTTAGAACTGGGAAAGACTTTGGTAAACATCTATTGTAATTTCCTTATTTTTCAATTTTGAAGTCCACATGAGTTGGGGGATTCTCTTAAGGTCATATAGCTAATTAATAGTAGGCTCAAGAAAAAAATCTAGGTTCACCATGTGAACTTACGTATTCCTTGGGAATCAGAGGATAAAAAACGTCTCTTATGTATTGGTAAATTCCTTTTCTCTATATTCTATTAAACTCACGTTTCAAAGCTAAAAACAAACAAACCCAAACTTGCAGATAGAGATCTACACTGCGAAGTTTCATAATAGTTACACTATTATTTGCCCTCTTTCCATATGCAAAATATAGTATATCACACACATGTTTTTACATCTTGCTTTTTTTTTTTCCACTTAAAAATACATCATAAAAGGGGAGCCTGAGTGGCTCAGTCAGTTAAGCGCCCAACTCTTGATTTCAGTTCAGGGCATGAGCTCATGGTACTTGAGATCAAGCCCCTCACTGGGCTCTGTGCTGACATTGTAGAGCCTGCTTAGGATTCTCTCTCTCCCTCTCTCTCTCTGCCTCTCCCCACTCATGATCTCATTCTCAAAATAAATAAATAAATGTAGAAAAATGCATCTTGATTGCTCCAGGTCAGTGCACTGAAATCTTCCTTGTCATTTGTTCTTTCAGCTGCACAGTATTCCCTTGCATGGATAGTGTGGTTTATTAAATGTGTTGGAAAATTATTAATAACTATTTGAAAATGTTTTAGATGCTAAAAATTATTTCACTTTACCTGTAAGAAGCATATATCTGTATAATGGAAATATAGAAGATGTAGATATTAAAGGCTTAAACTCCAATGCAGCATGGATAGAACTGAGGAACAACTAGAAAAATGTTATGTTCTCTTTGATTTAAAGTCCGAGTCCTGGGCGCCTAGGTGGCTCAGTCAGTTGAGCAGCCGACTTTTCATTTCCACTTAGGTCATGATCTCACAGTTTGGGAGTTTGAGCCCCACAAGCTTGCTTGGGATTCTCTATCTCCTTCTCTCTCTGTCCCTTCCCCGCTTGTGCTCACGCTCTCTCTCAGAATAAATAAATAAGGTTAAAAAAAAAAAGTTCCAGTCTTAAAGCAAATGGCATAATTAAGATGTTTTCCAGGGCTTACTGGTATGGGTAAGTAAAAATATATATTATAATGAAAATGTTTATAAGGCAGCACATAGAAATTTTTACTTTTATGCTATGTCTGGTAAGCATAACATTTCAAAATTCTTCCATCTTCAGTGTAAATAGATCTTGCCTCCTGCTCATCATAATCCACATATACCTTGCATTTTAAAATAGTTGCATTTCAATTGGAATGGAAGGGCTGCCTGTGTTGCTATAGCACGGTAAAAGACAATAGGGAGACAGACCAATTAAGGTAGAAGCAGATTTCTTATTAAATGACAGGTCCCAGATTCTCATTTCATGAAACATGTACTCCTGCCACATGCCCAATTCCCATTAACTTCAAGAAGGAATTATGCACAGAAGAAATATGTAGGCTGAAGAGGGCAGGATAAATTAGTCCAGAGCAATCCTTAAATGTCAGTTTAAAATGCAGTGAATGCTTTAAATTATGTGTAGTCATGTTGTTTGGATTGAATATTATCCACTTACCCCTTGTCTCTGACCACATCTTCAAAATGAATGGGGCAAAGAATTGCTCGAAATAGAGAAGAGAAGAGAGCTTGATTTGCAATTATAAGTTAAAACGGAGTCTAAAGGTGTGAGTCATGAAAATGTAATAATTCCTTAAAGGAAACAGCTTAAGAGAAAGAAACAGCCCTTTCCCTCAGCATATAAAATATTTACATTTAAGAAAATGGCTAGATATATTTTTTTAAACTCTATTAATTCAGCCTAATTCAGAAAGTCAGATTTTATTAACCAGGAAGTCCAAATCAAAATATAAACATGTGATAATTACGTTCAAGTGCACTGCATGAGTGTGACAACTACTAATGTCCCACAGAAGCCCTTATGGTCACCAGTTTCAACAAAAACAATAAAAATGCCCATTGTCTTCTTATTTTTACTTTTAACACGTGTAAAACAGTTGATGCTCGTAAGCAGGTGAGACAAACTGTCTGCACTCATCATAGTACCCTTTTTACAGGATATTTCATGGTAAGTTTCAGCTTAGCCCTGTGAATATGATAATAAGCTTTAAAATTAGGAGACTTTGCCATATTGCATTAACTCCACATTTGTCCCTTAAATGGCATATAAAATACATAAACACATTTAAAAGCCAGATCTCTAATTTAGAATAGTTACTTGGTAGATACCCATTTCAAATTTCCTTTATAGAAGCTCTAAAACAATATTACAACATCCTGTCAAGGACATTTTGGTTAAAAAGTTGATGTTGAAAAGTTTGACAAATATCATTCTCTGTCAATTACATAAAGAAGAAGGCTCTTTTTATTTTTGTGAACTATAGTGACAGGAGTCTGCAAGAACCTTTGCCACTAGATGGGAGTTTGGATCTGTGGTAATAATCTAGCAGATGACTTCCTTTCATCCAGTTTTAGAGTACTCAGGAACACAAACCTTCTTAAGAAAAGTAAGTCTTTATTGACAAAATAAAACTTTATAACTTACACAACTGGCCAGCTGGGTCACAGGAGGTTATTTCCTCCCTGTTTCTTAGTAGATGATAGGAAACAGGTACCATTTAGAGCAATTTCCTTAAAACAATGGCCTACACTTAAAAAAAAAAAAGGAGCAATGTGCCTTTCTAGTACTCTCTAAAAAAGACCTCTGCTTTTCTTTCACTGACAGAATGGTAAGCTTGGTCAAAATATTTTCCAGTATCTCTATGCCTAACATGGCTGTGAACCCTTGTAGCTGTTCTGGAAGCATTATAATTTTCTCTGAAATGAAAGGTCCCCAGATTTTTTTTCTAATATGATTTCTTAAACTCTGAAGAAAAGGTGTATTGATGGCAAGCCAAGTTTGATACTTGGAAATTAAATAACAGAGAGAACTCAGCTTCTAGAAATAACAATAGACTAAAAAACCTAAAAACTTTTACACTTCAAAGCACCCAAAAGTGCTACATGAACATATCATTTATCATTTTACTTATTTATCTTTTAAGTGTATTTATTTATTTATTTATTTTGAGAGAGAAACGGTGCAGGAGAGTGGCAGAAAGAGAGAGGGAGAGAGAGAGAATCCCAAGCAGACTCCACACAGGCAGTAGGAAGAGCCCGATGCGGGGCTCAAACTCACAAACCATGAGATCATGACCTAAGCCCAAATCAAGAGTTGACACTCAACTGACTGAGCCACCCTAGCACCCCTCCTTTATTCTTGTAAATGAAGGATGGCACTCAGAATTTTAAAAAAACCAACTTAAACAAAATAAAACAAAAACAAAAAACAGAAGCCAAAACCAAGGTGGGAATTCTAATAAGAATGTCATGCCTAGGAGTAGATACTGTAGTTCCTCTGTAAGTGGGTGATAAAAGAACATGGGGTTTTCTGGGGTGCCTGGGTGGCTCAGAGGGTTAAGTGTCCAACTTCAGCCCAGGTCGTGATCTCACAGATTATGGGTTCGAGTCCCACATTGGGCTCTCTGCTGACAGCTCAGAGCCTGGAGCGTGCTTCGTATTCTGTGTCTTCGTCTCTCTCTACCCCTCTCCTATTGATGATCTGTATCTCAAAAATAAATAAACGTGAAAAAAATTTAAAAAATTAAAAATAAAATGAGCCTGGGTTTTTAAGGCTAAGGTAAAGAAGCAAGACACAAGAATTTGAGTTATCACAATGCAGGAAGTTGCAAATGAGACCTTCCTATGTTGCCTATCTATGGACCTTCAGAATACTACACTTCAAAGAAGGTACAGGTATACTAGAAAAAAAAAAGTCTGCCCATTGGCACAAGGAGACAAAAAAGAATCTTGTCTGTTTTGGACTGGGATCTGGTTAAAAACAATTTAAAAAATCACTCCTTAGAATTCATAAGCATGAATCTACACCACGTATTAAATTAGAGTTGAGTTTATACTTTCTGTGTGGTCTAGCAACTACCAATATGAGACATCTGTATGGAAGTATCTGGAGGCTTTGGTGGAGGCAGCTGCAAAATGAGATCACAATCCAAAGTTAAAAATTATATGAGCAAACAGTCCACTTCAAATAAAAGTCCATACACTCAACAAACTATAAGAGTAGATCCTTGAGGATGCCGGATATAGTGCCATTGTTTAGAGACCATAAAAAAGCATGTTTTAAATGGCCAAAGGATATAAAACATAACAACAAAGCACTATTTGGTAAATAAAAAAAGATCATGTAGACTTAGAAAGCACAAGAATTCTAAAACTGAAAAATCATAAAATCAAAATGTAAAACTCAGAGGAAAATAAAATGCAAACAGCAAGTTAAATTGCAAGTAAGGCACAAATAAAGCAAGAACTAGTGAATTAGAATGTGTATCAGAGGAAGTAACACAGAATGCAATGCAGACAGAGATGAAGAGATGGAAAAAAATCTAAAAGATGGGGTAAGGGTCATAAAAGACATATTGACATAGCACAATAAAGCAGAAAATACAGAAAATAGAAAGAAAGAATGATGACTGAGAATTTTCCCAGGATTAAATAAAGAATCCAAGATGAAATTGTGAGAAAATTCTCAGATTCAGGGAGCACACACCCCCCAGCAGGATAAATAAAAGTGAATCCACACGTTAAGAGCATCTGAGGCAGCCATGAAAATAAACCACTCACATCTGCTAAGGGTGCAGAGTTGACTAATGGCCTCAGTTCCTGCCCTTCTGAATCCAGTACTGGGTCCATGTAAGGCCAGACTCCTTATGGTCTCTTCCCACCCAAAGGCTGAACATGGTTTGGGTACTAATAGAGTCCACTCTTGCAAGATGGGTAATTTTGGTTCTAGGACTCTCCATCAGCCTGGCAAAACATTTCTTAGATCCAAAAGTAGTCTGAAAGTCTTCTTACTCATTTATTCCTCTCCCACAGATATTAGAACCTGAAGAGCCTCCCTGTCTTCTCCTGTTGCCTCTCTTTAATCTTTCAAAGAGTCTTCCAAGAACCTTGCCCATCTAATCACATGTCACATCTTGGTGTCTGCTTTTTGAATGATGTGAATTCGCACAACATCAAAGGGAAAGGGAGACTTAAAACAGCTAAATAGGAAGAGATTACCTATAATGGAGCTATAATTAATTAGACTGACAGCAGATTTCTTAATTACACCATAGGAGCTCTAAGATAATGTGTGGCAAGGACTGTTCATTGCCTATCCAATAGCCATTAACCTCTTTTGCATTGCTAACGGAAACTTTAGTTGTTCAGGTATGAAAGATGTGTCCTACCCTGAGCTTCATTACTTGTTTAAGCAACTAGAACATTTCATTTTCCTTTGTCAGTGACTATGAGGGTGGACATATCACCCGGTTCTGGATGAGAGGAAGTCTGAAAGAGGTTTCCAACAAAGATTACTCTATCTGATATATATAGAGATGTAAGGAAAAATCTGTTCTCTTTTCAAGCCTTTGGACATTGTTAGGAAATGTACTTGGAGCTGTTAGGCATTTACCTAAAAGGGAAAAGAGTCACAAAGAAACTAATCTAGAGCTCTGATATACTGAGCTGCTCAGTTGATCAACCCTGGTTCTGCCGAGGTCTGGATTGCATGTTATGAGAGAAAAATATATATCATTGTTTGAACTATTATTTTGAATATTCTTGGTATATTCCTTGTACCAGGAAGGATCCTAACTGATTATTCATGAGGTAGTATTTTCAAAATGCTTAGAGAAAATTGTCAACATTGGATTCCATATCTAGTGAATTCGTTAGTCTACGTTGAAAGTAAAATGAAGACAATTTCCTACAAAGAAGGAGAATTTACCACCAACAGACCCTTGATGCAAGGATGCACTCAAGGAAGCATAAAACTGAATCTAGAAGAGAAGACTGAACTGTAAAAGGGAGTGGTGAGTAACGTATTTATTTGGCAAACACATGGGTAAATTGAAATGAACTCTGAATGCAGAAAATGTTATGATTTTGGTGTGTTAAGAAAAAATGGAAGCAGAATACTCAAAAATGATTACATATAAGTGAAGAGAGGATGATCCATATGAAAGCATTCTAAGCTCCATTTACTTGTTTAGGAAAACTGCAGAGAAACGGATTAATTTTAGACCTCAAGTCAAATCAAGACCATAAAAATTTAAGATATCTCCTAACACAGTAGAACTAAAATGAATAATTTCTGGTAGAGGGAGAAAAAGAATGAAATGAAATCAATTCAGTAGAGGGCAATAAAAGATAAAAACTTAAAAGCAGTGATTACGAGAGAATGAAAGAAAGAGGGCTACAGTCAGATGGAGTTCAAAATCGTAATCCCAGTTCTGCTACTCACTAGCTGGTAACCTTGAGTAAGTTACTAACTAGTCTGTGCTTCAGTTTCTCCAACTTAAAATGAATATAATAATAGATTCTATGTCATAGGGATTTTGTAAAGATTAATAGTTTAATCCACAGAAAGTCCTGGCGCATACTTAGTAGTCAATAAGTTACATCCATTATAGTTATTATTCACTGTTGTGATAGTACTGGTTTACCTAATAAACATAAACATATTGATATCATGAACAGAATGTAAAAATACTGTTTCTTTTAAAAAAGTAATAAATTTTCCATGATTAGTGGCTGAAAAGCACACCAAAAATATGTCTCTGTTTATGTGCAAATTTATGAGGTTAAAGTTTTAAAACATTGGATGAATAAATATTAAACTCAAGTTTTTTTCTCTTGCCACCAATACTTCCTAACAGGAAAATAAAAAAACAAAATAAGTGGAAAATAGCAACAGAGCATAAGAAACGTATCAGGACATGCTGGAAATTAGATTCCATGGAGAAACAAATATTCCATTTCTTTCAGTAAACTTTCTGATTCACTTCCTATCTTGGGCTTCCTTCTCCTTGACATTTTGTTTGAAGAAAGACTTTTACAAATAATGTCTGAGACCCATCCCTCCCATTAGTGTTTTCCCAAGTCTTCTTGATGCTGAATTCCATTCCAGAACTTTCTGCATCCCCCTCAAATTATCACTGTCACAACAGCTCCCTCTATGGGAGGACTTGATATCAGTGTTGGTTAGTCGTCATCATAAGACCGGGTGCACTACAGCCACACAACAG
Organism: Suricata suricatta; assembly: GCF_006229205.1. Classification (NCBI taxonomy): domain Eukaryota; kingdom Metazoa; phylum Chordata; class Mammalia; order Carnivora; family Herpestidae; genus Suricata; species Suricata suricatta. The sequence continues at coordinate 86,996,869 of NC_043717.1, forward strand.
GCAGCTTAAATAATTCTGTTTAGTATCCAATACCTTTCATGATAAGAATTAACATTTAAAGTAAAGTCGTGTGGAATATTCTTTCTTATATTTATGAATTTGCTCATACAACCATACAATTAAATATTGAAATTCTGTATAATTTAATATTGAAATACTTTTATATTAAATTATAATTCTATATAATTTAATATTGAAGTATTTCAATATTAAATTATAATTTAATATTTAACTGAAACAATTTAATATTGCATGAGTCAGTAAACTTTTTCCATGATGGACCAGATAATAAATATTTTAGGCTTTGCAGGTCATATGGTCTGTGTCTAATTATTCAACTCTACCATGTAGCACCAAAGCAACCATAGACAATATGTAAATGAATATGTGGCTATGTTCCAATAAAACTTCATTTACAAAAACAGGCGATGGGCCAGATTGGGCCCAGGGGCCACAGATTGCTGACCCCTGTTGTACTGGCTTGGTTTTCATTACCCAGTGGATTCATGTCACAAAACGAAGTTTTACTACCAGGTTTATTTAATCATTCTCTTAAACTGCAAAATGTTTTTGTTACAGTAAGTGAAACTTTCTTTAAAATTTGCTTTTGAAGACTGAAAGAAATGTTGCCTTGGTTTTTCAATATTCTGAAGGTACTTCAGTTTAAGAGGCAAGGGAATGCATTTATATTTCCAATATATTTTAAGCCATAAAAAAGTAAAAGAAGGAATTTCACCTGTCAATGCAAGTAAATTATTTTCAACTCAATCACCTCCAGGAAGATTATTACACATTTTACATTTAAATTCATAGATAGCAACTAATCTGCTTATAATTTTGTTGACAGCTGAATTTCTGCTATTTTATCTACCTAAAAGAGGCCCTGGAAACTCAAAAATCTATGTGGTTTCACTATTTTCCTTGAACTCAGTTCCTAAAGAGTCTGTGAAAAAAATTTCAGGGAAAATTATATTTTTAATTAGCTGCCATTTTTGATTATCCAAACAATTCATCTTCATTTAAAAATATGGATATCATCAGGGTCACGGTATAATGATGCGTGGATTGTACACTATGCAAGAGTGCTCCGTCCTAGCGTGTGCCAGTCATACTGGGGACACAGTGGATCACGGAGGATACCGAAACCTCGCAGACTTACTAAAACAGTTTTCTGGGTGGCTTAGTTGGTGAAGCATCTCAGCTCAGATCGTGGTCTCACAGTTTGTGAGTTCAGGCCTCGCACTGGGCTCTCTGCTGTCAGCATAGAGCCTGCTTGGGATCCTCTATCTCCTCCCCACCTCTCAAAAATAAACATTTAAAACAGTTTTCTGGAAGATGGCTATACAGAGTCTTATTCTAACAACCAATATTTTACAGTAACTTTCAAAAGGATTGTAACAAACTGTCTTGAGGAAGGGTACTTGTTCCCTTTCACATTTTAAAAAAGTTACTCGGTCTAGCAGTGGCCTTGCATTCTCTGAGGGAATTAGTCCCTTCCTCTAATAATTGTAAGTCCTCCAATTATTATTGTGGCCAACTTTGTCCGCAAAACTGCAACCATGAAAAGTTTCCACTTCTCTATTCAAGAGACATCCATTTCTATTTCTTTCTTTTTAACATGATAAGTCAGAAACTCCAACAAACCCAAACAGTAGAAGTAAAAAATGGACAGAAGTCATGAAGAGACATTTCTCCAAAGAAACACTGATGGCCAACAGACACATAAAAAGATTGCTTAACATCCCTCACCAGGGAAATGCAAATCAAAACCACAATGAGGTATCACCTCACACCTGTTAGAATGATGAAATTTAAAAAAGAAACAAGTATTGGCGAAGATGTGGAGGAAAAAAACCTTGTACACTCTTGGTGGCAATGAAAACTGATGCAGCCACTGTGGAAACCAGTATAGAGGTTCCCCCAAAAATTAAAAACAGAATTACTATATGATCCAGTAATTCCATTACTGCATATTTACCCAAAGAATATGAAAACAGTAATTTGAAAACATATGTGCATCCCTATGTGTATTGCGGGATTATTTACAATAGCAAAATTAAGAAAGCAACCCAACTGTTCACTGATGGATGAATGGCTAAAGAAGATGTGGTGTATATATATAATAGACTACTATTCAACCATAAAAAATAAAATCTTGCCATTTGCAACAACACGAATGGATCTACATGGTAGGAATAACACTAAGTGAAATAAATGAGTCAGAGAAAGACAAATACCATATGATTTCACTCATGTATGGAACTTAAGAAACAAAACAAATGAGACAACCCCCAAAATGGACTCTAAACTATAGAGAACAAGCTGGTGGTTGTCAGAGGGGAGGAAGGTGAAACAGGTGAAGGGGATGAAGAGTACACTTATTATGATGAGCACTGAGTAATGTACAGAGTTCTTGAATCACTATATTGTACACCTGAAACTAACAGAATACCTTGTTAACTATATTCAAATTTAGAAAGCTGATAGGTCAGTTGGCGCAGTACACACTTGTCTCCTATGTCTCTGCTGCAGTGATTTTATCTTGCAGACCATAGAATAAGTATTTAGATCATATAAGAATCTACAAGAAACTTATAGGTATCTTTAAATGTGTGCCACAACGGTTTACATTGTGTTTAAGGAACATGTCTTAGGGACTAAGATGGGAGTTGGAACCTTGGTGCCCTCATTTTTGTTTGTACTTGTTGTATACCTTGGAATTGCACATGATATTGGTACAAAGGAAGAACTTTTAAAACTGTAATATTCAGAGGACAGTTCCAAACACAATTCCCTGCCCACAACCCAGCAAGTATGAGTTTACTTGAAAGATGATGACAACACCGCTGGTGACAGAAGTTTCCAATCTTTAAAGACTTCATGCTTGGTAATTCCCACAATATAATCTCTAATTCTCACAAAAACCCTGCAAGAAGGTCTTTGCTACAATTTGCATTTTACAGATTGCTACAGATAGAATGCATCTGTCCCTCCAAAATTCATAAAACCTAATCCCCAATGTGATGGTGTTTGGGAAGTGATTAGCCCATTATGAATGGAATTAGTGCCTTAAAAAAAAAAAGACTCCAGGGGCAGCTGGGTGGCTCATTGTGGGTTAAGCTCATGTCATGATCTCAGGGTTTGTGGGGTTGAGCCTTGCATCAGGCTCTGCATTTTTAGTGCAGAGCCTACTTGGGATTCTCCCTCTTGGCCTCTCTCTCTCTCTGCCCCTCCCTCATTCATGTGCGCCCTCTCTCTCTCTCTCAAAATAAATAAAGTTAAAAAAAGACTCCAGAGACATCTCTCATCCTGTCCACCATGAGAAAACACACTGGAAAAACAGCAGATATGAACCAAGGAAGTGGATTCTCACCAAACATTGTATCTGCTGGCACCTTGATCTTGGCTTCCCAGCCTCTGACACTGTGACAGAAAAATTTTTGTTGTTTGTAAGCCACCCAGTCTATAGTATGCTGTTATTGTAGCTCAGATGGATTAAGACACAGATGAAAAAACAGCCTCACAAAGGCCACCCTGTTAGTAAGTGACAAACCTAGAATCTAAACTTGAGTCTGTCTGACCTTCAAATATTCACCCTATCCAAATTTTATTGTCATGTAAGGTATTTATTAGCAGGAAACCACCAAAGAGGTGAAGACATTCCTAATTTTAAAAGAATATCAGTGTGGATTAGGGATTGAGTTCACAGAAAATTAAATTACAGAGTCTAAATTATAATAGATACTTATTTATGCATAAACATACAAATGATGATAGATACAAAAATTCCAGTGAAATAAAATTACATTTTCAAACTCTGCCCAAGTGCTCATTTCTTAACTTATTATCTTATTCTGAAATATTTCAGGTTAAAATTGTTACCCTTCAAGGACCAAAGTGTACTTACATATTTCAAACAGTAAATTTCACTAAGAAAATATGGTTGTTAGCTTTTAAGAAATACAGTTCTGCTGCAGTAAGAAAACTTCAAACCATTGGCGATTCATATCACATAAAACTTTATTTGTTGCCTCAATCTGATTTGGAATTCAAGATGCTTTTTGGTGATACTATTATTTCAGTTAGGCATCTCACTCAAACAGAAATTGGGACTCAGATGGCTTATATCCTGGACGGTTTGCAATTGTGATTTAAAGCAACCACAGACACCTGCAAATGACTTTGTAGCCTTAGGGGAATGCAAAGTGAATTCACCAGCAGGGACAAGCAGAGCCTTCAACAACTGATGGAAAAATCATTATTTCACCAACTCTGTTAATTAGTTAAATGTCTGAAGTTGGAGAGAAGTAAACTAGACACACTAGCAAGGACTATGTGGATGGTCCTAGGGATAGAATCCAACATTTCTGAGCATCTGCGAAGGGCTAAGTACTATGGTAGGTGACAGGGTACAGATATTCACACAACCTAGTCCCTAACCTAACACTGTATTTCACCTCTTGCCTACTCACTGAGCATTTCTTTCCCTTTACCTCTGCATTGAAAAGACCTTCTTCCCCCTGTCTTTCATCTTTGACTTGAGTGGTCTCCTGCACTCTTATTCCGTGACAAGCTCAAGGGCTCCCTCCTTTATAAACATTTTCCTAAACACTGATTCCTTTGTGCCATAACTAGACCATTCTATACTAGCACTTGTTATGCTTTATGATAGGAGCCTGTTTACCTGTATGTTAACCCTATGGATACTATTACTTATTTCTAATAAGTCCCTCAAAAGCAAGGGTTGTGTTTTATTTGTCTGATTAAACACCTATCATTTCATTCAACAGATATTACCTGAGACCCTTTATGAACCAGGGAATACAATTATCAAGCACACCATACACTTAATACATACTTGTTAAATGAAGGAATAAAATCTAAACCCCAAACTTAGTCCAAATGATGCAATGCACTCCTGATCACAACTCCCCCCTAAATATCTCTAGCACTCTGGGTTCAAGTTGTGATGAATTATGTTGCAGATATATATGTGAGATTCTCAAGTTGTTCTTTGGGTGTATTAAAGATTAAAAACTCTCTGAGGGGCGCCTGGGTGGCTCAGTCCTTTAAGCATCCAACTTTGGCTCAGGTCATGATCTCATGGTTCAGGGGTTCAAGCCCCACGCCCGGCTCTGTGCTGACAGCTCAGAGCCTGGAAACTGCTTCGGATTCTGTGTCTCCCCCTCTCTCTGCCCCTCCCATGCTCATGCCCTGTTTTTCTCTGTCTCTCAAAAATGAATAAACGTTAAAAAAAATCAAAAAGTACTTAAGTAAAAGGGCTGTTTCAAATATTTCTAATGTCTTCCTATAGTTTGTAGTAAGGGGCATTGATCCATTAGGTACTCAATAATTATGAGTTTAAGAAAGCAACTTTTTACTTTTGGGTGAGCATTATTAGCATGGAATTGAGAATTTACCATTCATTTAGGTGATGGAGTCAACAATCACCCCATCCCCCAAATCTCAGTCACCAAATCGTACCTCTGCAATAGATCCCTGTTTTGCTCTAGCTGCAAATGCCTTAGGCAATACTGGTGGGGCCTCATTATGCCTCAAGTGAACTATTAAAACAGGCTCTTAGGTGTTCTTCCTGCCTTTAGTAACCCCACCCCAATTCATGTCAGCCCTGCCACCAGAATATGCTTCCTAAAACCAAAATCTGACTATGCATGGCATGGACTACCTAGCTGTTCACTAAATCTTTTCCTTCTTCTAAGGAACACGGAACACAGTTTCTGGTCTTTCTTGCAGATAGGTCCAGACATATGACTGAGGGTAGAAAATAGAAGTGTTGAGTACCAGTACCACAGTTCCAGGTCTAGGCCATAAAAAATTCCCATTTTTGCTTTTCTCCCTTCATCTAGCTTAAAGTACACAAACATGGCAACTTTTCAAGCCATGTGTAGAAGAAGCAGAGCCATAGGATGGAAAGAGCCTGGGACCTGGGTGAAACCTTGGAGAACTGCCTACTAATCAAGAGTTCTCAGGTTGCATTTAGGTGACTGAGAGAGAAACTATATTTGAGCCACTGTACATTTTTAGGCTAGTTTGTATCAGAAGGTGGCATCACCTTAACTAATGTACCGTAATATTCCTCTGGTCAAAATCCCTCATCCATTAACTATCATACTCTATGCAGATCCTTAGAATGACAGGTACAAGGTCTTTCAAAATGTAAATGTACATCATTCTACAGTCTCATTGTACTTTTATTTCTTACCTTCCACTCTCCCGTGGTCATACACCATACCCTCTGCTTCAACCACAGTTAATTGCTTGTCATTATCAGAAGAAAAAACTGCTTTAATGCCTGTCCCTATGCTGTTCCTTCATCCTAGAATCAATTCTCTTTCTTCTGTCCCATACCTAAAATTTTTTATCATTCATAGTCTAAATCACATTTTATCATCTATCTCTAAGACATCTTCTCTGATCCTCTTTGTCAATCAATTGCCCTCCAGTTGCCACTCCTATGATGCATTTAAAACAATTTGTATCATAGCATCAACTGTATTTCTAAATTGATATTTTGTTTAGCTGTCTTCATATGCCTATTTTCAAAACTGGATCACATCACCTTGAGGACAGGGATTGCATCTCATTTTATTCTTATATCCCTTAGCAGTTAGCACAAACATTTAAAAAAAAGGTTTATTTTATTTTTGAGAGAGAGAGTGTACGAGAAGAGCAGAGAGAAAGGGAAAGAGAGAATGCCAAGTAGGGTCCACACTGACAGCAGTGAGCCTGAATAGGGGCTCAAACTTACAAACCCTGAGATCATGACCTGAGCCAAAGTCCGACGCTCAACCGGCTGAGCCACCCATGTATCCCAGTACAGAGTAATTACATGCAGTAATTACTCAAGAAATAATAGGATGAAGGGTGCCTGGGTAGCTCAGCTGGTTAAACATCCAACTTGGGCTCAGGTCATGATCTCCTAGTTTGTGAGTTCAAGCCCTGCATCAGGCTCTGTGCTGACAGCTTGGAGCCTGGAGCCTACTTTGGATTCTGTGTCTCTCTCTCTCTCTCTCTCTCTCTCTCTCTCTCTCTCT